>NC_057810.1:380148118-380465513 GCF_018294505.1 Triticum aestivum | reverse complement strand
GTACGAGGAATGGGGGCTCTGCCATTGTTGAGTCCCATGTCGTCGGCATAGAGGATGCCAATTGTGGTCGTGTGTCGTTCCTCCCCCTTCCCCTTTCCCCAGCCTGGTGCTTTCTGGCAACGCTTCAGGTGGGACGGGCGTTGCCGATTTCGGCGGTGGTTGGAGTTGGCGGAGCTATTTGAAGCCACCCCCTTTGATTTTCTCAGAGCGGTCTGGGTGCAGAGCCACGACCCTAGCAATGGGAGGCGCGTTGATCTTGGGCGGATTTGCGCAGCTTGGGTGCGGGCGAGCAGACATGGCCTCTCGGGCGGCATGGATGCGGGTGGTTGGCGGAGCGGGGTGCGACAGAGGGGGTCAGAGAACCAAGGTACATCACGTGCCCAATCTTTGTACTAGCCGTCGGCGGCGGCATCCACAGACATTGTTTCCTTCTTGCAGGTTCTGCTGCGGTACTCTCACCCCCTTCCTGTTGCTCTGGGTGAAAACTTGATCCACGGGATCAGATGGTGGCGGCTATCCGCAATCCTGCCCTTTTTGGAGGCACTGTTTTGGAGTCCTCGCTTCGGTGTTGGTCGTCTCACCCCTCCTTGATGGATCACTCATGTGGTGGTCCGTCGACTAGAAGCGGTTCTTCTCTGCTCATTCGTAGTATGCTTGGTAGTCGTTGGGGTGGTTTGTCGGCACCTTTGTATCTTTCTTCGGGTGTGTGTTGAGCGCGGTGGTAGCGTGTGTTTGTATCGGTCTTCTCAGATGTATGAGGTGATGGTTGCTTTATAATATAGGGGGGTGGGGCGTTTTCGTCATTAGGGGATTCTGTCCTAAAGAGATAGAGAGGGCTAGAAAGAAAGAGGGAGCGAGGGTGGGAAAGAGAAGGTTAGGGAGAGAGATGGAGGGTGGTAGACAAAGTGGGGAACGAAAGACATATATGCAATGTATTCATAGGTGCAATCAGATTAAAACAAACTAAAAAGCCCGTGGCAACGCACGAGCATTGTACTAGTCTTTTTAGATCCTCAGTCCAGCTTTTCTTTCCGAACACCGAAGCGAGCATCAGGGGCTACTGTCTATGCGGTACCATTTTATACATATTGAAATTCTTACCTCAAAGACTGTTAGAAGGCTCCTACAGGCTTCGGTCAGCCCGCTCTTGGCGAGCTGCACCTTCTGAATCACCACACTCATAACAGTTCGGTGTTCCTCTTCGATGGAGGCGCCGTTGAGCGCCTCCAGCAAATTATCCGGCACCTCCGGTTGGACGGAGGCAGCTGGCGTCACGGTCTTGCAATTCTTGCGAAGGGGTCGCCCGCCGGACTCCGGAGCCACTGTGGATTCCGGGGATGAGTCCGGTGCAAAGTCCGGGAGGTTGTCCTGTGACACCTCCGGTGCCTCCGCCTCCTGGTGGGTCCCTTCCTGGGATCCCACCTCCGCATCGTCCGCGGCGCGGGGGGTGGAGGCAGTCAGAAATGAATCCATATCCGACGCACCTAAGGACCCGCTCGACGAAGCGGGAAGATCATCCTTGGGCGGATTGCAGGGTTGTATGCGGCACTAAAAAGACATTATGTGGTGAAAAGGAAAAACCTTGAAGTTATTCGGCTTACGATCTCGCCAGGGTCTTGGCCCTTGGAGGCCAGTCCTCGTCGTCGTCACTGGCGTTGGCGGAGCAGTCCGGGGGAAGAGTTTTTCCCTTCTTGGACCGCTCGGCCTCCCTTGTTGGGGAGGCCTTCCTTTTCTTCCCTTCCCCCGCTGGGGAGAGGCTTTCTTCTTCTCCTCCTCGTCTTGGTGGGAGGAGTCGGTCTCGGATTCATCATTCGATAGCACCTGAAAACGGGAACTCTTTCGAGTCCCCGTGGCCTTCTTCTTGGCCTTCTTCTCTGGCACCACATGGGGTGCCGGAGCCAGCAGCCCCGTTAGGCGGGCGTCCGCTAGGTCCTCTGGCAATGGGGCCGGACAGATAGTCCGTTCGGCCTTCGCCAGCCATTCCTGTCAAAGGTAAAGGGAGTTTAGATCCCGCATAGAGTCAAACCATGGAAAACAAGCGGTGAAATCACCTACCTCGTCAGTTGGACGGTGCGAGCGGAATCCGCAATCTTCGGTAACGGATGCGGGAGCTTCGGCGCCCTTGAACAGCACCTTCCAGACATCTTCGTACGTAGTGTCGAAGAGCCTGCTCAGGGTCTGGTGCTGTGCCGGATCAAACTCCCACATGTTGAAGCCCCGTCGTTGGCACGGGAGAATCCGGCGGATGAGCATGACCTGGACTATGTTGATAAGCTTGAGCTTCTTGTCCACCAGCTTCGGGATACAGGCTTGGAGTCCGGTCAACTCCTCCGAATCCCCCCAGATCCGGCCGCTCTCTTTCCAGGAGGTGAGCTGTGTAGGGATGCCGGATCTGAATTCGGGGGCCGCTGCCCAATCAGGGTCACGCGGCTCGGTGATGTAGAACCACCCCGATTGCCACCCCTTGATGGTTTCTATGAAAGTGCCCTCCAGCCACGTAACGTGGGACATCCTGCCCACCATGGCGCCTCCGCACTCCGCTTGGCTGCCCTTCACAACCTTCGGCTTGACACTGAAGGTCTTGAGCCACAAGCCGAAGTGGGGCTGGATGCAGAGGAAGGCCTCGCACACGACGATAAACGCCAAGATGTTGAGGATGAAATTCGGGGCCAGATCATGGAAATCTAGGCCGTAGTAGAACATGAGCCCCCGGACAAAGGGATGAAGTGGGAAGCCCAGTCCGCGGAGGAAATGGGGAAGAAATACTACCCTCTCATGGGGCCTGGGGGTGGGGATGAGCTCTCCCTCGTCGGGGAGCCGATGCGTGATGTCGCTGGACAAGTATCCGGCGCCGCGCAGCTTCTGGATCTGCCCCTCCGTGACGGAGGAGGCCATCCACTTGCCTCCCGCTCCGGACATAGTTGGAGAAGGTTGAGGTGAGAAGTGCAGACTTGGGCGCTGGAGCTCGAGTTCGCGGAGATGGATAAGCCAAGGAGGAAGAAGGCGCAGGTAAAAGGAGTGGATCTTTATCCCCTTATATGGGCGGACAAAAACATGTGTCCCCACCGGCCTGGTAAAACTCGCTTATCTCCCAAGCGTCACAATCAATGGCGCGGTTGGGCTGCCCACGTCCGTATTGATGGGAATCCCGGAATAAGGGGAACACGATCTCTGCTTCGACAAGACGTGCCAAGGAAACCGCCCCGCTAAACGCGCGGAGGTGGAACAATAAAAACAATTTGAGTAAAGGCTTGGTAATGGTGTGACGTCACGCCACAAAATACGTCAGCAGATTGAACTTGTGTAATTTTATTCTCTCTATGGTGGTATGTGGAATTTATTTTGCAGAGCCGGACACTATCCTGGTGTTCATAATCTTCTATAAATTATTCGGAGGAAGAACCCGCCTTGCAATGTCGAAGACAACATGCGCGCCGGACTCGTCGTCATTGAAGCCTGGTTCAGGGGCTACTGAGGGAGTTCTGGACTAGGGGGTGTCCGGATAGCCGAACTATCATCATCGGCCGGACTCCAAGACTATGAAGATAGAATATTGAAGACTTCGTCCCGTGTCCGGATGGGACTTTCCTTGGCGTGGAAGGCAAGCTTGGCGATACGGATATGTAGATTTCCTACCATTGTAACCGACTCTGTGTAACCCTAGCCCTCTCCGGTATCTATATAAACCGGATGGCTTTAGTCCTTAGGACGAACAACAATCATACCATAGGCTAGCTTCTAGGGTTTAGCCTCCTTGATCTCGTGGTAGATCCACTCTTGTAACACACATCATCAACATTAATCAAGCAGGACGTAGGGTTTTACCTCCATCAAGAGGGCCCGAACCTGGGTAAAACATCATGTCCCTTGTCTCCTGTTACCATCCGCCTAGAGGCACAGTTCGGGACCCCCTACCCGAGATCCGCCGGTTTTGGCACCGACAGATTGGTTTTAAGAACACATGCTCTTTCTCAAGGTTGAGCTTTTCAAAGCATAACTTCTCATGAGCCCTTAAAAGTTCTCGATGATCTTCGTAGATAGTTTCATGAGCTAACTTAAGAGAGTTTAGTTCTTTAGTTAGAAGCTCAATCTTCTCCTTATCATTGTCATTCGTTTTATCTTGATTAGCATGATTAATTGACGTTTCATCATAGTATTCATCACTAGAGTTGTCAACAAGTAAATCATCATCCACAAGCAAGTCATCTTCATCACTATTGAAATCAACATACTCAGGACGTGTTACCTTTGGACCTTTGGCCATGAAGCATCTTCCAACACCTTCATTTGGTGAGTCAAATATGTCGTAGGAGTTGGTTGACACAAGTGCTAGACCGGCAACACCTTCATCTTGAGTATATTCGGAGTCGGAGTGATAGCTTCTCTCGGAGTGATTGTCGGAGTCGGAGCCGGATACCCATTCACCAACATGAGCTTGATGTCTTCATTTTGTGTAGCTCCTTGATGACTTATCCTTCCTTTCCGAATCCTTGCTTCTCCGTGAGGGTCTTCGTTCATAACGATCATCTCTACTCCTCCTCTCTCTTGGTGGTGATTCTTCTCTTTTGCTCCTTCTTCTTGGAGAATCTTATCTTCTTTTGTAGGGTGTCGTACACTTATTGGAGTAGTGTCTGGGTCTCCCACAATTGTAGCAATTTCACTCTCAACTAGAAGATATTTTGTCATTGTAAGACCTTGACTTGGAGCTTCTTTCTTTGCTTCTACTCTTGTAGAATTTGTTGAAGTTCTTCACCATTAAGCTCAATTCCTCATTGAAGGTTGGTTTCTCACTTGATGATGTGGGGGCTTCACTTGAGGCTTTGTAAGCACCACTTGACTTGTTATGAAGTTCCTCCTTATCCTTGAGTGACATCTCATGAGCAACAATTCTTCCAATGACTTCCGTTGGCTTGAGATCTTTGTAGTTTGGCATCATTTGAATCAATGTGCACACGGTATCATACTTTCCATCCAATGCTCTTAGAATCTTCTTGATGATGAATTTGTCGGTCATCTCTTCACTCCCTAAGATGGCAATCTCATTTGTGATAAGAGCAAGCCTAGAGTACATTTCAGCGACACCTTCACCATCCTTCATTTTGAACTTGTCAAGCTGACTTTGGAGCACATCCAACTTGGATTCCTTGACGGACTCGGTACCTTCATGCTATCAATCAAAGTATCCCAAATTTCCTTTGCATTCTCAAGACGGATGATTTTATTGAATTCTTCGGGGCACAATCCGTTGAAGATGATATCACAAGCTTGAGCATTGTATTGCAGCATCTTCAATTCTTCCGCATTAGCTTCATGGTTCGGTTCTCTCCCATCGAAGAATTCACCTTGCAAGCCAATACAAATAATTGCCCAAACGGCGGGGTTATGTCCAAGAATATGCATTTTCATCTTATGCTTCCAACTAGAAAAATTAGTACCATCAAAGTAAGGACCTCTACGGTGATAATTTCCCTCGCTAGACGCCATACTCTCCTAGGTTGTGAAACCAAGGCTATGACCACCAAAAGCTATGGAAATCAAAGCAAATGGAGACCAAAGCTCTGATACCACTTGTATGACCTTGAAGTATGTCTAGAGGGGGTGATTAGACTACTTGACCAATAAAAACTTAACCTTTTCCCAATTTTAGAGTTTGGCAGATTTTAGCTATTTTAGGACAAGTCAAGCAATCATCACACAATTCAAGCAAGCATGCAAAGAGTATATAGGCAGCGGAAATTAAAGCATGCAACTTGCAAGAAAGTAAAAGGAAGGGTTTGGAGGATTCAAACACAATTGGAGACACGGATGTTTTTGGCATGGTTCCGATAGGTGGTGCTATCGTACATCCACGTTGATGGAGACTTCAACCCACGAAGGGTAATGGTTGCGCGAGTCCACGAAGGGCTCCACCCACGAAGGGTCCACGAAGAAGCAACCTTGTCTATCCCACCATGGCCGTCGCCCACGAAGGACTTGCCTCACTAGCGGTAGATCTTCACGAAGTAGGCGATCTCCTTGCCCTTACAAACTCCTTGGTTCAACTCCACAACCTTGTCGGAGGCTCCCAAGTGACACCTAGCCAATCTAGGAGACACCACTCTCCAAGAAGTAACAAATGGTGCGTTGATGATGAACTCCTTGCTCTTGTGCTTCAAATGATAGTCTCCCCAACACTCAACTCTCTCTCATAGGTTTTGGATCTGGTGGAAAGAAGATTTGAGTGGAAAGCAACTTGGGGAAGGCTAGAGATCAAGATTCATATGGTAGGAATGGAATATCTTGGCCTCAACATATGAGTAGGTAGTTCTCTCTCAGAAATGGTAAGTTGGAAGTGTAGGTTCATTCTGATGGCTCTCTCCACGAATGTAGAGGAGGTGGAGGGGTATATATAGCCTCCACACAAAATCTAACCGTTACACACAATTTACCAAACTCAGTGGGACCGAATCGTTAAACTTGGTCGGACCGATTTAGTAAACCTAGTGGCCGTTAGTGATTTTCGGTGGGACTGACATGCATCTCGATGAGACCGATACGATTAGGGTTAGGGCATAACGTAATCTCGGTAAGACCGATTACACAAACTCGGTGAGACCGATTTGGTAATAAGCTTTCCAGAGAGTTGGTCAGGTAAACTCGGTGGGACCGATTTGCTCTTTTCGGTGAGACCGAAATGTTACAAAAAGGAAACAGAGAGTTTACATTGCAATCTCGGTGGGACCGATCGCTCACTTCGGTTAGACCAAAACGTTATGAAGGGAAACAGAGAGATTACAACCCCATCTCGGTGAGACCGAGATCCCTATCGGTAAGACCGATTTGCTTAGGGTTTGTGGCAGTGGCTATGACTTTTGGAATCGGTGGCGCCGGATAGGAAGAATCAGTGTGACCGATTTTGGCTTTGGTTTTAGGTCATTTGTGGATGTGGGAAAGTAGTTGAGGGTTTTGGAGCATATCACTAAGCACATGAAGCAAGAGGCTCATTAAGCAACACCTCATCCCTCCTTGATAGTATTGGCTTTTCCTATAGACTCAATGTGATCTTGGATCACTAAAATGTAAAATGAAGAGTCTTGAGCTTGTGAGCTTGAGCCAATCCTTTGTCCTTAGTATTTTGAGGGATCCACTTTCATCATCCATGCCATGCCATTCATAGTCTTGGAATAATAGTCTTGGAATAGCACTAGCTCAATGAGCTATATGTTGTTATGAATTACCAAAACCACCTAGGGATAGTTGTACTTTCAACACCCTTGACACTGCCCCAAGATGATGCAACCTTGTCCTATGACGATCAGGGTGTAAGATATGCAAGATCATGATATACATCGCTAATAGAGTAACCCTGTCACTACCATTGTTGTATCGGCAACCACCGATGGATGAGAACCTAGCCATTTGGTCCGCCTCACCATAGTGAGCAGGAAAACGGTTCTCCTCATCCCCCGCTCTTGGTGTCGAAGTTGTCATCAACATAACCGACATGATGGACCTCTATTACGCCTTGATAATGTCATTGCATAAAGGATTACCTACCTGGTACCATCGATGGCTTAGAAGACAAAAAGGGATCGTCGTGATTAAGAAGATAATAGAAGACCAAGTCAATGCTAGTTACGAGGAGCCACCTTCACCCCATCACTTCAACAGGCGAGAAGTTGTTGAAGAATCTTCTGGCTCAACCCAGATCGTTTCATCAAACAAGAGACATAGAAACACCTGAGGAGAACTCAGAAGACTGCACAAGGCACGGAGCAAAGCACGGCTACTGAATCCGAGAACCCCTAGGGTAGGATGAGTCGTGTACCCCCTATGCACAGTTGAGTCCATATGATGGTCCGAATAGAACCACGATTGTGTGTTGCTTGTTTTTTTTGTTTGTGTTTTGATATCAGTCGCTCTTTTGCCCTAGGCAACAAGTACGCAACAATATCACCTGCCTTATTTTGATTGTTTGTTTTTGGCCCTTTGGCACTTGTTTGTTTGCACTTGCACTATAGAACCCCCTTTAGGCATCCCCACCTATACTACTTTTCCCTCTCATCCCTCTCTCCTCAACTGAAGACCGGCAAGACAAGGTACACCAAGGATTCTACTTCGGCGACCAACTAACACTGGAGACTTTTGCTGCAGCCTCCTCGACCAAGAGCAGCCTAGTAGAATTATGTTTACCCCTCAAGATTAGAGACCCATTCCTAGACCCTTCAAGACTTCATAAGATACCCCAGCTCGAATCCTTAACCATGTGCTTAACCCACAGAATTGCAAGAGAACCTGTTAAGCCTCCATAACCTTGCTTATCACTGGGTTCATTATGGAACTAGTGGACATAGTGAACGAGCACATTATCATCCTAAGATAGCACCAAAACTAACGATGCCATAGGGAAGACCAATTTGAGGATATAGGAATAGAGGACAAATGACTTGATGAGTTTATATCAATGAATTTGAGGAATCATCCGAGACTATTTGGTGGATTATGAGGCTATCATGTTGGTAGATGAACATTGTGGGATCATGATTATAGAGTAGCATAGCTTTCATTACCCCTGAGTAAATTGGATTTATAGGAAAATTATGATCGCAAGCTGAAACTCCTGGAAGTGCAAGGATTTGACTTGATCAGATGATATTGATAGGAGATAGTTGATATTACGTAAATAACTTGAGGGAAACATGTAGGATTCCTTGTTGGACATGAGATTTGGATTAAATAGGTTACCCTAGTGGAGTATGGATGCAGAGTAATTTTACATGGTTCGGAGTAAATTGACTTTAGACTGAAGATCTCGAACATGAGACCATGTTTCTCGGTGGACGATGAACTAGGAGATTGGGTTAATTCTCGGGGTTTATTTAGGGAATTTGTATGAGCTTGACCTTGGATTTGACTTGACCATGACAATGGGAATCGGTGGACTGACTATAGCAAAAATAGACCTTTCAAGTATTTGGGGATTATAGGAACCTTAGGAGACATGTGGAACACCATAACCATTGGATTTGTAAAATTGAATGGATTATGTAGTGATTGATGGAAGTTAATGGGCTGTTGGAGTTGATTCATAGGAAGGAAACAAGATCTTGGAGTGGCTTACGACGTGTTTCCTTAGGATAGAGGTGCTTTATCTTAGACCTTGGAAGAATAGGCTGAGCACTTGGATTGTCACATTCAAGCTTAGTAGCTTATATATTCTACCCATGGATTTTTAGGGGTAGCCATACATATGAGTTTGGGGGTCGTAGACATATATGATTTTGTTAGACCTCTCCTCAGGAGCCATAAGGATATGAATAGCATGAGTGATGATTGGAGTTGACCTATAGGAGATGATGCTATTGGTGATATGATGTGAATTGTTTAAAGGACTAGATAGAATAATTGGCATCTCAGAAACTGTGCTCAAGGATAAGATGATAAACATTCACTCGCACCCTAGAATCCTTGAAACCCTTAAGCCCTACCAAGCCACAACATGGTCGGTTTCTGACCTTGGGCTTTGGCTCTAGATCGATAAGACCTTGGCCGATACTCAACCATGACCACCACCAATGCATCAGCCCACTTTACGTACCCCATAGACTTCATGGAGTGCTTGGAGAAGTTAGTTGTCATCTTTCTTTGATGACATACTTGTCTACCCGAAGACGGAAGAAGAATCGTTGAGCTGGTCAAGGAACATTTGAAGACCGCCATGCCAAGGAGGAAGAACAACCATCATCTTCAAGAAGTATACTTCCACATCAAAGACCATGTGTATCTGCAAGCCACTCCTCTCTAAGGAACCAAGCATTTCCATGACAAGGAGACCCACACCAAGATTCATCAGCCCCATTCGAGATCACTCTCCAAGATTTAACAACCCCCTCTGAGATCACTACAAGACGAAGAGAAGACAGTTACCAGCTGGAGTTGCCACCTGAGTTACCTGATGTGCACAACGCTTTCCATGCATCACAACCCCGGAAGTGTTTCCAACTTCCTAACTTGCCCGATCTCTACGAGGGCATTGACCACCGAGCCATCGACCCCTAGCCCAATCTAACCTACCACGAGCTACCCATTAGCAACCTGGGTCAAGAACAACGTCATACACGAAGCCACACCATCGAGTACTTCAAGCTCAATGGAGCACTACACGGAAGCAGAAGCAACATGAGGACTTGAAGACTACCCTGGATCCAGTTTTCATATTCCTTTCCACGCCTAGTTTGGGAATCTTGGGGACGAGATTCTTGTAAGGGGGGTAGGTCTGTCACACCCTGATTTTCATGGCACAACACTTAAGATGATAAATCATGATAAAATGTGGTTTGACAAAAACTTTTGCATTATTTGACTTGTTATTTTGAGTTGGTTTTCTCTTTGTGTTTTTCAAGTGCTCTTAAAAGTCAACATAGCTTCACCATCTATACTTCCTTTCCTTGATCCAAAACTTCTGCCCAATGATCATACCATGTGTATAGTACAACATAGTATTTTCTTACAAAAATAATTTGGCCAAAAAGCATTTTCAAAAATTAGTTTTTCAAAAACCCCTGAGTTGAGGTTTGCACTACAAGTACTTGACTTGGGGCGTGAAAAATCATTCAAAAGGTATATTTGAATCCTATTAGATGTAGGACTCCCATAAACAACAAAAATATAATTTTAAAAGTTATTTTCCTATTTTATTTAAAAGTTTTTTCTTAAGGCCATAAATGGTCTTTAATAGGGAAAAATTATTTTATTGTTTTAAAAATATTTGACAAATATCAGGGAAACTCAGTGGACATATATTGTCCATATATAAGAGTTTCAACACACGGTCATGTTCAAAATATTGGTCAAATCCCTCAAAAACCCTTTCTGGATATTTCAAGCTTTTGAAATATTTACAAAGGAAATATTCTCCAAAAAATTCCAAGAAAATTCTATCATGTCAAATATGACATGTTGGATGATCTTGATAAGTATCATGTCATGGAGAATAGTATAACCCCATGAAATCCCCTCAAAACCATTTCTGTCCATTTTGAAGTTTGAGCAACTTTACATTGCCAAACATGCCCAAATGCTCTCAAATCTTGTGAACATGCTCAAGTGGTCTAATCATTCATCTAGACCAAATGGCACAAGTTGGAGAAAATGTTATATTGATCAAAGTGCCCCAAAACCCTTCCTGTTCAGAACCAAATTTGAACAACTCTACATTGGCAACTTTATCCTTTTGATCTCAACTTTTGTGGACATGTTCATAACCTCAAATGATGACACTACACCAAGTGGTGCATCAAGGAGAACAGATTTACATGACTAAATCTTGGAAAGTCCATTTCTGCTGATTTCTAGGGTTTACAAAAGTTGCATTGGCAACTTTTCACAAATGAACTCAATCTTGGTGGAACCTATTATTTTCTCATACCATTTGACCCTGTCAAGCCTCATGACAAATGGAGATCATCTACTTGCCCAAACCAATATCAAACACCTTCTGCCACTTTACCAAAATGCCATTTTTGACCTCTTCCACTAATCTCCATGGGCTCAACTTTGTACCACAGCTACTACTGACCCTCTTCTACCTCCAGTATCTCTCCCTTGGCCTCAGCTCAATGATTGAGGGGTGAAACCTCCTCATTTACCCCACTAGACAGCCACAACACCCTTCTCTCTCACCCCTCCTCTCTCACCAGAGCCCCTCCAGAGCATCCAAGGCTCCCTCTCCTTTCTTTACTCTCTCACACACCTGCTAGACACCAATGGACGTGCCCACTATGCATATAAAATGGCATGCCGGCCATTTGCACGCTCTGGAGGGCGCAACAGTGCGCTCCCGCACTGTAGCCGCCCCCAGCCAAGCACCTCTGGCCACCTCGGGCCTCCCAAACGCGCTCGACGATGCGCCTCGACGTCTGCAGCACGCCACGCCTCTGTCCCCCTCCTCCTTCTCCCTCCTCTCGCCTCAGCTCGCACGCGCGACGGCCGCTCGAGAGCTCCAATGGGAAGCCTCACACGCGTGACGCCTCTGACCCATCCCCGCTCCCTCTCTTCCTTCCTGGCGCCCTACTCGACTCCCACGAACGCCGTAGACATCCCCGAGCCTCCTCCCGTAGCCACTGCGGCCATTTCCGCGGGTGCCCATAGGCCATGTCCACGGTGAGCCACGGCCTCGCTATATAAGGCAGCCCGAGGCCTCTCTCTGGAGCCATTTCGCCCTCTCTCCCTCCCGTACGTCACCCAGACCCAGCCAACCCTCTCGCTGAGCCCTCCGTCGCTCCCCATGGCCGGAGTCGAGCCGTCGGACTCCGCCTAAATTCATGCCCACCACTCCTCCTTCTCCCCTCTAGACCAATCCAGTGCCCCCTCACCACCACCGCCGACTCGCCCCGCACTTCATTCCCTCCTCCCCGCGCCTGACACGCAGTCCCAAACCTCGCTGACGGCCTCCTCCGCGGCCACCCAAGCCATTGCTGCTGCAACCCTCCACGGCATGCGTGCATCACATGGATGGGTGCGGCGTGGCCTCCTGAGCACACCGGTGGGCGGAGCGTCGCCGGAGACGCTCTGTAGCCCCGGAAATCGCCGGCGGGAGCCGCTCCTCCCCACGGCCGGAGCGCGCGCGGGAGGTTGAAGGCGACTTGCAGCTGGGCCCCGCGCGTCAGCGACCCAGTGGGCGGGCCCTGCCGCTTAAGTGGTGACGGCTTCGGCAATGACTCCTTCGACGTCGCCCTGTCGCCCGTGTGGCCGAGCCACTGGGCCGGCCCAGTGCGCTGCCCCGCTATGTCTCGCCCAGTGCACGCTGCCGCCGCCCAGATCCAGCCCGTTTGGGTAAAAAACCTTGTTCCTTTTTCTTTTCTATACAACTTGTAAAATCTCCCAAATATTCATATCACCTCCAAATTGGACGATTCAAGTTTCTGGTAACTCATAAAATCATGCTCTACCTGTTGGTACAACATGCACATTTTTTCAGAAACTTTTTCTTCACAAACATTTATCAAACCTTGTTTTCCCATTTCTGTAATGAACTTTAGAAAATCACAGAGAGCCCATTTTTGATCCAAATTCCATGGTTCAAAATCCTAGATGTCTATAATTCCAAACTTAGTTTTTGAACATTTTTACTAATACTTTATGTACCACCTCAAATAATGGTCTATTTCTTCATGTATAGCCAACTTTGCAAATTCACAGAGAAATCATTTGAACTCCAAATCTAGTGAAACCAACTCCTAGATGCTTCTAAAATTATTCCTTGTTAAATGGATGCCTTTGATCATTTTTCAAATAGTTCTTCTATACACTTCTTGCAAATCCATAAACCCCTTGATTCCATCATATTGAAATGTTTAGAAATATCCATTGATCCACTTCCAATGAAATCACCTTGGTCATTCCTCATATGACCAGAGGTATCCTAGAAAAGTCCAACTCACATTTTTAGAGCACTTTTATTTTTGCCTTATCGTGGTTCTTATTATGGTTGTTTTCGACGATAGTTGACAAAGTAGACGAAATGCTCGGAGTTGGACCAGAGATATTTGAAGACCTCGAAGACTTTGTTAAAACAGGCAAGCAGCCCTTGGACCATGTCTATGAAACCCTTTTCATGCATGTCATATAGCACTTTTATTGCTTGCATTGGAGACATGATGCTGTGGTGACCACATGGGGTGGTTTGCCACCGTTACTTCCTCGTTGATAATTGCATTGTGCATGACCCTACCTTCTTATGAGGGTTATGCCGGTGGGGGTAGATAGGATGCTAAAGTAGTGCTACGCAAAAAGGGACGGGAATATGCATGGTGATGGAGACAAAGTATTTTCAAAAGACTTTTCGAAAACCCCGTCGGGTGCCACTTATGCCCGAGGGAGATGATGAGATGGGTAACCACTTGATGACGAAGTGGTGTACCGAGGCAAGTGTGTGTTGTTTTTTGGAAACGGATTAGATTTAAGATTTGTCGACTGTCCCAACCTTACATGCGCAACCACTCTACCCTTGTATGGGAAAGGGCATTATTGATTACCTAGGCCGATACTAGCTTGGAGCCCGCATTACTAGTGACGGGTGAGAGTTGGTGCTCTCTCTCGGGAAGGGGCCGTGCCAGGTAGGGCGGCCATGACTGTTTTTACAGGGCACCGGATACACCGTTGCGTCCCCTCTCAGATGTTACGATCTCGAGTTAGTCTCGTATGATGTACATCGTGAGGATATGGAACAACGAGTGGACTCCTTGTTAGTGTCGTCTAGGGAAAGATAGTGATCGGGTGCTTACCCCGGGTACTTGAGGTACCGCGGGTCATGGATGACACGGAAGTTCCCCGGATCTTGTGGGTAAAGTGTGCAACCTCTGCAGAGTGTAAAAATATTCGAATAGCCATGTCCACGGTCAAGGACAATTGGGTGGTGCTACTTAGACTACGTCCATATGTTTCTGACAAACATCATGGTTTGGTAAATCTATTGACGTGTTTCTGAGGAAGTCATGATGAGCTTGAGCATGAGTTGCTCATAACTCTATCTTGATGTTGATGTCTGTAACCTCCTGATACTTGTTGCAGACACATTCATGTCCTTGATAAATGTTGATCATACTTGCATGAGAAAAACTAGCTTTCCGCAAAAATGCCAATTTAGCAGTAGTATCTTGCATAATTATTCTGTTATCACCCTTGGGTTGCTTGCGAGTACATTCAAAGTACTCATTGGCTTGCCACTGGTTATTTTATTGGCCAGGCATGAAAGAACAAGATATATTGAAGAGTTCCTTGGTGACGATCGTGCGGGCTAGGACGCTTTCCCAGTCAGAATGCCTGTAGGGTTAAGGCAGATGGCATGGGTCCAAATTGTTGTTGAAGATTTCCGCTGCGATGATACACTCAAGACTTGACCATAATGGTCCTACTTGTGTAAAACGGTATGTATGGATGTAAGACTCTTGTTATTCAGCTTCTGTGTGTTCAGTGAGCATTGATCTCTGGGATCACTATACACGTGCATTTGGTGATCTCTACTTATGAGTCGGGGTCCCCACAGGAGTCTTCTTGGTGAAATTGTTCCTGCTAGGGAAAGACTTGGCTTTGTCTTTGCGAATGAGTTTGCCACCATTGTCTTCCCTCTTCTCGTAAGGGCACTCCGCCACAAAGTGACTCACATTGCCGCAATTGTAGCAAGTCCTTACTCGTTGCTTCTTCTTTGACCCACTTGAGTTGTTCTTGGTGAAGCTGGGCCTTGAGTTCCTCCTATTGCTCCAAAATTGCCTTGACGCAAGAGCCATGTGCTCATGGTAAGCATATTTGATGTCCTTGGGACAACACTCCTCTTCTTCTTCCGGAATGGCCTTGGCCTTCAAAGCCAGGGTGGATGAGCTTTTATTTGACCAGACACGAGCAAGAGCATTGTCGGTGGTCTTTTTCATGATGTTCATGGCAATAAACTCATCCAACACTTCACTAGAGGTTAAAGTGTGAAAATCTGGCCTTTGATGGGTCACCAAATACATGGCCTTGTTGAATGGCATGATGGTCTTGAGAAACTTGCGCTTGATCCAACTGTCATTCGTATCCTTGCTCCCATGATCTTGGAGAGAAACCGCAAGAGTCGTCACCCTCCGGTAGAGATCTCGCATATCCTCATCTTCTAGCATCACAAATTCATCAGCCTCATCAAGGACAACTTCAAAGTTGGACCGTTGGATGCTTGAGCTCCCCTTGTACAAAGACACTATGTGTTCCCAACAATCCTTTGCAAGAGTGAAGGGACATAGGTGGGATAGATCTTCGGGAGGAACGACATCTTGAAGGATGAACAAAGCGGAATGATTGTTTTGATTGTCCACTTCTTCTCTTGGGGTGAAGTTGTTTGGATCATGTGAGTAGAAACCATGCTCAATGATTCTCCAAAGATTTGTTGAGCTATGATTCAAATGAGACCTGATGCAAAAAAAACCAATTAGCAAAGTCACCCTTAACAAGCTTAGGAGGAGGACCAAGATTATTGATGCGCGGTGTAGGGACTGGTCCTCCATAGATCAGGGGAGGGGGAACCGAGGCAAAGGTTCCCGTCCCATTCTTGTCATGAGGGGAAGAGGTATGAGTACCTTTAGCCGCTTCCTTATTGGAATTTTCCTCCGACTTCGATGCAGTGGGATTGACCACAAGCAAAGGATCTGGAGAAGCTTTCAACCCCTCAAGTAATTCTTTAAGCATGGACTTGACTTCGGTTATCACAGACGTCTTAAGTGAAGCCATAGCTTCATTTAAGTCGTCTCGTGTGATCGAAGTCAACTCCATGACCTCGAGCACTTCCTCCCAAGTGTCAACCATACTCTTCGGGTGGTGAAACCCTTAATAAAGAGACGAGGATCTGATACATATTTAAAGGATTGATATGGTTGACTAGAGGGGGGTGAATAGGCAACTAACAATTTTTAGCTTTTCTTCACAAATTAAGTTTAGCAACAAAAAGGTTGTCTAGATGTGCAACTAGGTGAGCAACCTATATGATGCTAACACTAACAACAACAAGTGCAAGCAAAGGATACAACACAACAATAGCTCGCACAAAGTAAAGGAAAGAGATAACCACAAATGGAGTCGATGGATACGAGGATGTGTTACCGAAGTTCCTTCCCTTTGAGGGGAAGTACGTCTCCGTTGGAGTGGTGTGGAGGAACAATCTCCCCTAGAAGCCACTAGGGCCATCGTATTCTCCCCACGCCCTCACACAATGTGATATGTCGTGGCTCCACTAGTGGTGCCCTTGAAGGCGGCGACTGAACCTTTACACACAAGGTTGGGGCAATCTCCACAACTTGATTGGAGGCTCCCAACACCACCATGGAGCTTCACCACAATGGAATGTGGCTCCGAGGTGACCTAAACCGTCTAGGGTGCTCAAACACCCAAGAGTAACAAGATCTGCAAGGGATTAGTGGGGCGGAATCAAAATTATCTTCGTGGAAGTGTAGATCCAGGTTTTCTCAACCAATCCCTAGAAAATCAACAAGGTTGATTTGCTAGGGAGAGAGAGATCGGGCAAAAATGAGCTTTGGAGCAACAATGCATTTTTAGGGTAGGAAGAGGTGGGTCTTCTTGAGGAAGAAGACTCCCTTTTATAGTGGGGGAACAATCCAACCATTATCCCCTCATTCAGCCTGCAGCGAGTGGTACTACCGCTCAAGGGAGTGATACTACTGCTGGCCGCAGCGGTACTGCCGTTTGGCCCAGCGGTACTACCTCTGGGACCGCGCATATAACCTACAAAGGAGAAGGGAGAAGGGACAGAGGTGTGGGCCTTTGAGCGGCACTAGTAGCGGTGGTAGGTGCGGTACTGCCGCTTATGAGCAGTACTACTGCTCGTACTGTCGTTGCTACTGCCGCTGAACTCGACACGAGAAGCACAGTCTTGAGTGGAGGCGGTACTAGTGCGGAACTGGAGTGGTACTGCCGCTTGAAGCTTTGGGCAGTACTACCGCTGATACAGCGGTACTACCCCCTGTTGCTCTCGGTGGTACTTCCGCTCCATGCCGTGGTACTACCGTTGGCACCTCTTCTATGCCACTTCCACGATAACAAGTGATCCACCGAGGATGAGGAAAGGAGCTGGGGTGCAAAAGAGATGTGTACATGTTGATTCCACCCTAGCCTTTCCGATACGGACCCCCTCTTGATAGTATAGTATCTCCTATGACTCAGGTCCACCAAAACTAAAACGAAGGAGAACTACATCGTCTTCACTTTGAGCTCTGAGTGGAATAAATCGTCTCGTGCCAATGAATGAATGTCTAAAATGCTCAATGCAAATGATTAGTCTACAAAAGCATTGTCATCAATCACGAAAATCTCTTAGAGAGAAATATGCCCTAATAGTGGTCCTTGCAGAGATGTAGCCATACGAGATCGCCTGGTTTGAACACCATTGGTGTCTTGTTGATGTTGAGCTTGGTGGCGAGGCGGTGTACTTGACGCTCGATCGTGGACATTGTTTCTTCATGCATATTCTTGAGGTAAGTGGCTCTTGGGCTTGCGTCCATGTTCGCACATTCTTGGAGTGGTAGGGAAAGGATGTCCAAGGGTGACAGCGGGTTGAAGCCATAGATGACCTCAAAGGGGGACTTGCCGGTAGTAGAATGACGTGATCGACTGTAGGCGTACTCGGCGATGGGTAAGCATTCCTCCCACTCCGTGATGTGCTTCTTGATCAATGTGTAGAGTAGAGTAGATAGCGTCCGGTTGGTGCCCTCCGTTTGGCCATCGGTTTGAGGGTGATAGGACATCAAGAAAAGTAGATTGATTCCAAGCTTGGCGCATAGTGTATTCCAAAAGTACCTTAGGAATTTGACGTCGCGATTTGACACGGTTGTCCTTGGCACTCCATGCAACCTCAAGATTTCCCTAAAAAAAGATTTGCAATATGTGAAGCATCGTCTATCTTATTGCATGGGATGAAATGTGCCATTTTAGAGAACCGGTCCACAACAACAAATGAATCTTTGCCATTTTGGGTCCTAGGTAACCCAAGCACGAAATCATACTAATATCTTCCCATGGTTGATATGGAATAGGAAGTGGCATATGTAAACCACGAGATTGGGCTTGAGACTTATCTTTGCGGCATGTGGAGCATTGGTTTGTATAGCGTGCGACGTCGCGATAAAGCTTTGGCCAAAAGTACTTGGAGGAAAGTGTGGCTAACGTCTTGTCACGGACGAAATGTCCCACGAGTCCGCCACTATGAGCCTCTTGCAAAAGCAACAAACAAAGAGAAGACTCGGGAACACAAAGTTTGTTAGCCCTCATAAGATAACCATCCTTGAGATAATATTGTTTGCAATAAGTGTTAGCTTGACATTTGGCAAACAGAATTGCAAACGAGGCATCATGTGCATACAAGTATTTAATGTGCTCAAAGCCAACAACATTCAATTCAAGTTGAGTAACTAACATGCATTTGCAGGAAAGGGCATCTGCCACAACATTGTCTTTACCCTTAATGTACTTGATCACATAAGGAAAATATTCAATAAATTCACTCCATTTAGCATGTCGTTTGTTCAACTTTGTTTGACCTTTAAGGTATTTAAGTGTCTCGTGATCGGTGTGTATGACAGATTCATGAGGGTGAAGGTAATGCTCCCAAACATGCAATACACACATTAAAGCATATTGTTGAGTATCGTGACTATTAGGAAGTATAGGATTTATCCCTACCTTGTCTTGTACTCCAAGAAGATCATGTACTCACTATATATACGCCCATGAAGCTCAAGCAATAAAACAAACGATTCCATCAACCCCTCTCTATTCCCTTCTAACATGGTATCAACCTAACCAATCCAAACCCTAGCCGCCACCGGTCACTTCCGCTCCGTGCCGCCCCTGGGGCGATTGATCTCGTACCTAGGGTTCATTCGCACCGGGGGCCGAGCAGCTCGTACCTAGGGTTCATTCGCCGATCGTTTTGATTGGCTACCCTAGAGAGTCTTTTTTCCCATCCGTTGATTGGGGCTTTTCTCTCTTGCTAATTGATTGATCAGTGATTTTTTTGTTTTCTGATCTATAGATCGGTCTGCGTCGCCTGCCACCGTTTGTCATCTAAGACGCGTGTCTACTTTGTCAGCATCTTCATCGACCCCGGCGAGATCTAGTTGCCAGATGATGCCTCTGCTCCATGCATGGTGTGTCTTGTACGCTGGTACGTCGGTCGCTTGTGCACCACTGCGCTGCCTTGTCATCGTGCTCGTGCCGCCCATGACCCTCATGGTCTCACGCGACCGCACGAGTATAGTTGGTGGCTAGAACACCCGCGTTGGGGCGTGGTGGGGCATAGCATGTGTCCCGCACCTTGCATGCTTGGTTGGTAGCGCATGTTCCACCGGTCTTGTCTGGTTCGCACGTTGTGTCCTACGCGGGTGTGGATGCTCGCAGCCCAGGTGGCTATTCATGTGCATATGTGCTTGATCGGCTTCTTTGTACACTTCCATTTGATTGCGAGCTTCTGCATCGTTCGGCCGCGCGGATGCACGTCGTGGGTACCTCATCGTCTATCGCGCCGGTTGTGTCAACTTCATGCGCGCTTCTCCGCAGGATTCAGTGAAGATCATGGTCAAGTATACACGTTTCTCCACCGATCTAGCAATGGGCTGCAGCTACGTTGTCCCTTCGGACTGAAGCGTCATTGCTTCACGGCTCTCTCCACGGTTGCACCAGCCCACAGGCTGCCACAGTGGGTCCCCTTTGGACTATAGTGTTGCAGTCCACCGCCGCCCTGAGGCCATCCGCTCCAGGTCATCCCCATGGCCAAGCCGACCCTCGTGCTGCCTTAAATCGCCCCATTGGGTCGTAGCGATCATGGCACGCAGTCCCTGCCACTACTCGATGGTTCTCCCTGCGGCAGCACCGACCCACATGCTGCCGCTGCGTCGCCCCTTCAGGCCGTGGTGTTGCGGCCCGTGGTCCACCACTACCTCGAGGTCGTCCACTCCAGGCCATCCCCGTGGTCGCACTGACCCTCGCGCTGCCGCTACGTCGGTCCATCAGGTCGTAGCGAGCGTGGCATGCCGTCCCTGCCGGTACCCCGCGGTCTTTCCCGCCGTCGCCCCTTCGGGCCGTAGCGCCATCGCACACGGTCCAATTCACTGTCCACACGCGTCTACTCCTGTGTGGTATGCGCTGCGCCATCTTTCTAGGCGCAGGAATGCCACTGTCTGCGTTGGTCTACATCATGCTATTGGGTTCATCCTTGCCTACTTCGAGCATCGCTGCCATGCTCCTAGCCACCGCTACCGCCTCCTTAGGCCGCCCCCGCCACCGCTATTCTTCCTGGTCCACAACGACTACCTCGACACTGGCCACCCCGACTCGACATCGACCATGGCGTCCCTCGCACGGCTACCTGTACCACGGCTACACCATCCTACGCTCTCGGCTAGCTCGACATTGGCACAAATGGCTATCACCTTGCTTGAGAAACCTCATGGGCTTTCACTCCACCCATAACTTCCATGATGTGTTGACCCTTAAGACTGTGGGTGGATGTCCATCGGCTTGCCTTCGGATTCTTCTCCAGTCCCATCGTCCGTGTCGCTACTGATACGTCTCCAAGGTATCTTTAATTTTTTATTGTTCCGTGTTGTTATATTATCTTTCTTGGATGTTTTACAATCATTTTATATCATTTTTTGGTACTAACCAATTGACATAGTGCCCAGTGCCAGTTGCTGTTTTCTGCTTGTTTTTTACATCACAGGAAATCAATACCAAACGGAGTCCAAATGCAGCGAAACTTTTTATGGATTTTTTTTGGACCAGAAGACATCCAGTGGGCCAAGAAAGTACTTGAGGGGAGCTCTGAGGGGACCACAACCCACCAGGGTGATGCTAGAGGCTCAGGCACGCCCAGGTGGGTTGTGCCCACCTCGACGGCCTCCCGCACCGCCTCTTTGCTCTATAAATACCCCAATATTCCAGAAACCCTAGGGGAGTCAACGAAAATCAATTCCAGCCGCCACAAGTTCCAGAAACGCCGGATCCAATCTAGACACCATCTTGGAGGGGTTCATCATGTCCATTGGTGCCTCTCCGATGATGCATGAGTGGTTCTTTGTAGACCTACGGGTCCGTAGTTAGTAGGTAGATGGTTTCCTCTCTCTCTCTCTCTCTCTCTCTCTCTCTCTCTCTCTCTCTTGATTCTATACAATGATCTCTTGGCGATCCATGTTATGTAAGTGTTTTTGCGGTGTGTTTGTTGGGATCCGATGAACTTTGAGTTTATGATCAAATCTATGTTTTTATCCATGAAAGTTATTTGAGTCTTCTTTGATATCTTATATGCATGATTGATTATAGCCTCGTATTTGTTTTCTGATATTTGGGTTTTGTTTGGCCAACTTGATCTATTTATCTTGTAATGGGGAGAGGTGCTTTGTGATGGGTTCGGTCTTACGGTGCTTGATCCCAATGACAGAAAGGGGAAACGACACGTATGTATCATTGCTATTAAGGATAACAAGATGGGGTCTATTTCTACATAAATAGGTCTTGTCTACATCATGTCATCGTTCTTATTGCATTACTCTGTTTTTCCATGAACTTAATACACTAGATGCATGCTGGATAGCGGTCGAAGTGTGGAGTAATAGCAGTAGATGTAGGCAGGAGTCGGTCTACTAATCTTGGACGCAATGCCTATATAATGATCATTGCCTGGATATCGTCATGATTATTTGAAGTTCTATCAATTTCCCAACAGTAATTGTTTTCCCACCGTTTGCTATTTTTCTCAAGAGAAGCCACTAGTGAAACCTACGGCCCCTGGGTCTCTTCTCATCATAATTGCCTTCGCAATCTATTTTCCTTTGCTTTTATTTTCAGATCTACTAAACCAAAATTACAAAAATATCTTGATGCACTTTATTTATTTTGCAATCTATTTATCCTATCTATCACAACTTTATCACATCTTCTCGCCAATTTGAGGCATTGTTACACGAAAGGGATTGACAACCCCTTTAACACGTTGGGTTGCGAGTATTTGTTATTTGTGTGTAGGGGTTGTTTATCTTGTGTTGCTTGGTTCTCCTACAGGTTCGATAACCTTGGTCTCATCATTGACGGAAATACCTACCGTCGTTGTGCTGCATCATCCCTTCCTCTTTGGGGAAATACCGACATAGTTCAAGGAGCCATCAGCTACCATTGTGACTGCGGGGGGATGTTGAGTATCATGACTATTAGGACGTATAGGATTTATCCCTACCTTGTCTCGTACTCCGAGCAGATCATGTACTCACTATATATACACCCATGAGGCTCAAGCAATAAAACAAATGATTCCACCAAACCCTCTCTATTCCCTTCTAACACATATAATTTTGTCATAGATGGGATAGTTAAGTTGAGCGCCGGGAAGTTTTTCGCTAAAATATGCAATGGATCACTTTTCTTGCATCAAAACTCCACCGATACCATTTCCACTAGTATCACAATGGACCTCAAATGTTTTGTCAAAATTAGGCAAAGCAAGAACCAGAGCATGTGTAAGCAAAGATTTAAGCTCCTCAAATGCGGTAGATTGAGAGGGTCCCCCAAAATGGTGCATTCTTCTTACTCAAGGCATGCAATGGTGCTAAAGTCCTTAACAAAGCGACGATATAAGCCGGCGAGACCAAGGAAACTATGCACTTGTTGCGAACTTGTGGTTGTGGCCAAGTTTTAATTGCTTAAATTTTAGACTCATCAACATGAACACCCTTAGAGGACACAACAAAGCCCAAGAAAACAAGCTTGTCAACACCAAAAATGCATTTCTCCATGTTAGCATAAAAACTCTCATTTCTAAGAGTTTGCAAAACATTTTTAAGATGGGTGACATGATCCTCTAAAGACTTGCTAAACACAAGTATATCGTCAAAGTAGACCACAACAAAAATTCATATGTAGGGTCGAAGAACATAATGCATCACACGCATGAAAGTACCGGGAGCTTCGGATAATCCCATAGGCATAACTAGCCATTCATAAAAGCCAAATTTGTTTTTGAAAGCAGTTTTCTATTCATCACCTTCTTGAATGCGGATTTGTTAGTAGCCACTTTTAAGATCAATTTTTGAGAAAATGCTGGCGCCGCTAAGCTCATCTAGCATATCTTAAAGGCGTGGAATGGGATGCCTATAGCGAACAGTGATAGCATTTATGGGATGGCAATCGGAACGCATGCGAAAAATACCATCTTTCTTAGGCACAAGAATGACCGGAAAGGCACAAGGACTTAAGCTATCACGTACATGTCCATTGTCAATGAGGTGTTGTACTTGCCTTTGTATCTCCTTAGTTTCTTCGGGGTTAACGCGGTATGGAGCCTTGTTTGGTAGAGGTGTGTTGGGGATGAGGTCGATCTGGTGCTTGATACCTCGTAGTGGAGGAAGGTCAGGAGGTAGCTCATCAGGGAAAACATCCACGAACTCCTGCAACAAATTAGACAACACTAGGGGAAGATTGTTAGAAGTGTTAGTCCTTGCCGCTTCATCTTTGCACACTAGGACATAGTGTATGACACCAGATGGTTTCTGACACACTTCTCTCATGTCTCTTTTAGTAGAAAAAAGCACTAAGTTTTTCTTGTCGCTCATCATGGAGGCACTCATTTTTGGCTTGTGGCACTCACTCTTGCTTTGGTGGTTCACTCTCTCACTATTCTCTCCATGACGGGTGGATGCTTGTTTGTCGGTGATAACTTGGCTTGGTGACATAGTTTGGAGCACATACTCTTTCCCCTTCATATTCAAACCATAGAGATTGGTACGCCCGTTGTGGATGATGACATAGTCGAATTGCCAAGGTCTTCCTAAGAGGAGATGGCGCACGGACATAGGAACCACATCACACTCCAAGGTGTCTTCGTATGCGCTGACCTTGAAGGAAACTTGCACGGTGTGTTCCACTTGAATGGTGCCAGAGTCGCTAAGCCATTAGACCTTGTAGGGGCAGGGATGGTTCATCTTGACCAATTGTAGCTTGGAACATAGCTCTTCACTTGCCAAATTGTGGCAACTTCCTCCGTCGATGATGACCTTCACGGAACATTCATTGATGCCCGCCTTGGTGTGGAAGATGTGGTAGCGTTGGTCCTCATCTTGTTGGTGTTGAAGTGCCAAGACCGTGGAGACAACAAGAGAGGATCTCGAATCATTGTCACAAAAGACTAGGTCATATTCAACTTCATTCACGCGTTGGTGCATGGCCATGTTCTCAAGGGCTTCCCTTTCTTCCCCACTCCTCGAGCCATAGGTGTCGTCATCGTTGGCGATCATGGTGCGCCGAGTGGGGCACTCAAATGTCTTGTGGCCTCGGCCTTGACATGTGAAGCATTTGCTGGAACTTGTCTCAACGGTCTCCTCTGCTGGAGTAGATGATGATGAAGATCTCCGTTTGAAGTTGTTTGTAGTAGGAGGATGACTCGAAGATGTCGAAGTTTTCTTGCAGCTTGACTTGTTGCCGGTGCATGGAGATGCTCTAGTTGAGGTAGGAGGTGCCGTAGTGGGAGCTTGAGTATAAGAGCCGTAAGTCTTAGACGAGTACTTGGCGTATTTGAAATCATCTTGCACTTGTTGCTCGTCCTTGGTTGCTTGATGAATTAACTCGAGGAGGTTGGAGTAGGGTTGGAAGTCGGCAATCTTCTTTATTGGGTGATTGAGGCCGTTCAGGAAGCGTGTCATAGTTTGCTCATCATCTTCTTGACATTTTCCCATATTGTGGCAATCTTCATTTCTTGGTAGTATTCTTCCACCGTCTTTGTGCCTTGCTTGAGGAGTTGCAACTTCTTGAAAAGATCACAGGTGTAGTATGTAGGCACGAAGCAAGATCTCATGACATCCTTCATTTGTGTCCAAGTTGTGATGGGTGGTTCACCTCTCGCTTGGCATTGTTCGATCACGTGTTCCCACCAAATGAGGACGTAGTTTTGAAAATTGGGGGAGGCCATGGCGATTTTCTTCTCCTCTTCAGAATTGTGAAGACGGAATATCTTGTCGACCTTCAATGCCCATGAGAGATACTCCTCGGGATCGTTCCTTCCGGAGAACTTCTGCATGGTGAACTTGAGCTTGCCATAGCGTTGTTCTTCTTGATGTTGACGATGGTGTGGTCACACTTTGTGAGGAGGAGGGTCTTCAATTTCACACTCCTCTTGACGGACTTGTCGATTAGGACGAGCCATGTGTGCTCAGTTCCTTCTTTCTTGTTGATCCTCATGACGAGCGGCTTCGTCTTGTCATTCTTGGAGAAGTGCTTCCTCTTGTTCACGCACTTGGCGGTTGTGTTCGGCGACGGCTCTGGTGGCCTCGCGGAGTTCGCGTTGTGCTTCGAGGGCTTATAAATCATGGCGTCTTTGTTCTTTCTGAATCACATCACCGTCTTGAGGTACTTGAAATTGCGGTTGTGGAGGTTGCTCGTGGTCCACGGTGTCATGTTCTTGGTGCAACGGCGGCAAGGCAGGCGCGACGGCAGGGAGCCCGCGGAGGCGCTGGCGGCGGCGAGCGGGCCTGGCGAGGCCCGGTTCGGCCCCGGGGCGGGCCGGATCTGAGCCCCGGGCGGCGGCGATGTGGGCGCGGTGGAGGCGATGTGACAGAGGCTGATTGGTCGAGGGCGGCGGTGCGGACACGTCCGAACGTCCGGCGGACGTGTCCGGCGGCGGAGAGGGGCTAGGTTAGGGTTGGACTGCGCGAAAATTCGGGGAGGGACACCTATTTATAGGTAGAGGGAGCTAGGAGTGTCCAAATGAGGTGCGGTTTTCGCCCACACAATCGTGATCGAACGACCGAGAGCATGGGGATGACTTAGATGGGTTATTGGGCTGTTTTGGAGGGGTGTTGGGCTGCAACCCAAAAGAGGCCTTTGCAGTTACCCGGTTAACCGTTGGAGCATCAAACGACCTCCAAATGGCATGAAACTTGACAGGCGGTCTACCGGTGGTGTACGAAGACCGCTTGGCAAACCTCGGTCCATTCCGAGAATGTTTAACACCCGCTCACACTGAGAGAAAAAAGGGGGACGCCGGAGGACATAGGAGTGTTGGGTTGCAAAACGGACAATGGGGAAAATGCTCGGATGCATGAAACAAAAACGTATGCAAAATGAGATGCACATGATGACATGACAAAATGCAACACGCAACCAAATGACATAGCAACAACGGCGTATAACTGGCGGACACCTGGCGCCTCAAAACCGGGGCGTTACACTTAAATCCTGCTCGTCCTCGAGTAGGTAAATGATAAAAACAGAATTTTTGTTGTGGAATGCTACCTAACATATTTACCCATCTAATTTTTCTTTAATGTGGCATGAATCTTTAGATCCATAACGTTCAAAAAAATATAATATTGACATAAAAACAATAATACTTCAAGCATACTAACAAGGCAACTATGTCTTCTCAAAATAACATGGCCAAAGAAAGCTTATCCCTACAAAATCATATAGTCTGGCTATGCTCTATCTTCAGCACAAAAAATATTCAAATCATGCACAAACCTGATCACAAGCCAAGCAATTGTTTCATACTTTTGGTGTTCTCAAACTTGTTCAACTTTCACGCAATACATGAGCATGAGCCATGGACATAGCACTATAAGTGGTATATAGACTATGGTTGTTGTGGAGAAGACAAAAAGAGGGAGATAGTCTCACATCAACTAGGAATATCAACAGGCTATAGAGATGCCCATTAATAGATATCAATGTGAGTGAGTAGGGATTGCCATGCAACGTATGCACTAGAGCTATAAGTTTATGAAAGCCTAAAAATAAAAACTAAGTGGGTGTGCATCCAACTTGCTTGCTCATGAAGACCTAGGGCGATTTCAGGAAGCCGATCGTTGGAATATACAAGCCAAGTTCTATAATGAAAATTTCCCACTAGCATATGAAAGTGACAATATAGGAGACTCTCTATCATTAAGTTCATGGTGCTACTTTGAAGCACATGTGTGGAAAAAAGGATAGTAACATTGCCCCTTCTCTCTTTTTCTCTCTTTTTTTCTTTTTTTTGTTTGGCTTCTTTGGCCACTTTTTTATTTAGGCTTCATTGCCCTCTTTTTTTATTTCCTCACATGGGACAATGCTCTAATAACTAAGATCGTCACACTTTTATTTACTTACAACTCAAGAATTACAACTCGATACTTAGAACAAAATATGACTCTATACGAATGCCTCCGGCGGTGTACCAGGATGTGCAATGACTGAAGACTGACATGTATGAAAGAATTATGAAAGGTGGATTTGCCACAAATACGATGTCAACTACATGATCAAGCAAAGCACTATGACAATGATGAAGCGTGTCATAATAAACAAAACAGTGGAAAGTTGCATGGCAATATATCTTGTAATGGCAATATATCTTGTAGGTATAGTGGCAGTTTTGAGTAAGGTATACGGTGGGTGTATGGTACCGGCGAAATTTGCGTGGTACTAGAGAGGCTAGCAATGGTGAAAGGGTGAGAGTGCGTATAATCCATGGACTCAACATTAATCATAAAGAACTCACATACTTATTGCAAAAATCTATTAGTCATTGAAACAAAGTACTACACACATGCTCCTAGGGGGATAGATTGGTAGGAAAAGATAATCGCTCGTCCCCGACCGCCACTCATAAGGACGACAATCAATAAATATCTCATTCTCCGACTTCGTTACATAATGGTTCACCATACATGCATGCTAAGGGAATCCAAAACCTCAACACAAGTGTTTATCCAATTCACAATTAATCACTAGCATGACTCTAATATCACCATCTTTATATCTCAAAACAATCATAAGGAATCAAACTTCTCATAGTATTCAAAGCACTTTATATGAAAGTTTTTATTATATCTCTCTTGGATGCCTATCATATTAGGACTAAATTTATAACCAAAGAAAATTACCATGTTGTTTAAAAAGAATCTCAAAATAATATAAGTGAATAATGAGAGTTCAACAATTTCTAAAAAATAAAACAACCGCCGTGCTCTAAAAAGATATAAGCGAAGCACTAGAGCAATATTGCCAAGCTCAAAAGATATAAGTGAAGCACATAGAGTATTCTAATAAATCACGATTCATGCGTGTCCCTCTCAAAAGGTGTGTACATCAAGGATGATTGTGGCAAACTAAAAAGCAAAGTCTCAAATCAGACAAGACGCTCCAAGCAAAACACATATCTTGTGGTGAATAAAAATATAGCCTCAAGTAAAGTTACTGATAGACAAAGACGAAAGAGGGGATGCCTTCCGGGGCATACCCAAGATTAAGCTCTTGGTTTTCCTTAAATATTACCTTGCGGTGCCTTGGAAATCCCCAAGCTTAGGCTCTTTCCACTCCTTATTCCATAGTCCATCAAATCCTTACCCAAAACTTGAAAACTTCACAAAACAAAACTCAAAAGAAAATCTCATAAGCTCCGTTAGCATAAGAAAATAAATCACCACTTTTGGTACTGTTGTGAACTCATTCTTTATTTATAATGGTGTAATATATACTGTATTCCAACTTTTCCATGGTTCATACCCCCCGATACTACCCATAGATTCATCAAAATAAGCAAACAACACATAGAAAACAAAATCCGTCAAAAACAGAATAGTCTGTAGTAATCCGTAACTCTCGAATACTTCCGTAACTCCAACAATTCTGAAAAATTAGGACAACCTGGGAAATTTGTGTACCAATCATGTGTAAAAAGAATCAGATCAAAGTCATGTTTCTGTGAATTATGAAAATTATTTTCCTGGGTGCAAAAGTTTCTGTTTTTCAGCAAGATCAAAACAACTATCACTGTAAGCCATCCCAAAGGTCTTGCTTGGCACAAACACTAATTAAAACACAAAAACACATATAACAAGAGGCTAGATGAATTATTCAAAGCAAAACAGGAACAGAAAGTGAAAATAAAAATAAAATTGGGTTGCCTCCCGACAAGCGCTATTGTTTAACGCCCTTAGCTAGGCATAAAAACACAAATAGATTTAGGTATTGTCATCTTTGTTATGCAATCCATAAGTGGCTCTCATAATAGACTGATATGGAAATTTAATTTTCTTTCTTGTAAAGTTTTCCATGCCATGCTTAATGAAAATTGAAATCTAATGTTTCCTTCTTCATATCAATAATTGCACCAATTGTTCTAAGGAAAGGTCTACCAAGAATAATAGGACATGTAGAATTGCAAGAACAATTAAATCTACGGGCACATAATCCCTATTTGCAACAATAAGAACATCATTAATCCTTCCCATAGGTTTCTTAATAGTGTAATCCGCAAGATGCAAAGCTAAAGAACAATCATCAAATTCACAGAAACCTAACACATCACATAAAGTTTTAGGAATCGTGGAAACGCTAGCACCCAAATCACACAAAGCATGGCACTTATAATCTTTGATCTTAATCTTAATAGTATGTTCCCACTCATCATAAAGATTTATAGGGATAGAAACTTCCAATTCAAGCTTTTCTTCAAAAGACTGCATCATAGCATCAATGATATGTTTAGTAAAAGCTTTGTTTTGATTATAGGCATGAGGAGAATTCAACACGGATTGCAACAAGGAAATACAATCTATTCAAAAACAAATATCATAATTAAATTCCTTGAAATCCAAAAGAATGGGTTCATTGCTAGTTAAAGTTTTGACCTCTCCAATCCCACTTTTATCAATTTTTGCATCAATATCTAAAAACACTGAATCATTGGGACGCCTTTTAACTAAAGTTGACTCATCTTCAGTCCCATCTTTATCAAGATTAATATTGGAAAACAAAGATTCAATAGAAGTCACATCAATCACTTTAATATCGTCATCATTATTTTCACGGAAACTAGAAGAACACGCTTTTACAAACCAATCTCGTTTAGCACGCATCTTAGCGGTTCTTTCTTTGCACTCATCATTAGAGATTCTCATAGCCTTTTGAGCTTCATTGATATCATGCTTGGGTGGAATAGATCAAATTTTCAAATAATCAACTTCAAAAGAAATTTTATCCACATTCCTAGCCACATCATCAATCTTAAGGAATTTTCTTCAACCAAAGCATTGAAATTCTTTTGCGAACTCATAAATTCTTTGACACTATTCTCAAAATCAGAGGGCATCTTTGTCAGGACCCCAATCCTGAGTCACACCGATCTAGCATGTAACACATCATATCACTTTGCGGCCTCACGCACGGTATTCCCACGGGTGCCACCTTACCTGGCCCAGGACCGTTTGCGCCTTTTGGCTCACGTATATGATAGTGCCGCTAGCATCCATGTGACAAAGAACCAGGGCTAACATGGCTAGTCGTGAACCCAAAGTGGCACTAACTTACAGGGACAGGCATGCATGACCCAACAACGAACGTGTCGGTCATCAGCGAGTGAATCCGGGCTGTAGCAACTGGGCTAGCAGGACTCCGGTAAACCGGGCTGTAGCAGACTAACAGGACTCCGGTATTCATCACGTGACATTTCCCCAAAGGGACAGACATAGGAATGAAGAAGGACACATGCCGTCCAGCCTAAGTGTTCCGGAGCAGTAGCAAACTACCATGGCTCAGTGGAAGCACTAGGAGACATTTCCCGGTAAGAGAGGCTACTAAGGATAAACAACTAGATAGTCAGATCCCACACATACCAAGCATTTCAATAACATACACACAATATGCTCGATATGTGCAAATACAACATGGCATCACAACATGACTCTATGACTCAAGTATTTATTCAATAGGCTCCGAGGAGCGAGATATTACAAACATGGGTCTCATGACCCAACATTCAGAGCACACAAATCAAAGCACAAGCGGAAGCTCAACATGTCTGGGTACAGACAACTATAAATGAAAAAGGCTGAGAAGCCTGACTATCTACTAGATCCTGCCGAGGGTACAAGATCGTAGCTGAGGTAACAAGCTAAACGTCAAAGTACACGCGGTACTACTAGCGAGACTGAAGTCTCTCTGCAAAAACATAAATTAAGCAACGTGAGTACAAATGTACCCAGAAAGACTTACATCAGAACTAACTACATATGCATCATTATCAACAAAGGGGATGGTGGGGTTTAACTGCAGCAAGCCAGCTTTGACTCGGTGGCTAACCTGAACTACGACTGCAAGTAACTCTTTTGAGGTGGCGCACACGAGTCCACATATTCACCATATCAAATACACCACTATGGATCCGCTCCCGTCTCCCTACGAGAATGCCATCCATAGAACCCACGCTTATCTTGCGTATTTTAGAGTATCCACATTCACTTGTCTATGAACTATACAGGCAACCTAGAAGTCCTTTTCCGCGGACACGGCTATTCGAATAGATCATATTAACCCTGCAGGGGTGTACTTCTTCACACACGCTCTCACCACTTACCGCCGTTTACACGACATGTACTCGGCAACCTTCAAGCGGAAGCCCAGCGACGGTGTCGGCCACGACCTAACTAACCACACAAGTCTCTCGTCCAGGTTTATCGCCTATTCGGGTTTGATCCGCAAGGAGATCCGGCCGGGTTGTCGCTCACGGCCCCAAACGATGTGTGCAGGGTTCCCAAGTCCACCATCCGGGTGCCACTTGGTACACCGGGCCACTGTGCCTAGTTTGTCCCAAGCCCACCTGTACCGGGTGCCACTTGGTAGACTACTAACACTACCTACAAACACCAGAAACTAGTTGCAACTCCTGGACAGAGATAAGGTTGATTAATAAGTCGAGAGGGGCACTTAAGCATTCCAATGCGTGGTAGTAGCTGTTCATGGATCACAAACACAGAACTTAGTTCCTGAGGACGGCTTCAATGAGACAACCCACCATGTACTCCTACATGGCCTCTCACCGCTACCTTTACCAAATCGTGTTCACACACTTAGCTCACACACAGTAGGACATGTTTACACACCTCCAATTCATCCCTGATGAATCAGACCTGACACAACTCTAAGCAATAGCAGGCATGACAAACAAGCATGAATGAATAGGCACGTCAGGGCTCAAACAACTCCTACTCATGCTAGTGGGTTTCATCTATTTACTATGGCAATGACAGGGCATGCAGAGGATAAAGGGGTTCAACTACCGCAGCAAGTAATAGTTGTATCGTTGTTGTCCTAATGCAGTAAAATAGAGCAGGAGCGAGAGAGTGGGATTGTATCGGAATGAACAAGGGGGTTTTGCTTGCCTGGCACTTCTGAAGATAGCATTGAGTCTTCATCAGTGTCAACGATCACAACGTTGGAACATCGTCTACCGAGAGGGGACAAATACCGGCAAACAAGGAAGAACACAATCAATGCAATGCAACAGTATGATGCATGATCATGACATGGCAATATGCTGTGATTTGAGCTAATGCAACTAACAACAGGTTAAATGAAGTTGGTTTGAATCCAAGATTCAAATTCAAACTCCATATGTGAAGGTTTAAATGCCATTTATATGATTTGTGATAAACAACAGCTATAGTTGTTCTAACATGCATTAAAATAGTACAGATGGATAGAGTGGATTTTTCTTATCATTTTTCATATATAAATTATTTCATTTGGAGTTACGGTTGATTTTCTATGATTTTTACAAGTTTGTGGTATTTTCTGGAATTTTCAGAGTAAGAATAAATCCAGAAAAGGTTAACTGCGTCAGCATGACGTCATTGTGACGTCAGCAGGTCAACAAACCGGGTCCAGGTCAAACCTGACGTGCGGGTCCACACGTCAGTGACTAACTAACTAACCTAAATTAATTAATGTTAAATTACTACTAACTAAAATGTCAGTTGGGTTAATTAGACTTAATTTACAAAAACTAATCTAGGATTAGCTGGGCCAGGGCCCACTTGTCAGCAACCCAGGGGAGGTCAAACCCCTGGTCAACAGGGCCTAACCAGCCGGCGGCTCGTCGCCGGTGGCAACAGGCGCGACGGAGGGCTCGGGTTTGCTCCCCCGGTGCCCAAACGAGCGGCGGAGGGCACCCGCGGGGAGCTGGAGCTCGCCCGCATCCAGCACAGCAAGCAGCAGCGGCTAAGGAGGCCGGAGCTCGTCGGAAACGAGCCCGGGGCGGCGGCCGGCGTTTGGCGCAAGTGGCGCGGCGACTACGGGGTGCGAGAGGAAAAACGGATGGAGGGAGCAGAGTCAGTGGCTCACGGCGGTTGCGACGGCCGTCGAAGTGGGCTCGGGGAGGCGTCGAAGGTGACGTACGGGCGGCGGCGATCTCCGGTGGCCGACGAGGGAAATGGCGATGTTGGCGGTGTCCAGGGGCTTCCGGCGTCTTGAGGATCGGTGAGGAGGGAGAGGGCATCGGGCGGAGCTCGTAGACTGCTCGGGGTGTCGTCGGGACAGTGGTGGTCGCGGCAACGGCGAACGGCGGCGATGGGCGGGTTCGGTGGCGTCGTAGGGAGAGAGCAAAGGAGGGAGAGAGGTCCAGGGAGAGAGGAGAGGGGCCATGGGGGCTGCGTGGCGTCTCCAGGGGGTCGAGAAGCGGGCAGGGAGGCAGGAGGAGGTGGAAGTAGGAGCTGGCGCAGCTCGGCTGTGCGCTCTTCACGCAGCTACCTCGCCTTCTGGCAGAAGGTTGAAGAAAGGCGCTGCGTTGGCTGGGCTGCACAGTGTTGGGCCGGCTGGAGCGCCAGGTAAGTTGGCCCAGGTAACTCTCTCTCTCTCTGTTTCCTATTTTAATTAATGTTTTCTATTTTTCTGCAACTTTGTGGCTTTATTAAAAATACTAAATCAATCCCAAAAATCATGCAACTGCTCATGACCACTGTTGGAAATATATCCTACAGTAAACATTTCAGTTTGGGATTATTTGAGCATTTAAAATATTTTATAGTATTTAAATGCCCAAATGAAAATACCATATGATTTAATTCAGAGCCCAAATATGTCATGGAAAAATGTGCAACACCTCTGGTTACTGTTTCCAGCATTTTCCAGAAAAGATGAACATTTTTGAAAGACATTTGGATTCACTGAAATTATTTTAGTTAAACCTAGTGAATTCCTTTGATGCTAGGGTTTAAGCAATCCCTATTTCAAGTTTCAAAAGAATTTAAACATGATGCAAGCAAGATGCAAACACTAGGCAGCACCAGAAGCTAGGGATGTGACAACTCGCCCCACTAAACAAGAATCTCATCCCGAGATTCAAGCGTAGGGTAGGATGAAGGGGGAACGCAAACTAACATAATCTTCATGATCCAGGTGGCACTTCATCAGAACGTTGAATCGATCACCATCTTGTCTCCTTGTCTTGCTCTGAGAACTCCAACTAACATGACAAGAAGAGGAAAGGAAAACTCTAGAAGAATCGATCTTCTCGAAGACCGAACAACTCAGGATCAATTCATGGGATGAGACATTGACACATCTCTCGAGCTGAGATGAAGCATACATATGAAGAAATGGAGTGAGACATATGACGAGGGCTCGCTAAGTAGACAACAATTCCAGACTTAAGAATGTGGTGATCGGTTGTCAACGTAGCGAGGAGTTGAATTGCCATGATACCATAACAGGGCACCTTAGGGAAGGTGACTCTTAGGAATATCCCTTAAGTGGCAAAAAAATTACCTTTGGTTTAGAGATCATTGAAACTCTTTATACCAGCCTAAGGCAATTCTCGAGCGATTGTTTGGAGGGGTTCGGTAGAATGGCATGCCCGAATTAGAATGGATGATGTGGATTACCTTGTTGAAAACAGCACAAGGAATGATTTTAGTAACTTGGGAAAAGCTCGACAGTAGAGAGTGGGTCCACTGTTTGAAAAGTTATAGCTTAACCGAGGAAACTAGGAGCAATCCCAATTAGTGCCAATGATAACACCTAGCGCTTGTGCTTGCTCTTAAGAACTTGAGCATTTCCATATCCATCAAGGTTTTACCAATATCTGTGTCAAGGATCCTGGCAACACAACGTACTACCATGATGAATACCGGTGGAAGAGATGCAGATGCAAAGGAGGATAACACCGTCTTGGATTTCACCTTAGCCAGGCCATGGAACAAAATCTGGATGATTGACCGAGAGACGTCTAGCACTCCGCTTCTAATGTTCTCCTTGATGTGCTATCGCAACCCATAGATAATTATGGTTTGATATCTAGAACATCGAGTAAAAGGTCGGACTTCGGGAACACAAAAATCCATAAGGAACAACTAGGGAGGTAAATCCTATGAAATCCTTATGGGGAGGTGGCTAACTTCCTCAATCAAGATACTACAATAATAGGTCTTCCGGCTAGGTGTGTTGGCCACGACATCCACCTAACCGGTTACAGAGAGACCATTATTATAGTTCTTGGGAAATGTTCCAACCATCATATCTGCCTGAGATTCAGATCTGGTTGGTAATAGGATATTCTAGACTCATCAAGTCTAGAACGGAAATGAAAGTTTGCAACACAATCGACGAGACGACGTTGCGAGATTCTCGGAAATGGACTACGATAGCAAGCTCCAAAACATGAGCTGGTTCTGCTACATACATGTGAACATGTTGTCCCAGACAAGCATGACCACGTAGTAGTCTTATAATAAAACACTACCGAGTTCAGGTGGGGAACCATCATCGAGGATATCAAAGTCCTTACATAAGGCATGCTCTTAAGAAGGAACTTCTTCTCCCGGAACAAATCAATTAGTGGCTTAGTATGCTTGGGATACATATGGAATGAAGGTAGCTAGTCTCACAAACCAATGTATACTTCGCACATGCAAGACTGACTTGAGATGATTCCAGAGGAGGCAAGACAAACTTTCTCGAATTCACGGCGGCAACTTTCACCAAGTACACGTGCATCAGAGGTAGTCACTTCTTTCATCCAAACATATGCTTCATGAACGAAACACGAAGAAATGCTTACACAAGTGTCCAACACTAGCTTGATGTCCGACAAAATCATGGAGAGGATAAGGATGTTGTCGATGGGCTCAACAACAATTTATCAAAATTTCCATAAAATGGAATTCCACGACTAGGTGAACAAGGTGATAGCATTGGTCAGACCAAAAGATGTAATGGTCTATGCTCGAGGGTTCAACCACGAATAAGACAACATTACGAACATCGTTGGTTCTGATTTGATTTGAGAATAGCCCACCCTCAAATCAAAGTTTTGACAAGACAACAGATCCAACAACTGATCACGAGGACCAATCGATGAGGATATCATCTTTATTCAACACACACACACACACACAAAGAGATATCCTTTGGAAAGAACTAAGTCAGACAAGATTTTATCTTCCAACTCTCCAAGTTGTTGTTTAGCTTAACCAACTAGCTCAGGGGTATCCAACACGGATTCTTGGAGAAAGGGTAGTTTCGAAAACCAACTTGGTCACGAGCTCAACATAGCAGTCAGGTGACAACCTTGTGATACTTCCGAGAAGATAATCGAAAAATCACGAACCACCGATATGCTATTAAGCTCGAGAACAATCTTGCTTTTCAGGGCAAGATGAGATGATCAAATAAGCAAGGAATTGGCATAGCCCCAACTCATTGATCGACAGGTGCACCGGAGATAAGGACTAGGTAGCACGATCTATCTTAGAATGATGATTCAAGAACGAATACGCTAAGAATGAAATTATTGTCCTTTAACTACCAAGCAACGGGGTTGCTAGCAGTATTGATTTCACACATCACGATTCACTTGTCGGCATTCCGGTTCAACAACATGGGGACCAAGAAATGAATAATGATGGCGAGAAGTATCACTGCACCAAGAATTCATAAGATGATGTGTAATTCCTATGACTTTCTTGACATAAAGAGGGTAATACTTCAGGGTAGAACAGAACAAAAACTGGATTAGTATTTGATCTGCGGAGTATGACTACTTTGACCCAATCCTAGATATGGATGAGGTACTGGAGTTCATTTCTCCTAGTCATTCTGGGATAGGATGGCTTGACGGAACACAAGAATAATAAGCATCGATGAACGATTGCACGCATACTCTTGACTATCAATTGGTAGACGAGGGTCGGAAGACAACTAAAGCGGGACAACTTAAAGGAACATATATCTTTCTGAGTTGTGGATGCATAGATTAGTATGTCAAGCAAAGCTCAACATTTCTTCCGGATAACCCATGCAGAAGGTAGAGCTGGCAGAGTCACAATATAGAATGGAGAACTCATCAAGAGCACTCTGGTTGCGATCTTTTGGTTCAAAGAACTTCCGCCATAAGTAGTTCATGGTATTTGGAAGAAGGAAATACCACGGACCTCGAGGACTATCGCAAAGGTTACTAACAACCTAAAGGAACTAGCAAATACTACCAACAGGAAGTAGGTAGGGTGAATCTCGGTTCAAAAACCCAGGAATGGAATACCTACTACTAAATGGCATCATAGGATGCTTTCGAGAATGATGGCCAGAATCATCACACTGGAACACAAACCATGGCTAGATTACTAGATGGTACTCTAGACACCTAGGGTCATAATAATAGCTCCAACATATATACCGAGGCAATGAAGTACCTCAACACACTAGTTGCTGTGGTTAATCTGGCCAAAGGAACACCGGAACGGTAAGAAGGGATTTGCAAATGCATCAGACTATTTAGAAACCTGGGATGACTCGGACAGCATAACGGCTGTAAATGCTCAAAAATATTTGAGGAATCATACAAAATGGTGGCATAACCACTCGATCATCACAATATCAAGATTTTGAGATCAACAGTTAACATATGGAAGTAGTAGGAGATGAACTGAGGCTTAAATCCAACAATCTTATAAGTCTACGGATTAGCAACACGTGATCCTAATAGAAAGAAGATAAAGCCTAGTTTCTTAACCCCGTAGGAAAGTTAAGATGACTCAGATCAGAGGGCATAAGGTAAAGGAGTAAAAAGAGCCTTACGTTCCATCCCACAATCAATTCCCTTATATAACTAAAGAATTTCTAGACTCAACTTCGACCAATTTGGCTTGGTAATCCTACAGGCAGTCAAGCTCTGATACCAAAGCTGTCAGGACCCCGATCCTGAGTCACACCGATCTAGCATGTAACACATCATATCACTTTGCGGCCTCACGCACGGTATTCCCACGGGTGCCACCTTACCTGGCCCGGGACCATATGCGCCTTTTGGCTCACGTATATGATAGTGCCGCTAGCATCCATATGACAAAAAACCCAGGCTGACATGGCTAGTCGTGAACCCAAAGTGGCCTAACTTACAGGGACAGGCATACATGACCCAACAACGAACGTGTCGGTCATCAGCGAGTGAATCCGGGCTGTAGCAACTGGGCTAGCAGGACTCCGGTAAACCGGGCTGTAGCGGGCTAACAGGACTCCGGTATTCATCGCGTGACATTTCCCCGAAGGGACAGACACAGGAACGAAGAAGGACACATGCCGGCCAGCCTAAGTGTTCCGGAGCAGTAGCAAACTACCATGGCTCAGTGGAAGCACTAGGAGACATTTCCCGGTAAGAGAGGCTACTAAGGATAAACAACTAGATAGTCAGATCCCACACATACCAAGCATTTCAATAACATACACACAATATGCTCGATATGTGCAAATACAACATGGCATCACAACATGACTCTATGACTCAAGTATTTATTCAATAGGCTCCGAGGAGCGAGATATTACAAACATGGGTCTCATGACCCAACATTCAGAGCACACAAATGAAAGCACAAGCGGAAGCTCAACATGTCTGGGTACATACAACTATAAATTAAAAAGGCTGAGAAGCCTGACTATCTACTAGATCCTGCCGAGGGCACAAGATCGTAGCTGAGGTAACAAGCTAAACGTCGAAGTCCACGCGGTACTACTAGCGAGACTGAAGTCTCTCTACAAAAACATAAATTAAGCAACGAGAGTACAAATGTACCTAGCAAGACTTACATCAGAACTAACTACATATGCATCATTATCAACAAAGGGGATGGTGGGGTTTAACTGCAGCAAGCCAGCTTTGACTCGATGGCTAACCTGAACTACGACTGCAAGTAACTCTTTTGAGGTGGCGCACACGAGTCCACATATTCACCATATCAAATACACCACTATGGATCCGCTCCCGTCTCCCTACGAGAACGCCATCCATAGCACTCACGCTTATCTTGCGTATTTTAGAGTATCCACATTCACTTGTCTATGAACTGTACAGGCAACCCAGAAGTCCTTTTCCGCGGACATGGCTATTCGAATAGATCATATTAACCCTGCAGGGGTGTACTTCTTCACACACGCTCTCACCACTTACCGCCGTTTACATGACATGTAGTCGGCAACCTTCAAGCGGAAGCCCAGCGAGGGTGTCGTCCACGACCTGACTAACCACACAAGTCTCTCGTCCAGGTTTATCGCCTATTCGGGTTTCATCCGCAAGGAGATCCGGCTGGGGTGTCGCTCACGGCCCCAAACGATGTGTGCAGGGTTCCCAAGTCCACCATCCGGGTGCCACTTGGTACACCGGGCCACTGTGCCTAGTCTGTCCCAAGCCCACCTGTACCGTGTGCCACTTGGTAGACTACTAACACTACCTACAAACACCAGAAACTAGTTGCAACTCCTGGACAGAGATCAGGTTGATTAATAAGTCGAGAGGGGCACTTAAGCATTCCAATGCGTGGTAGTAGTTGTTCATGGATCACAAACACAGAACTCAGTTCCTGATGACGGCTTCAATGAGACAACCCACCATGTATTCCTACATGGCCTCTCACCGCTACCTTTACCAAATCATGTTCACACACTTAGCTCACACATAGTAGGACTTGTGTACACACCTCCAATTCATCCCTGATGAATCAGACCTGACACAACTCTAAGCAATAGCAGGCATGACAAACAAGCATGAATGAGTAGGCACATCAGGGCTCAAACAACTCCTACACATGCTAGTGGGTTTCATCTATTTAATGTGGCAATGACAAGTTATGCAGAGGATAAAGGGGTTCAACTACCGCAGCAAGTAATAGTTGTATCGTTGTTGTCCTAATGCAGTAAAATAGAGCAGGAGCGAGAGAGTGGGATTGTATCGGAATGAACAAGGGGGTTTTGCTTGCCTGGCACTTCTGAAGATAGCATTGAGTCTTCATCAGTGTCAACGATCACAACGTCGGAACATCATCTACCGAGAGGGGACAAATACCGGCAAACAAGGAAGAACACAATCAATGCAATGCAACAGTATGATGCATGATCATGACATGGCAATATGTTGTGATTTGAGCTAATGCAACTAACAACAGGTTAAATGAAGTTGGTTTGAATCCAAGATTCAAATTCAAACTCCATATGTGAAGGTTTAAATGCCATTTATATGATTTGTGCTAAACAGCAGCTATAGTTGTTCTAACATGCATGAAAATAGTGCAGATGGATAGATTGGATTTTTCTGATCATTTTTCATATATAAATTATTTCATTTGGAGTTATGGTTGATTTTCTATGATTTTTAGAAGTTTGTGGTATTTTCTGGAATTTTTAGAGTAAGAATAAATCCAGAAAAGGTTAACTGCGTCAGCATGACGTCGTTGTGACGTCAGCAGGTCAACAGACCGGGTCCAGGTCAAACCTGACGTGTGGGGTCCACACGTCAGTGACTAACTAACTAACCTAAATTAATTAATGTTAAATTACTACTAACTAAAATGTCAGTTGGGTTAATTAGACTTAATAAAAAAAACTAATCTAGGATTAGCTGGGCCAGGGCCCACTTGTCAGCGACCCAAGGGAGGTCAAACCCCTGGTCAACAGGGCCTAACCAGCCGGCGGCTCGTCGCCGGTGGCAACAGGCGTGACGGAGGGCTCGGGTTCGCTCCCCCGGCGCCCAAACTAGCGGCAGAGGGCACCTGCGGGGAGCTGGAGCTCGCCCGCATCCAGCGCAGCAAGCAGCAGCGGCTAAGGAGGCCGGAGCTCGTCGGAAACGAGCTCGGGGCGGCGGCCGGCGTTCAGCACAAGTGGCACGGCGGCTACGGGGTGCGAGAGGAAAAACGGATGGAGGGAGAAGAGTCAGTGGCTCACGGCGGTTGCGACGGCCGTCGAAGTGGGCTTGGGGAGGCGTCGGAGGCGACGTATGGGCGGCGGCGATCTCCGGTGGCCGACGAGGGAATCGGCAATGTTGGCGGTGTCCAGGGCTTCCGGCGTCTTGAGGATCGGTGAGGAGGAAGAGGGCATCGGGGCGGAGCTCGTAGACTGCTCGGGGTGTCATCGGGGCTGCGGTGGTCGCGGCAACGGCGAACGGCGGCGATAGGCTTGTTCGGTGGTGTCGTAGGGAGAGAGCAGAGGAGGGAGAGAGGTCCAGGGAGAGAGGAGAGGGGCCAGGGGGGCTGCATGGCGTCTCCAGGGGGTCGAGATGCGGGCAGGGAGGCAGGAGGAGGTGGAAGCAGGAGCTGGCGCAGCTCGGCTGTGTGCTCTCCACGCAGCTGCCTCGCCTTCTGGCAGAAGGTTGAAGAAAGGCGTTGCGCTGGCTGGGCTGCACAGTGTTGGGCCGGCTGGAGCGCCAGGTAAGTTGGCCCAGGTAACTCTCTCTCTCTCCGTTTCCTATTTTAATTATTGTTTTCTATTTTTCTGCAACTTTGTGGCTTTATTAAAAATACTAAATCAATCCCAAAAATCATGCAACTACTCATGACCACTGTTGGAAATATATCCTACAGTAAACATTTCAGTTTGGGATCATTTGAGCATTTAAAATATTTTATAGTATTTAAATGCCCAAATGAAAATACCATATGATTTAATTCAGAGCCCAAATATGTCATGGAAAAATGTGCAACACCTCGGTTACTGTTTCCAGCATTTTCCAGAAATGATGAACATTTTTGAAAGACATTTGGATTCACTGAAATTATTTTAGTTGAACCTAGTGAATTCCTTTGATGTTAGGGTTTAAGCAATCCCTATTTCAAGTTTCAAAAGAATTTAAACATGATGCAAGCAAGATGCAAACACTAGGCAGCACCAGAAGCTAGGGATGTGACAATCTTATTATAATTTCCATAAGAATTGTTGTAGGAATTACCATAATTATTAGAGGAATTACTAGGAAACGGACTAGGTTTAAAATTACCTCTATACGCGTTATTACCAAAATTGTTCCTACCAACAAAATTCACATCCATAGATTCATTATTATTTTCAATCAAACTAGACAATGACATATCATTAAGATCAATAGAAGCACTCTTGCTAGCAAATAATTTCATAAGTTCATCCATCTTTCCACTCAAAACATTAATCTCTTCAATTGCATGCACTTTTTTACTAGTGGAAGATCTTTCGGTGTGCCATTGAGAATAATTAACGATACTATTATCTAGGAGTTTAGTAGCTTCTCCTCAAGTAATTTCCATTAAAGTGCCTCCCACGGCCGAATCTAAAAGATTTCTAGAAGCAAAATTTAATCTGGCATAATTTTTTTGTATAATCATCCACAAATTCAAGAACTTGGGTTCAATCCGCTCTTAGCGCTCCACCCTCCTAGCGCTCCACCCTCGTAGCGCAGGCGGCCACTCCGGCCCCGGCGGCCACACAACCCCTACCAGTGGCCATTCCGGCCCTAGTAGCCACCCCCCTCAAGATGATGCCCTTTGTTATCAACTTTGATCGTGGGAAGAAGTTTCAAGCGGATATGAGGGCCAAGTTTGGTCACCCAGTGGTTTTCTCTCCGGGATTTCACCAAAAGGAATTCACCTTGGTGGTATCTTTTAGTCGAGCAACTTTCAAGCTTGACATGCACACGGTTAGTGTTTCTCTTCTTGCCATGTTTGGGGCATATGCCCAAGGATTTCGAGTTCGTTTCCTATGAGACAGGTTTTACAAGTTCTCAGTAGCTTCAAAGTCCATAGGTTTTGGGATCTATAATGCGGGTAAAATTGTTGAAAAGGATTTTGAGTTGGTTTTTAGCCTTTGGAACTTTGGTGGCCCAAACTGGCGCCAGGAAGAAGCTCTTTACTATGTTGAGCTTGACAAGGAATGGACTTTGGTGGGTAGGGCGAGCAAGGCAATTGTCCCTCACTCCGGTGATCGCCGGAGCTACTCCGCAGTGGTCAGAGACGGTAGATCAGTTTTCGAGCGGTTATCGGGGCCTAATCATGAGGGCAGTAACCAGGGCCTTAACCACAATTCATTGTAGCTTAATTCAGTCCCGTTCAGGCCTCAAATGGTGCACTAAGAAGTGCAACGTACAACTGCACGTAATCACGTGGTTTGCCATGCATGCGGGGCCAACAGTCATTTCGCCCGCTATTGCACTACTCCAAATTTGCCTGGCCTTTGGCCTTTTATTCACTGTAGTACTTTCTCGAGCCCACCAAAGGAGGCTTGGGCCGAAGGAGCGGTAGAATCCTGGTTTCGTTGTCATGGGCCAACAGCACAGATTAGGCAGGTGGCATCATTTAAGGAACTGGTCAAGGATTTTTCCCAAACTTCAAGCCGAGACCGTCGCCTGCCTCCTCGCATTCCACTTCACTTGCCTACTCTGTCTCCACCTCTTCTCCTGCCTCCACCTCTGCTCCTGCCTCGGCAAGCTCGCCGCCACTGCCATTGTCGACGGAGAGGGCACTGGTCGCCTCCTTGCCAGAGTCGACAGTGATGGACAACATACCCATCGACCCACTTCCGTTTGTTCCGCATGGCTTTCCGATTCAGGCGATTGAAGGAAGAACTGGGGTTTCTCGTGCAATAGTACCCCATCACCCGAGAAGACATGAAGATTGGGTGATTGCCAACATTCATCCTCATCCGAACAAGGTATTTTTTTCCAATGTTCGTGAGGTTCTGGAAGAGTTTCTTTAGGGAGATGCACAAGTTGGATTTAGAGAAATACAGCCCTGCCCTTTCGGAGAAGCATATGTTCAGTTTAGGCACGTTAGGTATAGGGATAGGCTCATTCAGCAGGGCCCCCATGCTTTTGGAGATATTTTCATCTCGTTTTCCAAACACAATGAGGGCAGAAATTGGTGCAGAGTTCATTTCAACAGGACTTGCTGGTTACTATTTGTAGGTGTTCCTTTTGACTTCTGTAACACCGAAGATATTGCTGCTGCTATTTCCAAGTGGGGTAAGATCATAAGCTGGGAGAAAGAGGATGCCCTCAGAGGCAAGATCTTGGTCAAAGCAAGAGTTACAGAGCTTGATGACATTCCAAAGAGCATAAGGGGGTCTAAAGGGGAGCAGTTTGAAGAAGACTCCTGGACTTGCTCTGTTGAAGTGCTTCTAGAGGAAATGTCGGGTGGTAGGCTTGCTGATGAAGACCCTATTCCACTTGATGGTGTGGACCCACACCCTGTGCCACAACATGCAAATGACTTCCTAGGGTTCCAACCATTGCCTATTCACAATATTCATGCTCCAAATGATGACTGGGATTGTTGGGAGGAGCAAGCAGAGCAAGAACAGCACTGGGCTTTTCCACTACCAGAACCAATTCAACCCCAACAACAACAAGTTGAAATTCCTGCATTGCCAGAAGAGGGGGCACCAAACAATAGCATTACCACAACTGTTTGCCTATCTGATGGCCTATATTCTATTACTCACTCTGCAAGTGAAGAGATCAATCAGGGAGTTCTAGTGCCACAAATTGTCAAGGGCTTCTAAACATTACCTTGGCATATAATGTTGTTGAAGAAGAGGAGGATCTTCAGGTGCCACAAAACAATGTGGACAATGTACAACTGCAGATTGTGAACTTGGAGCCTGCTTTGGTACCTCAGAATGCTGATTCAGAGCTCCAACTTGACTTACAGCAGGTCCCCATGGAAGATATGCACAAGGAAGGAAGAGATAATGAAGTTACTGGCACTTCTGTTCCTAAGATGGTCATGGACAGACAGAATGAGGCTGTGAAAGACATTCCAAGTGATGAAACAAATGCTGCTATCAGCACTTTGGTTGGAGTAACTGTCAATGCACCATAGGCTCTGCTTCCATATGTAAAGGGCAAAGAAGATGTCTCAATTCCACATGTAGGCACCTCATCAGACTTCAACAATAAAAGTAATCATGGATAATTTTCCTTGTCAGGTTCTCCTACTGTGTTTGATTTACATGAACTGGCTAAAAATCATGCTTTGGAAATTATTGATATCTCACATTTCATGTCTGAAGAAGGACTAGATCTCTGGATTCAGCATTTTGCACCAGCAACCCCAGGAACTGCCAACACTTTCAAAATTGAAATACCAGTAAGTTGGTTCAACTTCATAATCCATTTGCTATTGACACCTGATAAGTTTGGTTGGGCAATGCATTTGCTCAAATTTGATATGTGGAAAATGTTGATTGCTCATTATGAACAAGAGGAAACTATGCTTTTTCATATACCTGCTGGATGTGCTACTTCCCAGGCACCAACCTGTAAAGATTTCTTGCTAGGGCAGGGTAAGGAAAATGAAGGAGTAAGCCCTACAGCTCACTCCTCCAGTGGGGCAGGTAGTCCTCTTAAGCAAGTCTCTCCAAATAAAGTACTCCCACTTGGTGAAGCTATTTCAAGGAAAAGAAGGGGAAAATAGCCTATGGTTGAAAGTGAAGTAAGAAGGAGTGACAGGAAGAAAGATAATAAGGGTTATAGAAGAAAATCACGTGATGCTAGATCTTGTTTGCCATGTAATGCTATCCCACCAGTTATTTAGAATTCAATGGTTAAAAACCTGACTAAATCTTTCTGTAAGGTTGCTGAGGATGAATTACAAGAAAAGATGTCCAAGAAGCCTAAGAAGAAGTGGCAGGAGGAGGTGTCCAAGGTGTCCAAGGCCAGAGGAGAGGCTTATAAAACAAAGATTATGTGATGATGAGATGACCACACCAGCTTGGCTTGAATAGCAGAGTGTCCTGCTATTCTCTTTTGGAGAGTATCTACTATATGTTTTCAGTGAACCATAATATTAGAACTTGTTTCATAGTGGATGATTGCCCTGGGAGGAATCTTTTGTTTGTTGACTGTAATTGGTTGAAGTGTAAACTATGGTACCCTTTTGTGGGAGTGACTTCTACTCTAGCTGATGCTATCAAAGTTCTTATCATTCATTACTTGTTGCTTTGGCTTTGGCTCTCACCTGTTGCAGTGCAATGTTTGATTGATGTGCCTACTTGTATGAGCCGTGTTATCTATTTGGAAAACAACTGCATCAAATTTTGGGATAGCCACCACGGGTTGGACCTTGGTGTACAAGGACACATACCTTTGGTTTTAAATGAATAACAATAGAACATAGAATATTCTAAACTAGAATGTAAGAGGTATAAATTCTTCAGATAAGTGGTTTGCTATCAGGCAAAAAGTGGAAGAAAGTGTTGTTGGGATTGTGTGTTTACATGAAACAAAGAGAGAGAACTTTGATTTAACATATATACATAAAGTTTACCCATAGAGATTTAATAAATTTGAATATTTACCTTCCATTGGGGCATCTGGTGGTATCCTCACTACATGGAATGGAGCATGATTCACTGGAGAGTTGTTGTTTCAAAAAAAAATCTTTATCCATTCAGTTGACATGCAACACTTCCTCCAAGTCTTGGATTCTCACAAACATCTATGGTCCTTGCAATCATGAAGATAAGATTGAGTTCATTGAATGGTTTGGTAACATTCAGATGCCTAATGATGTGGATTGGATTATCATGGGGGACTTTAACTTCATTAGAAAACCCGAGGATAGAAATAAACCTGGGGGTGATGTCAATGAAATGCTTATGTTTAATGAAGCTATTAGTGAACTTGGTTTGATTGAACTACCTCTAAAAGGCAGACAGTTTAGTTGGAGTAACATGCAGGACAGCCCCCTCCTGGAGAAGTTAGATTGGTTTTTCACTTCTGCTGCTTGGATGACCAGCTACCCAGACTCCATTGCTCTTCCCATGGCTAAACCAATTTCTGATCACCTTCCTTGTATGATTAAAATTGGCACAAATATTCCAAAATCCAAAGTGTTCAGGTTTGAGAATTATTGGCTAAACCACGTCTCCTTCAAACAAGTGGTTCGGGCTGCATGGAACATTCCAGTGGGTCACACAGACTGTGTAAAGAAGATAAATGCAAAGTTCAAAAATGTTAGGAGAGCACTCAAGTTGTGGGCAAAAAACTTATCTTGTCATAAGAAACAGATTGCAGAGCTAAATGATTTTATCTTCCTATGGGACTTAATTGAGGAATACAGGGATCTATCAGTGTTTGAAAATAATTGCAAAAACATGCTAAAGGACTTCTTGTTAACTGTGCTCAACAATCAGAAGATTTATCGAAAACAGAGAGGTAAAATTAATGGGGTGAAGTTTGGAGATGAGAACACAAAATTCTTTCATACAAAGGCTTCTATTAATCACAGACACAATAAAATTCCCATGTTGTTAAACAAGGATCAGGTTGAAATCACAGACCATGAAGGAAAGTCAGCAATCTTATGGGAGGCTTTTAAGAATAGATTGGGACAGTCCAATGGGCATTCCATGCATTTTGATCTAAGTGATTTGTATGAAAACACAGTGGATCCACATATATTCGTTGATTTGGAAAAACCTTTTACCCAAGAAGAAATAGATGATGTGGTAAAAAACCTGCCAACAGATAAATCAGCAGGCCCAGATCGATTTAATAATGAGTTTCTCAAAAGTTGTTGGGATATCATCAAAGCAGATGTTACTGAGCTTATTATGAATTTTCATGATGGGAATGTAAACCTTGAGAGTATCAACACATCTTTCATCACTCTAATTCCCAAAAAGGAAGTGCCACTTTCTCCAAATGACTTTAGGGCAATTTCTCTGCTCAATGGAGTGCTGAAGATCATTACAAAATTGTTGGCCAATAGATTGCAAAGAGTTATTCTTCAAATGGTGCATATCAACCAATATGGCTTCCTTAAAGACAGAGTGATTCAGGATTGCCTAGGATGGGCTTATGAATATATTCACCAATGCCATAAGTCTAGGGAGGAAATCTTAGTAATTAAACTGGATTTTGAAAAAGCCTTTTATACAATTGAGAAAGAAGCAATCTTTGATATTTTTCGAGCTAAAGGCTTTGGATATAAATGGATTTCATGGATGAAAGCTCTATTTTCAACTGCATCATCTTCTGTACTGCTGAATGGAGTACCTGGGAAATTTTTTTACATCAAAAGAGGAGGGACATAGGGGGACCCATACTCTCCTTTAATTTTTGTGCTTGCTGCTGATATGTTGCAATCTATTCTTAACAAAGACATGAGGTTAAATCTACTCACTGCACCACTTCAAGTCAACTCTTGCCCTCACTTCCCAATAGTGCAATATGCAGATGACACTCTGGTGATTATGCAAGCAGATACTAGGCAGCTGTTTTGTCTGAAGGCCTTACTCAATACTTTTGCTTCTGCAACAGGGCTCAAAGTGAATTATGGGAAGTCATTCATGGTCCCTTTAAACATTTCTGAGGACAGGATAGATTTTTTTACAAACACACTTCAATGTGCCAGAGGGCAATTCCCTTTTACTTACTTTGGCCTTCCATTGGGAATATATAAACCAACTGTGGAACAATGTCTACCTCTTGTTAACAGGATTGTAGAGAGACTGGCAGGTATTTCTATTTTCATGACTCAAGCAGGCAGATTGCTCCTTGTCAAATCAGTGCTCACATCTTTATCAATCTTCTTCATGAGTTGTCTGGACAACCCTATTACAATAAAGAAACAAATAATAAAATACCTAAGGCACTGTCTTTGGAGAGGCCCTGACATGGAGGACCGCGGACCTGCATTGGTGGCTTGGCACACTGTGTGTAGGCCAAAAGAACAGAGAGGTGTAGGTGTATTAGATATCTACACACACAACAAAACTCTGGTAATGAAGAATCTACACAAATTCTTCAACAGACATGACATACCTTGGGTCAACCTGATTTGGGAAACTTACTAAAGTGATGGGAAATTACCAGGAGACAGCATGGTAGGATCATTTTGGTGGAAATCCAACTTACCTCTCATTGATCAATACAAAGCTATTGCTAGATGCAATGTGGGAGATTGTGTCATTGCATTTTTTTGGCTTGATCTATGGCATCAGGCAGTACTCAAACACAAATTCCACCACTTATACTCCTTTGTGAGAAATCCACAGTTGAACATCCAACAAGTGCTACAGACAGGATCTTTCTTATCTACCACTGACAACAGAGGCATATGAGGAATTTTTACAAATGGAGGATATTTGCATCTCTATGAGGCAATCTGAATTCTTGGACTCTTTGGACAATTGGAGTTACATTTGGGGGAATGAATTCTATTCATCCATCAAAGCATATAAAATTTTAATTGGACACAAGCAAACTCCTCCTTACTTCAACTGGATTTGGCCAAGTTCATGTCAGCCAAAACACAAAGTATTCTTCTGGCAACTGCTACATGACAGAGTCAATACAAGAAATCTGCTTAGAAGAGAGAGCTTTGTGTTGGAGGCATACAACTGTGCAGTAAGAGGATGTCAACAGGAAGAAACACCATATCATCTTTGCTGGGGTTGTCCCTTTGTTCAGCAATGCTAGGACATTGTATGTCCAACAAGAACAACAAACTTGTCAGTGTTAGAAGCATTCCAAGATCACAAGGACAAAATAAATTACCCTTTTTACGTAGAGATCATCATTCTTGGAGCATGGGCCATCTGGATAACCAGAAACAATAAGATTTTTTAAAACATTGCACCATCTTTCCATGGATGGGAGTTCATTTTCCTAGAGGAACTCAAGCTTCTAAGATTCAGAATGAAGAAAAAGCATGAGAGACAATTCACTGATTGGCTTGAAGCCCTGTTGTAATTTTTTATTTCTTTTGTAGCCTTGTTCTTTTCTGTTTCTCTTCTTTTTCTTTCTTTCTTTTCTTTTTTCTTCTATAGGCTTACCTCAAGCCGATAAGCCTAGTTGTTACTTTGCTCTTTTATATATAAAAATTGCAGTGGGGTTTTGTCCTACTATTTATAGTCTAAAAAAATCCACAAATTCAAACCATGAGTAGGGCAATTCAGTATCATCAATTTCATCCTCTCCCAAGATTATGCAACATGTTCATGATCAAGTTGCTTAAAATTCATAATCTCGTTCCCAAGGGAGATGATCTTAGCGGGAGGAAAATACTTGGATATAATAGCATCTTTACACTTATTCCATGAATCAATACTATTTTTAGGCAAAGATGAAAACCAAGTTTTAGCATGATTTAGTAGTGAGAACGGAAATAGCTTCAATTTAACAATATCGATATCCACATCTTTCTTATTTTGCATATCACAGAAATCAATAAAATTGTTTAGATGGGATGCGGCATCCTCACTAGGAAGGCCAGAAAATTGATCTTTCATAACAAGATTTAGCAAAGCAGCGTTAATTTCACAAGATTCCGCACTAGTGGCGGGAGCAATCAGAGTACTAATAAAATCATTATTATTAGTATTGGAAAAGTCACACAATTTGGTATTATCTTGGGTCATCGTGACAAAGCAAGCAATCTAACACATGAACAAACAAAAAGCAAACGAAAAAACGAATGGAAGAAGGGTGAAGAAAAGTGGCGAAGAAGAGGGTGAATATTTCGAAAATCGTTTTAGAAGTGGGGGAGAAGAAAATGAGAGGAAAATGACGAATAGTGTAATGCAAGAGATGAGAGTTTTATGATGGGTACTTGGTATGTCTTGACTTGACGTAGATCTCCTCGGCAACAACACCAGAAATTCTTTCTGCTACTTCTGGAGCTTATGTTGGTTTTTCCCTTGAAGAGGAAAGAGTGATGCAGCAACGTAGAGATAAGTATTTCCCCCAGTTAGAGAACCAAGGTATCAATCCAGTAGGAGACAACGCACAAAGCACCAATACCTGCACAAACAATCAAACAACTTGCACCCAACGCGATAAAGGGGTTGTCAATCCCTCCACGGTTATTTACAAAAGTGAGATCTGATAGAGATAGATGAAACTGAACAAAAGATAAAGTAAATATTTTTGCATTTTTTGGTTTATAGATCTGAAAGTAAAAGATTGCAAAATAGTATATCGGAAACTTATATGATGGAAAATAGACTCGGGGGCCATATGTTTAACTAGAGGCTTCTCTCTAGATAGCAAATAATATGGTGGGTGAATAAATTACTGTTGATAAATTGATAGAAAAGCGCAAAGTTATGATGATATCTAAGGCAATGGTTATGAAATATAGGCATCACATTCGTGTCAAGTAGACCGAAATTATTCTGCATCTACTACTATTACTCCACACATCGACCGACTCCTGCCTGCATCTAGAGTATTAACTTGATGAAGAACAGAGTAACACATTAAGTAAGATGACATGATGTAGAGGAATTAACTCAAGCAATATGATGAAAACCCCATCTTTTTATCCTCAATGGCAACAATACAGTACATGCCTTGCTGCCCCTATTGTCACGAGAAAGGACACCGCAAGATTTAATCCAAAGCTAAGCACTTCTCCCATTGCAAGAAAAACCAATCTAGTTGGCCAAACTAAACCGATAGTTCGAAGAGAATTACAAAGATACCAAATCATGCATATAAGAATTCAGAGAAGATTCAAATAATATTCATAGATAAGCTGATCATAAATCCACAATTCATCGGATCTCGACAAACACACCGCAAAAGAAGATTACATCAGATAGATCTCCAAGAACATGGAGGAGAACATGGTATTGAGAATCAAAGAGAGGGATGAAGCCATCTAGCTACTAGCTATGGACCCGTAGGTCTGAGGTAAACTACTCACGCTTCATCATAACGGAAATAGAATTGATGTAGAATCCCTCCGTGATCGAATCCCCCTCCAGCAGGATGCCGGAAAAGGCCCCTAGATGGGATCTCATGGGTACAGAAGGTTGCCATAGTGGAAAAGTGTTTTTGTGGATGCTTCTGATGGTCTGGGGATATATGTGAATATATAGGACGAAGAAGTAGGTCGGTGGAGTCACGTGGGCCCACAAGGCAGGGGCATGCCCTACCCCCTAGGCATGCCCTCGCCCCTTGTGGTCGCCTCGTGGCTCTTCCGACTTGATCTCCAAGTCTCCTAGGTTTCTTCTGGTCCAAGAAAAATCATCGCGAAGGTTTTATTCCGTTTGGACTCCATTTGGTATTCCTTCTCTGAGAAGCTCAAAAACAAGGAAAAAACAAAAAACTGGCACTGGGCTCTAGGTTAACAGGTTAGTCCCAAAAATAATATAAAATAGCATATTAATTCATATAAAACATCCAAAACAGATAATATAATAGCATGGAACAATAAAAATTTAGAGATACATTGGAGACGTATCACACATCTATGCACCACTGAATATGTTATACTATGCAAAATGGATCAATGCTATTTCTATTGCTTCCGAGCTCGTTTATATCTCCTCTTTTGCTTAAAAGCTTTTTGTTTATTTTTTTGACTATGCCACAATTCTTGATTTACGAGCCAAGGTATGAGACAATTATGTAAGGTATGCACGGGAGTGACTTATGGCACAATGATGATAGCAATATGATTTGCATGCTAAAGTAGCTATGCGGAGTAAGCGTATCACTAAGGTGCACAAAGAGCGTGGCCCGACAATTCTCAACTCGCTAGTCTCGATAGGTAAGTGACACAAAATTGTTCAGGTTATCAATGCAATGGCAAGGAAATGTACTAGGTGTCATCGAGGTTACCGTCCTTGCTTATGGTTGGTATGAGGATGAAGTGTTCCTTGTTGATGTCGAGTCTGAGGCGATTATGAATAGCAGTGTTGTCGAAGTCAAACCGTTCCTAATTAGTCGAAATACCTTAGGAAATGGAAACCGCAACTCAAAATCGGTCAAAGGCAAAAGGTGGGTGTTTTTATGGTGAAAATTTTGATGGAAGCAAATGGTGATGGTAATGATCTAAGTGGATGGGGGGTATCAATAGCTACAAAACAAGCTAAAGAACCCAAAAAAATGGACTTTGGGAGTGAAAGTTATGATGAAAATGGTGTTAGGTTTGGACTGAAATAGGGGGGTGTGGGTGCCCGGGGGTTTGCGGTGCGGGTGCCCGGGGTGGACAGAGAGTTTGGGCAAAACTTGTCCAGGGGTGCAGGTACTTGGGGGTTCGGGTGCGTGTCGTGGAATTGTCACGTCAGATGTCCTAGTGTAAGGACTTAAGTGTGGAGTCGTCGCAACGTAGTTAGCTTGAAGGGGTTAAAATGGGACAAGGGACACAGAGAGTTTATGCTGGTTCGGCCCCTCACGGTGGAGGTAACAGCCTAATTTAGTTTAGGTGGTTATTGTCGGTGTCACAACCGGTGGATATCGGGTAGGGGGTCCTGATCTGTGCGTCTTAGGCTGATGGTAATAGGAAGCAAGGGACACAATGTTTACCCAGGTTCAGGCCCTCTCGATGGAGGTAAAACCCTACTTCCTGCTTGATTAATATTGACGATATGAGTAGTACAAGAGTAGACCTACCACGTCGTAGAGGCTAAACCCTAGAAGCTAGCCTATGATGATTATGATTGTAATTGTGATCGGCCTTCTAAGGACCAACCTCTCTAGTTTATATAGACACTGGAGAGAGCTAGGGTTTTCATGGAGTCGGTTACAATGAAGGAAATATAATATCCGGATCGCCAAGCTTGTCTTCCACACAAAGGAGAGTCCCATCCGGACACGGCACGGAGTCTTGATTCTTGTATCTTCACGCTCCAATAGTCCGGACGATGTATATAGTCCTGCTGTCCGGATACCCCCTAATCCAGGACTCCCTCAGTAGCCCCTGAACCAGGCTTCAATGACGATGAGTCCGGCGTGCAGTCTTGTCTTCGGCATTGCAAGGCGGGTTCCATCTCCGAATACTCCAAAGTAATTATCGAACACTTAGACCATGTCCGGATCTGCGAGATGATCTTCACATTCTATTATAGGGAACATAGCATAAATCTGATCTGCTGGCAATCTTCGTACGTCGTGCCCTTGCATCGTGGCCCGGTCCAACACGAACCGGCGTTTCTCACCCCACCTCGACTCGTGTTGTGAGGCGGTTTTATTGGCACGCCCTGCCAAAGCAGAGATCGTGTTCCTCTTATTACAGGATCTTCCATCAATATGGGCGTGCTTGACCCCACGACGACCGTTGGTATGACTTCGTGTGTTTTTAGATAAGCCTCAAGCGGTCACGCTGAGGACTCTTGATATTCAACCCCTTTATAAAGGGGCCGAGGCCTATGCCTCTTTTCCACCTCCTTGCACCTTCTCGCACCTCGAGTTCCAACACCCGAGACCTAAGCTCCAACACCCCAGATCCTCCAATATGTCCAGATCCAACCCTCAAGGCCGGTGGGTGGCCTCCTCGATCCAAGAGGAGGACATTGTGAGGCTTAGGGAGGTCGGATACCTGACCGCCGACATCCAGCACAAGCTTCCTACTCCAGGGCAGGTCATCCCCACACCGGAGCCCAATGAGAGCGTCGTGTTTGTTCCTCACTTCCTCCGCAGCTTGGGCCTCACCCTTGACACCTTTGTGAGGGGGCTCATGTTCTATTACGGGTTGGATTTTCACGATCTAGCTCCAGACGCTATCCTCCATATCTCGTCGTTCATCATTCTGTGCGAGGCTTTTCTGCACGCCACTCCACACTTCGGCTTATGGCTCAAGACCTTCAATGTGAAGCCGAAGATGGTCGAGGGGCGACATGTGGAGTGTGGAGGTGACGTAATAAGCCAGAACGCCGATGCCCCATGGCCAGAGGGTTCTTTCCCAGAAGTATCCGATGTATCGCAACGAAGGTGGTTTTATGTCACGGCTCCCAGAGGCACAAAGTGGGTGGCCGCCCCCGAGTTCCGCTCGGGCCCTCCGCCACAATTGTCGTCATGGACCGATGTAGGGCGGAATTGGGGGCCCGCCAGTGATGTTCCGATACTGCAGAGCCATATCCGGGAGCTTCTTGAGAAGGACATTAACCTTGTCAGCATAATTCAAGTAATGCTAATCCGGCGGATGTTGTCGTGCAAACGCCGGCCTATTCGGATGTGGGAGTTCAATCCAGAGGGTCCGCGGACTATTAAGCACTTCTTCGGCCTGAAGCTCGAAGGGATGTGTAAATTATTCTTCGGACCACAAGTAAAGTGTTCGGACACCATCGAGGATGTGGGCCTAAGCTGCAATCGCCTAGATGCCCAAGTAAGTAACCTTAAACCGGACACTTTGTTTTTATTTGTCATAGTCATTATTCTGAAAACCCTCCGTGGCCAGGAATGGCTCAGCAAAGCGGAGAGAATCAGGTGTCCGGCGCCACTTCCCGAAGGCTCGCCTGGTCCAACCGTTGCCAAGATGCTTGGCCGGGTGCTCAGCAAAATGCGCTCAGGGAAAGACGAAGGAAAGGATAGTGAAGCCGAACTTCACACACTGCGCATCCGGACCGGGGGAATTGCTTCCTCCCCAAGGGAGGATAGTCAGGGAGGGGAATCCGAGGCCACCTCCCCGCGCGGGAAGAAAAGGGCCGCCTCCGAAGACTTGGAGACGGAGATGCCCAAACAGGGAAAGAAAGTGTCGCCGGGGGGCTCTGCCCCGACGGGCGTCCTCACCACGTCATGCCCGCCAATGGGCCAGCCCTCAACCGAGCTGTAAGTTAATCGTTAATTCAAACGTACTGCGTTTCTCCGAGATCAATAACCGGGATTCGTCTTTTGCAGTCCGGCTAGCAGTTTTTCTCAACAGAGTTCGTCTTCGGGGGATCTTCCTTCGGAGATGATGGAGAGCGAGACCCCACCCACTTCTCCGCCTCATGAAGCGGGTGACACCGAGATGTCGTCATGGAGGAGTCCGGATCTGCCGAAGCCAGAAGCTAATACGTCAGCCGCCCTGAGCCCGGAGCGTTTGGCTCCCATGGGGGGCGATGGGAAGGGTCCGTCACAGTTCGATGTCCGGCCGGACATACTAACAGGCCTTCTGGAGCGATCTACGCTCTCGGAGGAGCACCACTCGTTAATGAGCACGGTGCTCAAGAAGATTTCATCCGCCACAAGCGGTTTGAATGAAGCGTTTATGAGCCTGGTCAGAGGCTTTGAGGTATGTAGTAAAAAATACACTATTTTTTGACTGTGAGGCACGCGCTAGGTGTGCTCCATATGGATAGTAGCCCCTGAGACTCTGGTTGCCCGCCCTAGGCGGCAAACGGGGGATCATATAGTAATGATTGCGCTGTACTTATGCGTAGGTATCTAAGGGTCCGGCAGCCGACCAGTCCGGTGAAGTTGCCGAGCTAAGGAGGCAGATCGGATCTATTGATGCCGATATCACGCTGGTGAACGAGCGACTGAACGAGTCACAAGGTATGTGCTATGCTTTCCTTATTATGTTTATAGGAAAATATGAGAGTGGCATAATATTAATGCAATATGCTTGGACTGCATATGGCGCTGCTGCCGTGGAAGCCCTGAGGCGGAACTTGCCCAGGCCAAGGAGCAAGATCGGGTTAGCAATGGGGCTGCCCTAAAGGCGGCCGAAGATTTGAGAGCCGAACAGGCTGCTCATCGCCGAAGCGAGGAAAAGATAGTCGAAATGGCTGTGGAGTTGAAAAATGCCGCCGACCGGTATGAACTCCTTGAAAAGGAGAATAAGGCTAGTTCGGCCGACCTGAACAAGGCACGTAATGCCACCAAGGAGATGCAGACCGAGGTCAGGGGTGTGCGGGAGGAGCTTCAACAGGCCGGTAAAATCGTGGCTGGGGGCTCCTACTTACTGCGGACGAAGTTTTTGGATCCGAAGTATGCTCCCCTGGATGGACGCTGGAGTCCTGCAGACGCGTATGCGGAGTTGGCAAAGAGTATAGCTGATGCAACCAAGTTTTTCGAGGATCAAGGTGATAAAGAAGTGGAGAAGCTTTTCTGGTCGCAATTCAATGCTCCCGCGCGCTCGCTGTCGTTAAGTGAGAAGATGGCTGCTGTGGCGGAGCTTCATAGGCTGTCCGGGCTTGCAATGCGGTCTGTAATAGACCATCTTTGGCCGAAGGGGCCTAAGCCGGACAGTTACTTTGGCTTGGTGCAACAATTCCTTGGGGCCGTGCCTCAGATCGATGCCATGAGAAGGTCGGCGTGCATAGAGGGTGCATGAATGGCTCTTGCCCGCGTTAAAGCCTATTGGACAGATATGGAGGCCACCATTGTAGCGACCCAGAATCCGGCGGGAGGTCAGTATCCGGCCGAGCACTACTTGGAGCAGGTAACAGAAGGTGCCCGCTTAATAGGGGCGCGGTGCTCGAAGAATATATTGTTCGAGTGACAAAGCGAATCATTGTAAAAACATTATTATTTCGATTATGAGGCTATATTTATACTTCGTGCCCGAAAGTATTATTTGTGCCTCCTATGCGGCCATTTTTATGTCTATGTGTAATTCTGAAAGTTAGCAGTTGTTGGCTTTAGCCCCCACGCATACAATGCGGGGGTGTTCGCGAAAAATATGCATAATCACACTTGTTCCAACGTCTTGGTCCATTAAGGAGGTGATCGCACGTCGAACTAGGCAACCGGACTATATAGCTGTAACACTTTCACTTAGCCATAGGAGTTTGACAGTGGAGCTACTATGTAACCCCTAGTACTTTTGCATGCATCCGAATACGGGCGCATATGTACATGGCTGGGAACGGCCCTTCATTAATGCGGAGGAATCCTAAAGATTCCGGTAGGTCTTCGAGTGGTTGAACAGTCTCGCGCTGTATCATGATAGTCAATTTTCGGCTTTCTCTACTGAGGTGCTCATCCGGAATAACCAGGGCACAATCGCAGTAGTTCTCCTTTGGCCGCCTTAGCCGATAAGAATGGAACATAAGGCGGCAAACCCAGGAGCCGGGCAAACCCAACATTTGACCAAAGACATGATTCGGAGCTGATGCATATAAGGCCAAACTCGTGACGCCGAACACTCTTGAAGGTATTCGGACTTTATAGCAGAAAATGGCTGAAGAATGCCCATTCATTATAAACCCTGTATTTCCAGGTACGTGCATTAGTCTGTTGTGGCGAAATGCCAATCACGACAGTATCCTCTGTGGGTATAGAACCCATGGGATGTTTAAACAACAAGAGGCAATAGAAAAGGTTTACACAGGGGCTTAATCTAAAAAGAAACATTTTGAGTGGGGCCCTATTGCACGTCTGTGGCTTTGTCTCCATTGTGCCGTATCTTGGAAGGGTATCGCGCGAACATTGTCTGTAAAAAAGAAAACTCATGTAGGAGAGTACAACGTAAGTATGCGGTGGATAGTAAAAGTGTAAGATGTTGGCCTGCCAATAAGGTTGAGCCAAGTGTGGGGCTATATTAAGTATTTATATCCCCTAGTGTCCTTTATGGGATTACATATACGATGCCCTGGTTCAGTTTTATCCAGGTTGCCGGACTCGTCTAACCGTGTCTATGGTCTTAATGACTCGTCATGTTTTCTGATATTTGGAGGCCGCTTATAGTCCGGCCGCTAGGGCCGTCACGTGTTCATCTACGTGTGAAGAGCGCTCTGTTTTTCGATGAACGGTGATGATGCCACGTGGACCGGGCATCTTGAGTGTAAGGTAGGCATAGTGCGGTAATGCGTTGAAGCGGGCGAAGGCCGTTCTTCCAAGCAATGCATGATAGCCGCTTTGGAAGGGTGCGATGGTGAAGAGTAGTTCTTCACTTCTGGAGTTGCCTGGGGAGCCGAATGTTACCTCCAGTACGACGGAGCCCCTGCCGTAGGCTTCAACACTTGGTATCACCCCTTCAAAGGTGGTGTTGCTTTGGCTAATTCTGGATGGGTCTATCCCCATTATGCGGACAGTGTCCTCGTATATTAAATTAAGACTGCTGCCGCCGTCCATGAGGATGTGGGTGAGATGGTATCCGTCGATTATTGGGTCAAGCACCAAGGCCTCTGGTCCTCCGCGCCGAATACTATTTAGGCAGTCCGTGTGATCGAAGGTGATCGGACATGCCATCCAGTAGTTAGGTTTGGGTACGATGGGCTCTATATCGTACATGTCTCTCAGCGCGGTTCGTGCCTTCTCGTGGATGTGTGAGTCGCGTGGATCATGTTTACTGTTTTAACTTCTGGTGGGAATTTTTTCTGTCCCCCAGTGTTCGGCTGGCGAGGTTCATCCTCGTCTTCACTTGATGTTTCCCTTCCCTTGTGTTTGGCATTTAATTTTCCGGCCTTCTTGAAGACCCAGCACTCTCTCTGTGTGTGGTTCGCAGGTTTGTCGGGGGTGCCATGAATTTGGCACAGTCTGTCCAGGACTCTGATCAGACTGGACGGTCCCTCTTTACTGCCTTTAAATGGCTTCTTTTGCTGATCAGGTCGAGAGCCCCTAAATCCGGCATTGACCGGTGTGTTGTCCTGGCTCTCTTCCTTGTTTCGGCATTTGTTTTTATTATGCCGTGGCTTCCCATTGTCGTCCCTTATTTCGGATGTGCTTGGGTCGCTGGTGCCTTTACGGGCCAACCAGCTATCTTCACCCATCCAAAAGCGGGTCATAAGGCTTGTTAAGGCTGCCATTGTCCATGGCTTTTCTTGGCCGAGGTGTCTAGTGAGCCACTCGTCGCGGATGCTGTGTTTGAATGCTGCTAACGCTTCGGCGTCCGGACAATCGACAATTTGATTCTTCTTAGTGAGGAATCTGTTCCAAGGCTTGCGAGTGGACTCTCCGGGCTATTGGATTATGTGACTTAAATCGTCCGCATCTGGAGGCCGGACATAGGTCCCTTGAAAATTGGCCCTGAAAGCATTCTCGAGTTCCTACCAACTCCCAATTCAATTTTCGGGGGGGCTCTTCAACCAGTGTCGAGCTGGTCCCTTCAACTTAAGGGGAAGGTACTTGATGGCGTGGAGGTCATCTCCACGAGCCATGTGAATATGCAGGATAAAATCCTCAATCCAAAACCCTGGGTCTGTCGTTCCGTCGTATGCCTCTATGTTCACAGGTTAAAAACCTTGTGGAAATTCATAGTCCAGTACTTCTTCGGTGAAGCACAGGGGGTGAGCAGCCCCTCTGTATCTGGGCGTGCTGTGGCATGCCGTCGGCTGTTGTTATGTCCGTTGTTTATTCCGAACTGGTATTTGGTTGGTATGGTCATTTTGGTGACCATAGTCCCTCGCCGAGGTGTGTCCCTTAGATCCGTAGATGGACCTGGCCGCGCCGACTTTCTTATCCAGGTGCTCACGTAGATCGTGCGCGTCGTCGGTAGCTGCTCTGTTGTGGTTATGAAGTGGTACGTGTGGCCTCCTGGTCGTGTTATTCTTTGGTGGAATGGCCTCGTCGTCGAATTCTGGCAGTAGCTTGCATTTTGGATAGCTCTTTGTATGGCGATCGTCGCTGTATCTTTCTTCAGTGCCTAGCACTTTATTCCATCTGCGATTGAGCGTTTCCTGTGCGGCTTTTAGCCGTTTCTTCTGCTTCTTTAGACTTCTCGTTGTGGCCATAAGCCTTCTGTGGAGGTTATGTCGCTCCACGCGTTCTTCCGGGATGATGAATGCATCATCGTCCGGACTGTGTTCTTGTCCTGGGGCGGTTTGATGGACTCATTCCTCGGGATCATTATGATCGGGCGTCTGCTCCGAACTGGGTTCGGCGTGACCTGGCTCATCCTGCTCCATCGCTGGGTCCATGTGGTCATTATTTCCTTCAGAGTTGACTGGTATGTCGATCTTTCTGGCGCTCTTGTCGCTATTTTTACTGTTGCTGGACTTTGAGCAGCGTCTGCGCTGTCGTTTTGGCTTTTGCCCGGGGGTTTTATCTTCCAGATTATCGTCGTCGTCCTCCTTGGGCGTATCCACCATGTATATATCGTGTGATGAGGTAGTAGTCCGGTGCCCCAGAGGTTCTGAATATTCTCCTGCATCGTCGTCCATACCGTTGATGCCTTCGGAGTCGAAGTCAAGCACATCGGTTAGATCATCGACCGTGGCAATGAAGTGGGTGGTGGGTGGGCAGTGAATTCCTTCGTCGCCTGCTTCCCACTCGAGCCGGACATAGTTCGGCCAAGAGCCTCCTGACAAAGAGAGAGACTTTAATGAGTTCAGCATGTCGCCGAAGGGCGAGTGCTGGAAGATATCCGCAGCGGTAAACTCCATTACCGGAGCCCGACCAGGTTCGGTGGGCTCGGGAGCGCGCGAACTGGAACCTACAACCGGACACGAGTCCGGGGGTGCGGAGTCACAGGCTTCCTTAGAAGTGAGGCCTGTTCGGCTCCACCGTCGATGAGTGTGCGGCCTGCGGGGCGGGGTCCATCCCTCCATCCTTAGGCAACGCAGCCTGCTCCGGATTTAGGTCCGGGGCTACTGCTGGTGAGGGAGTTCCGGACTAGGGGGTGTCCGGATAGCCAAACTATCATCATCGGCCGGACTCCAAGACTATGAAGATAGAAGATTGAAGACTTCGTCCCGTGTCCGGATGGGACTTTCCTTGGCGTGGAAGGCAAGCTTGGCGATACGGATATGTAGATCTCCTACCATTGTAACCGACTTTGTGTAACCCTAGCCCTCTCCGGTGTCTATATAAACCGGATGGCTTTAGTCCTTAGGACGAACAACAATCATACCATAGGCTAGCTTCTAGGGTTTAGCCTCCTTGATCTCGTGGTAGATCCACTCTTGTAACACACATCATCAATATTAATCAAGCAGGACGTAGGGTTTTACCTCCATTAAGAGAGCCCGAACCTGGGTAAAACATCGTGTCCCTTGTCTCCTGTTACCATCCGCCTAGACGCATAGTTCAGGACCCCCTACCCGAGATCCACTGATTTTGACACCGACATTGGTGCTTTCATTGAGAGTTCCTCTATGCCGTCACCATCAGGAAGGATGCCTTTTCCCGTCTTTAAAGACGGCACCGTCGTCAAGGGAGCTTTGGCCGCTGGCCAAACTATCCGGCTAGGCGGTTTTCTTATGACCGCCTGTTCGGCCACCGCTCCGACAATGACCTCTCAGGTCATTAAAAGCGATCTTCACGTCAGCTCGGAATTCGCCGAGCAGCTAGATCCGATTGAGCTCTCCTCCGTAACCGAGCTCTTGGATCACATCGCCGCCCTGGGAGTCGCTACCGACTACGATCAGATTGGGCTTAAAACCGATCTGAGAGAAATTAACTCTCCCCAGGTTACCCACCACGTTGTGGTGGTAGAGGAACAATGCGGCGACTCTTCTTCTATGTTAAAAACCAACTATGTCCGGATTCCCGATCCCTCCATGCCAGATTTCCGCGGAGGGACGGACACTAATCAAATACTGAACCTAAAGTCAGGCATCGGACCAGATTTGTTGGAAAGCGTCCAGCAAACCAAGCTTCCGAATCCAGAAGCTTCTTGGCCTTTGAGCCTCAGATCGGGCGGGGTTCCGAACTTGATTCCACCCACGCACCCAAACATAAGCGATCTATCGCAAATACCGCAAGAGCCCGATGAAACAGTACATCATTACTGGGCCAGATTCCTCTTGGTTATGAACAGGATAAAGGACTGCCATGAAGAAAGCGCGATTTCAATCTTCTGCAACAATTGCACGGACAAGGGAATCATAAACGCCATCAGTCATCGCAAAGTGAGACGCTTCGTCGACCTAGCGACCATTGTACAAAAATACTGCGCGATGGAAAGTGCCTGGAAAACCGAAACTAGGTTGGGACAATCCGGCCCTGAATACAACCCCAGTCCGAAATAAAAGTGTTGGAAATATGCCCTAGAGGCAATAATAAAAGTATTATTATATTTCAATGTTCATGATAAATGTCTTTTATTCATGCTATAACTGTATTATCCGGAAATCGTAATACACATGTGAATACTTAGACCACAATATGTCCCTGGTGAGCCTCTAGTTGACTAGCTCGTTGTGATCAACAGATAGTCATGGTTTCCTGACTATGGACATTGGATGTCGTTGATAACGGGATCACATCATTAGGAGAATGATGTGATGGACAAGACCCAATCCTAAGCATAGCATAAAAGATCGTGTAGTTCGTTTTGCTAGAGCTTTGCCAATGTCAAGTATCTCTTCCTTCGACCATGAGATCGTGTAACTCCCGGATACCGTAAGAGTGCCTTGGGTATATCAAACATCACAACGTAACTGGGTGACTATAAAGGTGCATTACAGGTATCTCCGAAAGTATCTGTTGGGTTGACACGGATCGAGACTAGGATTTGTCACTCCGTATGACGGAGAGGTATCTCTGGGCCCACTCGGTTGCATCATCATAATGAGCTCAATGTGACCAAGGTGTTGGACACGGGATCATGCATTACGGTACGAGTAAAGTGACTTGCCGGTAACGAGACTGAACAAGGTATTGGGATACCGACGATCGAGTCTCGGGCAAGTAACGTACCGATTGACAAAGGGAATTGTATACAGGGTTTGATCGAATCCTCGACATCGTGGTTCATCCGATGACAACATCGAGGAGCATGTGGGAGCCATCATGGGTATCCAGATCCCGCTGCTGGTTATTGACCTGAGAGCGTCTCGGTCATGTCTGCATGTCTCCCGAACCCGTAGGGTCTACACACTTAAGGTTCGGTGACGCTAGGGTTATTAGGAAGACTAGTATGTGACTACCGAATGTTGTTTGGAGTCCCGGATGGGATCCCGGATGTCACGAGGAGCTCCGGAAGGGTCCGGAGGTAAAGATTTATATATGGGAAGTTGTCAAACGGGCAACGGGAAGTTTCGGGGTCATACCGGTAGTGTACCGGGGCCACCGGAAGGGTTCCGGGGGTCCACCGGGAGGGGCCATCCCTCCCGGGGGGCCACATGGGCTGAATGGGGCAGGGAGCCAGCCCCTGGTGGGCTGGGCGCACCCCCTCCCTTGGGCCCTTGCGCCTAGGGTTGAGGGGGGAACCCTAGAGGGGGCGCCCCCCTTGACTTGGGGGGCAAGCCACCCTCTCCCCCTCTCCCCTTGGCCGCCGCCCCCCCCCCCCTCTAGATGGGTTCTAGAGGGGCCGGCCCCCTTCTCCCTTCTCCCTATAAATAGAGGGGTGAGGGGAGGGCAGCCGCACCACCCTCCAAGGCGCAGCCCTCCCCTCCCCAACACCTCTCCTCCTCCATTGTATGCTTGGCGAAGCCCTGTCGGAGTACTGCTTCTCCACCATCACCACGCCGTCGTGCTGCCGGTGGAGCTGTCTTCCTCAACCTCTCCTTCCCCCTTGCTGGATCAAGAAGGAGGAGACGTCTCCTGTCCCGTACGTGTGTTGAACGCGGAGGTGCTGTCCGTTCAGCACTTGGTCATCAGTGATTCGAATCACGTCGAGTACGACTCCATCATCACCTTGCAAGCTTCCGCACGCGATCTACAAGTGGTATGTAGATGCAAACTCTCTCCCTTGACTCGTTGCTTAGATGAACTCATAGATGGATCTTGGTGAAACCGTAGGAAAAATTTTAATTTTCTGCAACATTCCCCAACAGTGGCATCATGAGCCAGGTTTATGCGTAGTTCTCTTTGCACGAGTAGAACACAATTTTGTTGTGGGCGTGGATTTTGTCATCTTAGTTGCCTCTACTAGTCTTTTCTTGCTCAACGGTATTGTGGGATGAAGCGGCCCGGACCAACCTTACACGTACGCTTACGTGAGACCGGTTCCACCGACTGACATGCACTAGTTGCATAAGGTGGCTGGCGGGTGTCTGTCTCTCCCACTTTAGTTGGAGCGGAATTGATGAACAGGGCCCTTATGAAGGGTAAATAGAAGTTGACAAAATCACATTGTGGTGATTCGTAGGTAAGAAAACGTTCTTGCTAGAACCCAATTGCAGCCACGTAAAAGATGCAACAACAATTAGAGGACGTCTAACTTGTTTTTGCAGCGATTGATCATGTGATGTGATATGGCCAGAAGTTGTGATGAATGATGAATTGTGATGTATGAGATCATGTTCTTTGTAATAGGATTCACGACTTGCATGTCGATGAGTATGACAACCGGCAGGAGCCATAGGAGTTGTCTTTATTTTTTGTATGACCTGTGTGTCATTGAATAACGCCATGTAAACTACTTTACTTTATTGCTAAATGTTAGTCATAGAAGTAGAAGTAGTCGTTGGCGTGACAACTTCATGAAGACACGATGATGGAGATCATGATGATGGAGATCATGGTGTCAAGCCGGTGACAAGATGATCATGGAGCCCCGAAGATGAAGATCAATGGAGCTATATGATATTGGCCATATCATGTCACAACTATATAATTGCATGTGATGTTTATTATGTTTATGCATCTTGTGTACTTAGGACGACGGTAGTAAATAAGATGATCCCTTACAAAAATTTCAAGAAGTGTTCTCCCCTAACTGTGCACCGTTGCTACAGTTCGTCGCTTCTAAGCACCACGTGATGATCGGGTGTGATGGATTCTTACGTTCACATACAACGGGTGTAAGACCGTTTTACACAGCGAAAACACTTAGGGTTAACTTGACGAGCCTAGCATGTGCAGACATGGCCTTGGAACACGGAGACCGAAAGGTCGAACACGAATCGTATGGAAGATACGATCAACATGAGAATGTTCACCGACGATGACTAGTCCGTCTCACGTGATGATCGGACACGGACTAGTCGACTCGGATCGTGTAACACTTAGATGACTAGAGGGATGTCTTATCTAAGTGGGAGTTCATAATTTGATTAGAACTTTATTATCATGAACTTAGTCTAAAACCTTTGCAAATATGTCTTGTAGATCAATGGCCAACGCTAATGTCAACATGAACTTCAACGCGTTCCTAGAGAAAACCAAGCTGAAAGATGATGGCAGCAACTATACGGACTGGGTCCGGAACCTGAGGATCATCCTCATAGCTGCCAGGAAACAATATGTCCTAGAAGGACCGCTAGGTGACGCTCCCGTCCCAGAGAACCAAGACATTATGAATGCTTGGCAGTCTCGTGCTGATGATTACTCCCTCGTTCAGTGCGGCATGCTTTACAGCTTAGAACCGGGGCTCCAAAAGCGTTTTGAGCACCACGGAGCATATGAGATGTTCGAAGAGCTGAAACTAGTTTTTCAAGCTCATGCCCGGGTCGAGAGATATGATGTCTCCGACAAGTTCTACAGTTGTAAGATGGAGGAAAACAGTTCTGTCAGTGAGCACATCCTGAAGATGTCTGGGTTGCACAACCGTATGACCCAGCTGAACATTAACCTCCCAGATGAGGCGGTCATTGACAGAATCCTCCAGTCGCTCCCACCAAGCTACAAGAGCTTTGTGATGAACTACAACATGCAGGGGATGGAAAAGACCATTCCTGAAGTGTTCTCGATGCTGAAGTCAGCAGAGGCTGAAATCAAGAAAGAACATCAAGTGTTGATGGTCAATAAGACCACTAAGTTCAAGAAGGGCAAGGGTAAGAAGAACTTCAAGAAGGACGGCAAGGAGGTTGCCGCGCCTGGTAAACCAGTTACCGGGAAGAAGTCAAAGAATGGACCCAAGCCTGAGACTGAGTGCTTTTATTGCAAGGGGAAGGGTCACTGGAAGCGGAACTGCCCCAAATACTTAGCGGATAAGAAGGCCGGCAACACCAAAGGTATATTTGATATACATGTGATTGATGTGTACCTTACCAGTACTCGTAGTAACTCCTGGGTATTTGATACCGGTGCCGTTGCTCATATTTGTAACTCACAGCAGGAGCTGCGGAATAAACGGAGACTGGCGAAGGACGAGGTGACGATGCGCGTCGGGAATGGTTCCAGAGTCGATGTGATCGCCGTCGGCACGCTGCCTCTACATTTACCTACGGGATTAGTTTTGAACCTTAATAATTGTTATTTAGTGCCAAGTTTGAGCATGAACATTGTATCTGGATCTCGTTTAATTCGAGATGGCTACTCATTTAAGTCTGAGAATAATGGTTGTTCGATTTATATGAGAGATATGTTTTATGGTCATGCTCCGATGGTCAATGGTTTATTCTTAATGAATCTCGAGCGTAATATTACACATGTTCATAGTGTAGATGCCAAAAGATTTAAAGTTGATAACGATAGTCCCACATACTTGTGGCACTGCCGCCTTGGTCACATTGGTGTCAAGCGCATGAAGAAGCTCCATGCTGATGGACTTTTAGAGTCTCTTGATTATGAATCGTTTGACACGTGCGAACCATGCCTCTTGGGCAAAATGACCAAGACTCCGTTCTCCGGAACAATGGAGCGAGCAACCAACTTATTGGAAATCATACATACCGATGTGTGCGGTCCAATGAGCGTTGAGGCTCGCGGAGGATATCGTTATGTTCTCACTCTCACTGATGACTTGAGTAGATATGGGTATGTCTACTTAATGAAACACAAGTCTGAGACCTTTGAAAAGTTCAAGGAATTTCAGAATGAGGTAGAGAATCAACGTGACTGAAAGATAAAATTCTTACGATCAGATCATGGAGGAGAATACTTAAGTCACGAATTTGGTACACACTTAAGGAAATGTGGAATCGTTTCACAACTCACACCGCCTGGAACACCTCAGCGAAACGGTGTGTCCGAACGTCGTAATCGCACTCTATTGGATATGGTGCGGTCTATGATGTCTCTTACCGATTTACCGCTATCATTTTGGGGATACGCTCTAGAGACAGCTACATTCACTTTAAATAGGGCACCGTCTAAATCCGTTGAGACGACACCGTATGAATTATGGTTTGGAAAGAAACCTAAGCTGTCGTTTCTAAAAGTTTGGGGATGCGATGCTTATGTCAAGAAACTTCAACCTGAAAAGCTCGAACCCAAGTCGGAAAAATGCGTATTCATAGGATACCCTAAGGAAACTATCGGGTATACCTTCTACTTAAGATCCGAAGGCAAGATCTTTGTTGCCAAGAACGGATGCTTTCTGGAAAAAGAGTTTCTCTCGAAAGAAGTAAGTGGGAGGAAAGTAGAACTCGATGAAGTACTACCTCTTGAGCGGGAAAGTGGCGCAGCGCAGGAAACCGTTCCTGTGATGCCCACACCAACTGAAGAGGAAAACAATGATGATGATCAAGGTACTTCGGATCAAGTTACTACTGAACTTCGTAGGTCCACAAGGACACGTTCCGCACCAGAGTGGTATGGCAACCCTGTCCTGGAAATCATGTTGTTAGACAACAATGAACCTTCGAACTATGAAGAAGCGATGGCGGGCCCGGATTCCAACAAATCGCTTGAAGCCATGAAATCCGAGATAGAATCCATGTATGAAAACAAAGTATGGACTTTGACAGACTTGCCCGATGATCGGCGAGCGATAGAAAACAAATGGATTTTTAAGAAGAAGACGGACGCGGATGGTAATGTAACCATTTATAAGGCTCGACTTGTCGCTAAGGGTTATCGACAAGTTCAAGGGATTGACTACGACGAGACTTTCTCTCCCGTAGCGAAGCTGAAGTCCGTCCGAATCATGTTAGCAATTGCCACATACTATGATTATGAGATATGGCAGATGGACGTCAAAACGGCATTCCTTAACGGACATCTTAAGGAAGAGCTGTATATGATGCAGCCGGAAGGTTTTCTCGATCCTCGGAACGCTAACAAAGTATGCAAGCTCCAGCGATCCATTTATGGACTGGTGCAAGCATCTCGGAGTTGGAACATTCGCTTTGATGAGATGATCAAAGCGTTTGGGTTTATGCAGACTTATGGAGAAGCCTGCGTTTACAAGAAAGTGAGTGGGAGCTCTGTAGCATTTCTCATATTATATGTAGATGACATACTCTTGATGGGAAATAATATAGAATTTCTGGACAGCATTAAGGCCTACTTGAATAAGTGTTTTTCAATGAAGGACCTTGGAGAAGCTGCTTACATATTAGGCATCAAGATCTATAGAGATAGATCGAGACGCCTCATAGGTCTTTCACAAAGCACATACCTTGATAAGATTTTGAAGAGGTTCAAAATGGATCAGTCCAAGAAGGGGTTCTTGCCTATGTTACAAGGTGTGAGACTGAGCTCGGCTCAGTCACCGACCACGGCAAAAGATAAAGAAGAGATGAGTGTCATCCCCTATGCTTCAGCCATAGGATCTATTATGTATGCCATGCTGTGTACCAGACCCGATGTAAACCTTGCCGTAAGTTTGGTAGCAAGATATCAAAGTAATCCCGGCAAGGAACACTGGACAGCGGTCAAGAATATCCTGAAGTACCTGAAAAGGACGAAGGACATGTTTCTCGTTTATGGAGGAGACGAAGAGCTCGTCGTAAAGGGTTACGTCGGCGCTAGCTTCGACTCAGATCTGGATGACTCTAAGTCACAAACCGGATACGTGTATATGTTGAATGGTGGAGCAGTAAGCTGGTGCAGCTGCAAGCAGAGCGTCGTGGCGGGATCTACATGTGAAGCGGAGTACATGGCAGCCTCGGAGGCAGCGCATGAAGCGATTTGGGTGAAGGAGTTCATCACCGACCTAGGAGTCATACCCAATGCGTCGGGGCCGATCAAACTCTTCTGTGACAACACTAGAGTTATTGCCCTCGCCAAGGAGCCCAGGTTTCACAAGAAGACCAGGCACATCAAGCGTCATTTCAACTCCATCCGTGAAAATGTTCAAGATGGAGACATAGAGATTTGCAAAGTGCACACGGATCTGAATGTCGCAGATCCGCTGACTAAACCTCTCTCACGTGCAAAACATGATCAACACCCGAACTCTATGGGTGTTCGATTCATCACAATGTAACTAGATTGGTGACTCTAGTGCAAGTGGGAGACTGTTGGAAATATGCCCTAGAGGCAATAATAAAAGTATTATTATATTTCAATGTTCATGATAAATGTCTTTTATTCATGCTATAACTGTATTATCCGGAAATCGTAATGCACGTGTGAATACTTAGACCACAATATGTCCCTGGTGAGCCTCTAGTTGACTAGCTCGTTGTGATCAACAGATAGTCATGGTTTCCTGACTATGGACATTGGATGTCATTGATAACGGGATCACATCATTAGGAGAATGATGTGATGGACAAGACCCAATCCTAAGCATAGCATAAAAGATCATGTAGTTCGTTTTGCTAGAGCTTTGCCAATGTCAAGTATCTCTTCCTTCGACCATGAGATCATGTAACTCCCGGATACCGTAAGAGTGCCTTGGGTATATCAAACGTCACAACGTAACTGGGTGACTATAAAGGTGCATTACAGGTATCTCCAAAAGTATCTGTTGGGTTGACACGGATCGAGACTGGGATTTGTCACTCCGTATGACGGAGAGGTATCTCTGGGCCCACTCGGTAATGCATCATCATAATGAGCTCAATGTGACCAAGGTGTTGGACACGGGATCATGCATTACGGTACGAGTAAAGTGACTTGCCGGTAACGAGACTGAACAAGGTATTGGGATACCGACGATCGAGTCTCGGGCAAGTAACGTACCGATTGACAAAGGGAATTGTATACAGGGTTTGATCGAATCCTCGACATCGTGGTTCATCCGATGACAACATCGAGGAGCATGTGGGAGCCATCATGGGTATCCAGATCCCGCTGTTGGTTATTGACCTGAGAGCGTCTCGGTCATGTCTGCATGTCTCCCGAACCCGTAGGGTCTACACACTTAAGGTTCGGTGACGCTAGGGTTATTAGGAAGACTAGTATGTGACTACCGAATGTTGTTCGGAGTCCCGGATGAGATCCCGGACGTCCCGAGGAGCTCCGGAAGGGTCCGGAGGTAAAGATTTATATATGGGAAGTTGTCAAACGGGCAACGGGAAGTTTCGGGGTCATACCGGTAGTGTACCGGGGCCACCGGAAGGGTTCCGGGGGTCCACCGGGAGGGGCCATCCCTCCCGGGGGGCCACATGGGCTGCGTGGGGCAGGGAGCCAGCCCCTGGTGGGCTGGGCGCACCCCCTCCCTTGGGCCCTTGCGCCTAGGGTTGAGGGGGGAACCCTAGAGGGGGCGCCCCCCTTGACTTGGGGGGCAAGCCACCCTCTCCCCCTCTCCCCTTGGCCGCCGCCCCCCCCCCCCCCTCTAGATGGGTTCTAGAGGGGCCGGCCCCCTTCTCCCTTCTCCCTATAAATAGAGGGGTGAGGGGAGGGCAGCCGCACCACCCTCCAAGGCGCAGCCCTCCCCTCCCCAACACCTCTCCTCCTCCGTTGTGTGCTTGGCGAAGCCCTGTTGGAGTACTGCTTCTCCACCATCACCACGCCGTCGTGCTGCCGGTGGAGCTGTCTTCCTCAACCTCTCCTTCCCCCTTGCTGGATCAAGAAGGAGGAGACATCTCCCGTCCCGTACGTGTGTTGAACGTGGAGGTGCTGTCCGTTCAGCACTTGGTCATCGGTGATTCGAATCACGTCGAGTACGACTCCATCATCACCTTGCAAGCTTCCGCACGCGATCTACAAGTGGTATGTAGATGAGAACTCTTTCCCTTGACTCGTTGCTTAGATGAACTCATAGATGGATCTTGGTGAAACCGTAGGAAAAATTTTAATTTTCTGCAACGTTCCCCAACAAAAAGGGTGCGTCATACTCAAGCACCTGGGTTAAAAACCAAAAAGCAAAAACCCCATAAAGGGTACGGAACCGTACTAGAGGGATGGCTCAACGGACCCTGCAAAATCCACAGTATGGAGGGCGCCACTCCAACACATAGCCTTCGAGCAAGTTGGATATTACGGCAGGTGGCCAAAAGTGGCGAAGGCTTTCTAGCCCCGGGCAACCAGCCCAGCAGCACCAGTACGGTATTAACAGTCTTCGAGACTTTCGCATCAAATAACATGCGGAAACGAACAATCCACAGTCTTGCCGAAGTCTACCAAGTAGCAACAAAAAATCCATGGAGTGACACGGCTATCACCTTCAATGCCAGCGACGAACCTAAATTCCGAACAGCTAGAGCACCAGCCGCATTGGTCCTCAGTCCGATAGTGGACGGCTTTCGTCTTACCAAGGTACTCATGGATGGCGGCAGCGGATTAAACCTCATCTACGAGGAAACCCTTCAAAAAATGGAAATTGACTGGAGCCGCATTGAGCGAAGCAGCACAACCTTCAGGGGAATAATCCCTAGTCGAGAAGTACGCTGCACAGGAAAAATCACACTAGATGTAGTGTTCGGCTCGCCGGACAATTATAGGTCCAAAGAGGTCACGTTCCAAGTGGCCCCATTCGGCAGCGGATATCACGCTTTGTTAGGACGAGAGGCATTCACAATCTTCCAAGCTATACCCCATTACGGGTACATGAAGCTCAAAATGCCCGGACCCAATGGAATAATCACTCTCGCCAGTGATCCAAATACAGCACTCCGCGCTGAAAATAAGACAGCCGCACTGGCCCTAGAGGCATTATCTGAAGCCCTAGCGGCAGAGGAATTAACCGCGCTGCGCTCCACGGTGGATAGGGATGATGTGATACTCGATAAGCGGTCCAAGTCCACCTCTTTTAAACCAGCAGACGAAATAGTCAAATTTCAGGTCCATCCAACGGACCCCACAAAGATGGCATCCATTGGAGCACAATTAAATCCTGATGTAGAAGCCGCACTACGAAAATTCTGTCAGGACCCCGACTCAAAGCCACATCGATCTAGCATGTAACACCTCATATCACTTTGCGGCCTCACGCACGGTATCCCCACGGGTGTCACCTTACCTTTGCCCGGGACCGTTTGCGCCTTTTGGCACACGTATATGATAGTGTCGCTAGCATCCATATGATAAGGAGCCCGGGCTGACATGGCTAGTTGTAGACCCAAAGTGGCACAAACTTACAGGGACAGGCATCCATGACCCAGCATCGAACATGTCGGTCATCAGCGAGTGAATCCAGGCTGTAGCGCTGGGCTAGCAGGACTCCGGTGAACCGGGTTGTAGCGGGCTAACAGGACTCCGGTATTCATCACGTGACATTTCCCCGAAGGGACAGACACAGGAATGAAGAAAGACACATGCCGGCCAGCCTAAGTGTTCCGGAGCAGTAGCAAGCTACCATGCCTCAGTGGAAACACTAGGAGACATTTCCCGGTAAGAGAGGCTACTAAGGATAAACAACTAGATAGTCAGATCCCACACATACCAAGCATTTCAATAACATACACACAATATGCTCGATATGTGCAAATACAACATGGCATCACAACATGACTCTACAACTCAAGTATTATACAATAGGCTCCGAGGAGCAAGATATTACAAACATAGGTCTCTCGACCCAGCATTCAGAGCATACAAGTCAAAGCACAAGCGGAAGCTTAACATGTCTGAGTACAGACATCTATAAATGAAAAAGGCTGAAAAGCCTGACTATCTACCAGATCCTGCCAAGGGCACAAGATCGTAGCTGAGGTAACAAGCTAAACATCGAAGTCCACGCGGAACTAATAGCGAGACTGAAGTCTCTCTGCAAAAACGTAAAATAGGCAAACGTGAGTACAAATGTACCCAGCAAGACTTACATCAGAACTAACTACATATGCATCAGTATCAACAAAGGGAGTGGTGGGGTTTAACTGCAGCAAGCCAGCTTTGACTCGGTGGCTAACCTGAACTACGACTGCAAGTAACTCTTTTGAGCTGGCGCACATGAGTCCACATATTCACCATATCAATACACCACTATGGATCCGCTCCCGTCTCCCTACGAGAATGCCATCCATAGCACTCACGCTTATCTTGCGTATTTTAGAGTATCCACTTCAAGTTATCTATGAACTGTACAGGCAACCCAGAAGTCCTTTACCGCGGACACGGCTATTCGAATAGATCATATTAACCCTGCAGGGGTGTACTTCTTCACACACGCTCTCACCACTTACCGCCGTTTACACGACATGTACTCGGCAACCTTCAAGCGGAAGCCCAGCGAGGGTGTCGGCCACGACCTGACTAACCACAGAAGTCTCTCGTCCAGGTTTATCGCCTATTCGGGTTCCATCCGCAAGGAGATCCAGACGGGGTGTCGCTCACGGCCCCAAACGATGTGTGCAGGGTTCCCAAGCCCACCTCGACGGGTGGATCTACGCTTGGTACACCGTGCCACTGTGCCTAGTCTGTCCCAAGCCCACTTGTACTGGGTGCCACTTGGTAGACTACTAACACTACCTACAAACACCAGAAACTAGTTGCAACTCCTAGACAGAGATCAAGTTGATTAATAAGCCAAGAGGGGCACTTAAGCATTCCAATGCGTGGTAGTAGCTGATCATGGATCACAAACACAGAACTCAGTTCCTGAGGACGGCTGCAATGAGACAACCCACCATGTACTCCTACATGGCCTCTCACCGCTACCTTTACCAAATCGTGTTCACACACTTAGTTCACACACAGTAGGACATGTTCACACGCCTCTGATTCATCCCCGGTGAATCAGACCTGACTCAACTCTAAGCAGTAGCAGGCATGACAAACAAGCATGAATGAGTAGGCACATCAGGTCTCAAACAACTCCTACTCATGCTAGTGGGTCTCATCTATTTACTGTGGCAATGACAGGTCATGCAGAGGAAAGGGGTTCAACTACCGCAGCATGTAACAGTTGAATCGTTGTTGTCCTAATGCAGTAAAGAGAGCAGGAGCGAGAGAGTGGGATTGTATCAGAATGAACAAGGGGGTTTTGCTTGCCTAGCACTTCTGAAGATAGCATTGAGTCTTCATCAATGTCAATGATCACAACGTCGGAACATCGTCTACCGAGAGGGGACAATTACCAGCAACAGAGAGGAAACACAATCAATGCAATGCAACATTATGATGCATGATCATGACATGGCAACATGCTGGTGTTTTGAGCTAATGCAGCTAGAAACAAAGTTAAATGAAGTTGGTTTGAACCCTAAGTTCAAAACCAAACTCCATATGTGAAATTCAAATGTCATTTATATGATTTGTGCTAAACAGCAGCTATAAGTTGTTCTAACATGCATGAAAATGGTACAGATGGATAGATTGGATTTTTCTGATCATTTTTCATATATAAATTATTTCATTTCGAGTTACAGTTGATTTTCTATGAATTTTAGAAGTTTAGTGTATTTTCTGGAATTTCCTTGATTATTTAGAAAATAAACTAAATTCCAGAAAAGGAATATTGCGTCAGCATGGCATCATGCTGACCTCAGCATAGTCAACAGGGCTGTCCCGGGTCAAACCTGACCAGTGGGGTCCACTGGTCAGTGACCCAGTGTTGTTTGTGTCACTGATATGTGGGGTCGGGTCAACAGGTGACGTGGCCAGGTCAAACTGACCTGTGGGACCAGCGGGGTTAATTTAATCTAAACAAAAACTAAACCATGTTTAGTTAGACGGTGGGGCCCGGCTGTCAGTGGCACGGGGCGGTGATTAGTGGCTAATTAAGCCATGCTTAACTCTAAACTAATGACGCCACATCATCTAAACAGCGATTTGTCGCCGGTGCTAAGCGGGACGCGGCGGCGCTCCCCGTCCGGCCGTCTCCGGCGACGAGAGCAAGTGGGGTTGGGCTCTACGTACTCAGGGCGACGCGACGCGTCGAGTGGTGGATGCAGCAGGTGCGGAGACTGGCTTTAGCGGCGGCGACGGCGAGCTTTGGCGGCGGCCGGAGCTCGGCTAAGGTGGGGAAGCTAGCTAGGGGAGGGGAACGACGGGGATTCCAGGGGGAAAATGGAGAGTGGCTCACGTAAGGACTAGCAGAGTCGACGACGAGGTCGGGGAAGTGCTGGAGCCCGCAAATCGACTGCGAAGTCACCGGCGGTCGGACGTTGAAGATGAGGCCGGGAATGACGTTGCAGGGCTCCCTTGGTCGCATTCGTCAGTGTGTAGCTCCACGGCGTCGTGGTGGAGCTCTTCGCCATGCTGGTTGGGCGGGTGGTGGCCTATGGCCACGGCTACGGTGACGGCGTGCTCTCGGGGCTCACAGGGAAGAGAGGGGAAGAGGGAGCCAGAGGAGGGGGAGCGGTCCAGAGGGAGTGGGGAGAATGAGGGGAGGCTCTGGGTGTCTTCGTGGCGTCGCGAGGATGTTGGGGAGGCTGCCACGGCGAAGCAGGAGGTGGAGGCCTCCGCGTGTGCGCGTGCGACTTCGCCTCTGCCTACAGGCAGAGGTTGAAGACAGCCGCTCTGCCACGGTGGGCTGTGCTGGTGCAGCGGGGCCGCTACAGTGCCAGAACAGGTAGGCCGGCCCAGGTAACTCTCTCTCTCTCTGTGTTTCTCTATTTTGTTTTGTTTTCTATTATTTCTGCAAGTTTGTGGCTTTTCTATAAATACCCAGGCACTTTCAAAAATCACTAAACTGCTCATGCTCACTGTATGGAATAAACCCAACATGGAACATTTCAATTTAGGATCATTTGGACATTATTTCATATATAACAGAAATAATTCCAACCCAAATATATTATTGATTTAAATCAAAGGCCCGAATAAATTATTTCTGTGACTCCAAAAATATTGGTTTGAATTTCACCTCATGCCAATATTTTCACAGAATAACAGGAACATTTTCTTGGACTCATTTGATGAGATTTAAATGTTGGTTATTTTTAGGGGTTTTCTGAGGCTTTGAAAATTCCTCAATTCAAATTTCACTTGAATTTAAACATGATGCACACATGGAAGCTGGCATAGGTCAGACCAGAATTAGGGATGTGATAACTCACCCCCACTAAACAAGAATCTCGTCTCGAGATTCAAGGCGTGAGGTAAAAAGACAAAGGGACACTAAGCATCAAAAACTTCATGATCCAACTATCTTCTCGAGGTTGTTGATTTGTTGACTCAAATTGATCTTGACGTCTTTGCTTTGAGAACTTCATCCAACATGACAACGAGAGGAAAGGGAGAATTTTAGAAGAATCGATCTTCTTGAGGTTCGAGCAACTTAGGATCAACTCATGGATTGAGACATGGAAACATCTCTCAAGCTGAGACACGGAGCATAAAACTAGAGTGATGGTATAAGACAGATGGCAAAGGTTCAGCAGATAGGCAACAATTCCACACTTAAGAAGGTGGTGAACCGTTATCGACGTAGCGAGGAGTTGGGTTGCCATGATACCATAACAGGGCACCTTAGGGAAGGTGACTCGTAGAAATATCCCCTTAAGTGGCAAAAAGAATTACCTTTGATTCAGAGATCATTGAAACTCTTTATACCAGTCTAAGGCAATTCTCGAGCGATCATTTGGAGGGGTTCGGTAGAATGGCATACCCGGATTAGAATGGATGATTGTCAGGACCCCGACTCAATGCCACATCGATCTAGCATGTAACACCTCATATCACTTTGCTGCCTCACGCACGGTATTCCCACGGGTATCGCCTTACCTTTGCCCGGGACCGTTTGCGCCTTTTGGCACACATATATGACAGTGTCGCTAGCATCCATATGATAAGGAGCCCGGGCTGACATGGCTAGTCGTAAACCCAAAGTGGCACAAACTTACAGGGACAGGCATCCATGACCCAGCATCGAACGTGTCGGTCATCAGCGAGTGAATCCAGGCTGTAGCACTGGGCTAGCAGGACTCCGGTGAACCGGGCTGTAGCGGGCTAACAGGACTCCGGTATCCATCGCGTGACATTTCCCCGAAGGGACAGACACAGGAACGAAGAAGGACACATGCCGGCCAGCCTAAGTGTTCCGGAGCAGTAGCAAGCTACCATGGCTCGGTGGAAACACTAGGAGACATTTCCCGGTAAGAGAGGCTACTAAAGATAAACAACTAGATAGTCAGATCCCACACATACCAAGCATTTCAATAACATACACACAATATGCACGATATGTGCAATACAACATGGCATCACAACATGACTCTATGACTCAAGTAATTTATTCAATAGGCTCCGAGGAGCGAGATATTACAAACAGGGGTCTCATGACCCAACATTCAGAGCATACAAATCAAAGCACAAGCGGAAGCTATCATGTCTGGGTATAGACATCTATAAATGAAAAAGGCTGAGAAGCCTGACTATCTATCAGATCCTGCCGAGGGCACAAGATCGTAGCTGAGGTAACAAGCTAAACGTCGAAGTCCATGTGGAACTACTAGTGAGACTGAAGTCTCTCTGCAAAAAACATAAAATAGGCAAACGTGAGTACAAATGTACCCAGCAAGACTTACATCAGAACTAACTACATATGCATCATTATCAACAAAGGGGATGGTGGGGTTTAACTGCAGCAAGCCAGCTTTGACTCGGTGGCTATCCTGAACTATGTCTGCAAGTAACTCTTTTGAGGTGGCGCACACGAGTCCACATATTCACCATATCAATACACCACTATGGATCCGCTCCCGTCTCCCTATGAGAACGCCATCCATAGCACTCACGCTTATCTTGCGCATTTTAGAGTATCCACTTTCACTTGTCTATGAACTGATATAAGCAACCCAGAAGTCCTTTACCGCGGACACGGCTATTCGAATAGATGATGTTAACCCTGCAGGGGTGTACTTCTTCATACATGTTTCCACCACTTAGCGTCTGCACACGACATGTGCTCGGCAGACTTCAAGCGAAAGCCGACGTGGGTGTAGACCACGACCTACCTAAACACTCAAGTCTCTAGTCCAGGTTTATCGCCTATTCGGGTTCCATCCATGAGGAGATCCGGCCGGAGTTTCGCTCACAGCCCCAAACAATGGGAACAGGGTTCCGTGACACCAAACGAGCGCCCGGTATACCCGGCCACGTGCCTACCGCATCACAGCCCACCCCTACGGTCAGCGCTGTCCACGGCCTCCAGCATACTACAAACACCAGAAACTACTTGCAACTCCTGGACAGAGGACGAGGGTGAATAAGAAGTCGAGCGGGGTCATATTTCAGGGCCCAATGTATGGTAGTAGCTGAATCATGGATCACAAACACAGAACTCAGTTCCTAAGGACGGCTTCAATGACACAACCCACCATGTGCTCCTACATGGCCTCTCACCGCTACCTTTACCAAATCGTGTTCACACACTTAGCTCACACACAGTAGGACATGTTCACACGCCTCTGATTCATCCCCGATGAATCAGACCTGACTCAACTCTAAGCAGTAGCAGGCATGACAAACAAGCATGAATGAGTAGGCACATCAGGGCTCAAACAACTCCTACTCATGCTAGTGGGTTTCATCTATTTACTGTGGAATGACAGGTCATGCAAAGGATAAAGGGGTTCAGCTACCGCAGCAAGTAACAGATGAATCGGTGTTGTCCTAATGCATTAAAAGAGAGCAGGAGCGAGAGAGTGGGATTGTATCGGAATGAACAAGGGGGTTTTGCTTGCCTGGCACTTCTGAAGATAACATTGAGTCTTCATCAGTGTCAACGGTCACATTGTCGATACAACGTCTATCGAGGGGGAACAACACCGGCAAACACAGAGGAAACACGATCAATGCAATGCACAATATGATGCATGCTACGACATGGCAATATGAATGTGTTTTGGGCTAATGCACTTAGCTATGATTTAAATGAAGTTGGTTTGAATACAAGATTCAAATTCAAACTCCATATGTGATTATTTAAATGCCCTTTATTTGGTTTGTCCAAACCAGAGGGCAAACATTGTTCAAACATGCATGAAAATGGTACAGATGGATTCCTTGAATTTTTCTGATAATTTTTCATATATAAATTATTTAATTTGGAGTTACGGTTGAATTTCTATGATTTTTAGAAGTTTATACAATTTTCTGGAATTTCAGAATATTAATAATTCCAGTAATTCATTATTGCGTCAGCCTGACGTCAGTGTGACATCAGCAGGTCAACAGGTCACTGTCCAGTCAAACCTGACAGTGGGTCCCGCGTGTCAGTGAAATTAGTTTAGTTAGAATTTAATTAAACTAAACTGGGCTTAATTAACAGGGCTGGGCCCCACCTGTCAGTGACTCATCGGAGTCAACCAGGGCCCACCCGTGGTCAAAGTCAACGTCAGCTGCGCCGGCGTTTAGCCGCCGGCGAGCCCGACGCGGCGGCGAGAGTGGTTTTGGCCACTCCGACGACCAAAAGGGCCGCGGAGGGCATCTAGGTGGAGCTGGGGACGAGCCGAAGCTCTTGGTGAAGTTAGCTGGGGTCAGGGTGGCCGGAATCAGCACCGGCGACGACTTGGGTGGCCGCCGGAGTTCGGTTGCGCGCGGGATCGCGTTTCAGTGCGTAGAAGAGCAGGGCAAGGGGCTAGAAGGGTGCTACGCATCGCGAGGAGTAGGTTGGACACTCCAGGGTGACCATTTGGTCACCGGAGCATCGTCGACGGCGAGCTCAGGCGGCGGTGCATCTCGGTCATCAAGGGGGCGATGGCTACGGCAATCAAACAAAGAGGGGAAGAGGGGGAAACGGTGGTGGAGCTCACAGCGGGTGCAGCGGTGGCCTCGGCGAGGTCGGGGACGGTCCGGAGCCGACGAATTTGACGGTGATGGCCGGCGGGTCCGAGGTAGAAGACGAGCCCGGTGAGGCCGTTCGGGGGCTTCTGGAGGGGCAAGGCTTGGTGAGGTGGGTCGAGGACGGAGTGGCGAAGCTTGTGGGCTAGTCGGGGAAGCGAGGGAGGCCCGGTGGCCGTGGTGGCGGTGGATGGCGGCGACGAGCTCCGCTCGGGCGCGAGAGGGGGAGAGCAGAGAAGGGAGAAGGGGGTCGGGAGAGAGTGAGAGGGAGGAGCGAGGGGGCTGCGTGGCATCACGGACGGGGTCCAGGGCGACGAGAGGAAGGCGGCAAGCAGGAGGTGGCCGGGGCATCGCCAGCGCTCGCCACCGAGCTGCTTCGGGGCGAGGGGAGGAAGACGACAGGGGGGGGACGCCTGGTGGGCTGGGCCGCACAGGAGCTGGGCCGGCTGGGCTACCAGGTGAGCGCCAGGTAAGGTTTCTCTCCTCTCTGCTTTTCCTATTTCTGTTTTTATTTATTTATTTTGTTCTGTGTTGTTTTAGTTTAGTAAAATACTAAACCATTTTATAAAATCCTGAAAATAGTTATGTGGCTAGAACTAAAATATACCAAACCACATAAAATGTTCCAGTATTATTGGACATATATTATTTATATATCAAATATATATCCAATGCAAATAGTTAGTTATTTAATTCAAAGGCCCAAAATAATTAACTCTGAGATACCAAAAATATCGTTTTGAGTTTTACCTCTTTGCAATATTTTCAGAGACTAAGAGGAACATTTTCTTGGACTTCTTTGAGAGGATTTTAATGTTGATCATTTTTAGAAGGTTTCTGAGGCTTTGAAAATCCCTCAATTCAAATTTCATTTGAATTAAAAACATGATGCTCACATGAGGTCTAGCTTAGTGCATAACAGGACCAGTGATGTGACAACTCACCCCCACTAAACAAAAATCTCATCCCGAGATTCAAGCGTAGGGTAAGGTGAAGGGGGAATGCAAACTAGCACAATCTTCATGATCCAGGTTGCACTTCATAGGAACGTTGTTTCGATCACCATCTTTGTCTCGATGTCTTGTTCTGAGAACTCCAATTATTATGACAATGAGAGGAGAAGGATACTCTAGAAGGATCGGTCTTCTTGAAGGTCGAATAACTCAGGATTAACTCACAGAATGAGACATAGCAACACCTCTCGAGTTGAGACATGAGATACACATCAAGAGGGGTGGAAAGAAACGGATGACGAAGGTTCACTAGGTGGACAACAATTCCACACTTAAAAAGGTGTAAACGATTGTCAACGTAGCGAGGAATTGAGTTTCCATGATGCCACAGCGGGACATCCTGGAGGAGGGTGATTCGTAGATTATTACCTTAGGTGGCAAAAAGAATTACCTTTGATATAGAGATCATTGAGACTCTCTATATTAGCCTAAGGCAAATCACAGCAATCGATTGGCGGGGTGCAAAGAAATGGTACACTCGGACTAGAATGGATGATGTGGACTACCTTGTTGAAGACAACGCAATGGATGATTTTTGCTTATCACCGGAAATGGAAGAGACCCATGGTAGAATGGCACATTGGCGGTGAAAGCTGGGAACAAAATGCAAATGCTGGGAATGATTCTGGTAACTGGGGAAGAACCCAACAATAGAGAGTGAATTCACTGTTTGAAAAGGTCATAGCATTGCCGAGGAAACTGAGAGGAATCCCAGTTAGTGCCGATGATAACACGTAGCGCTTGTGCGTGCTCTCAAGAACTTGAGCATTTCCATATTCATCAAGGTTTTACCAACATCCGTGTCAAGGATCCTGGCAACACAACATACTACCATGATGGCTAATGATGGATGATGCAGACGCAAAGGAAGATAACACCTTCTCAGATTACACCTTAGCGAAGCCAAGGATCAAAATCTGGATGATCGACCGAGAGACATTTAGCACTCCGCTTCTAATGTTCTCCTTGATGTGCTATTGTAACCCATTCATAGAAATGGTCTGGTATCTAGAACATCAAGTAAAAAGGTCGGACTTCGGGATCTCAAAAATCATAAGGCACAACTAGGGAGTAAATCCTACGAAGTCCTTATGGGAAGGTGGCCAACTTCCTCAAACAAGATACTATAATAATAGGTCTACCGGATGGGTGTGTTGGCCACGACATCCACCTTACCGGTTATCGAGAGACCAATATTATAGTTCTTGGGAAATGTTCCAACCATCACATCTGCCTGAGATTCAGATCTGGTTGGTGTCAGGATATTCCAGACTCATCGAGTCTAGGAAGAAAAACGAAAGTTTGCAACACAAATCGACGAGATGACGTTGCGGGATTCTCGGGAAATGAACTACGATAGTAAGCTCCAAAGCATGAGCTGGTTCTGCTACAAACATGTGAACACGTTGTCCCAGACAAGCATGGCCACGTAGTAGTCTTATAATTAAACACTACCGAGTTCAGGTGGGGAACCATCATCGAGGATATCGAAGTCTTTACGCAAGTCCATGGATTAGATCCCAAGCATAGACTTCTTTTCCTTGAACAAGTCAATCAGTGGCTTAGTGTGCTGGGGACACATATAGAATGAAGGTTGCAAGCCTCCAGGCTACAGAATACTTCGCACGTGTGCATGACTGATTTGGGATGATTTCAAAGGAAACAAAACAATCTTCCTCGAATTCACGACGGCAACTTACATCAAATGCACGTGAATCAAAGGAAGTCACTTCTTTCATCCAAACATATACTTCATGAGCTAGCATGAACAAATGCCTTCAAAAGTTTCCAACACTAGCTTAATGTTCAGCAAAATTATGGAGGAGATAAGGATGTTGTCAATGGGCTCAACAACAATTCATCTGGGTTTCCTTTTAAAAGGAATTCCATAGTTAAGTGAACACGGTGATAGCATTGGTCAGACCCAAGAATATAACGGTGTATGCTCGAGGAAAAACCACGAGTAAGACAACATTACGAACATCGTTGGTTCTGACTTGATTTGAGGATAGCCCACACCCAAATCAAAGGTTGGACAAGATGATAGGTCCATTAACTGATCACGAGGGTCAGTCGATGAAAATATCAACTTTCTTCAACACACACTAGACAAGAATATCCCTTTGGAACGAACTAAGTCAGGCAAGCTTTTATCTTCCAACTCTCCAAGTTGTTGCCTAGCTTAACCAACTAGCTCAGGGGTATCCAACACGGATTCTTGGAGAAAGGGGTGGTTTACAGGATAAACCAACTTGATCACGAACTCAACATAACAGTCAAGTGACAACCTGGTGATACTTTTGAGAAGATATTCGGAAAATCACGAACCACCGATATGTTAGTAAGCTCGAGAACAATCTTGCTTTTGAGGCAAGACGATATGATCAATAGAGCGAAGATTTGAAATAATCCTAACTCATCGATCGAGGAGTGCACCGAGAACAAGGACTAGGTAGCACAATCAGTCTTAGGGTGACGATTCAATAATCAACACGCTAAGAATGAGGTTATCGTCCATTTAACTACCAAGCAACAGAGTTGCTAGCAGTATTGATTTCACACGCCATGATTCAATTGTCGGAATTCCGGTTACAATAACACAGGAACCGAGGAATGAACAATGATGGCAAGAAGTATCACTGTACCAAGAGTTCATAGGATGGTGTGCAATTCCTATAACAATCCCGATATAAAAGATGGTAATACTCCAAGGTAGAGCAGAACAGAAGCTGGATTAGCAATTTGATCTGCGAAGCACAACTTCTTTGACCCAATCCTGGAAATGGACAAGGTACTGGAGTTTGTTTCTCCTAGTCATTCTGGAATAGAATGGCTTGACGGACCACAAGAGTAATAGGCATCGATGAACGAATGCACACATAATCTTGACTATCAATTGATAGACGAGGGTCAGAAGACAACTAAAGAGGGACAACTCAAAGGAACATATAACTTTCCGAGTTGTGGATGCATAGATTAGTATGTCGAACCAAGTTCAACATAATTCTTCTGGATAACCCATGCAGAAAGGTTGAGCTGGCAGAGTCACAATATAGCATGGAGAACTCATCGAGAGCACTCTTGTTGTCATCTTTTGGTTCAGAAGAACTCCTGCCAATAATGGTCCATGGTATTTGGAAGAACGATATACCACGGACTTCAAGGACTATCGCAAAGGTTACTAATAACCTAAGGGAGCTAGCAATTACTATCAACATGAAGTAAGTAGGGTGAATCTCGGGTTCAAAACCCAGGAATAGAATACCTACTACTAAGTAGCACCACGGGATGCTTTCGAGAATGATGGCCAGAATCTTCACACTGGGAACACAAAACATTGCTAGATTACTAGGTGACTCCCTAAAACACCTAGGGTCATAATAATAGCTCCAACATATATGTCAAGGCAATAAAGTACCTCAACTCACTGATTTGTGTGATTAATCTGACGAAAAGCACATTGGAAACAGAGGGAAGGGATTTGCAAATGCATCCGACTATTTTAGAAACCTGGGATGACTCGGACAGCATAACGGCTGTAAATGCTCAAAAAGATTTGAGACAATCACAAAAATGGTGGCAAAACCACTCGGAAGCACAATATCAAGGTTTCGAGATCAACAGTTAACATACAGAAGTAGTAGGAACTGGACTGAGGCTTAAGTCCAACAGTTCTATAGGTCTACGGATTAGTAACACGTGATCCTGATAGAAAGAAGAGAAAGCCTAGTTCCTTAACCCCGCAGGAAAGATAAGATGACTCAGATCAGAAGGCATGAGATATAAGGAGTAAAAAGAGCCTTACGTTCCCATCCCACAATCAATTCCCTTATATAACTAAAGAATTTCTAGACTCAACTTCGACCAGTTTGGCTTGGTAATCCTACAGGCAGTCAAGCTCTGATACCAACGCTGTCAGGACCCCGACTCAATGCCACATTGATCTAGCATGTAACACCTCATATCACTTTGCGGCCTCACGCACGGTATTCCCACGGGTGTCGCCTTACCTTTGCCCGGGACCGTTTGCGCCTTCTGGCACACGTATATGACAGTGTCGCTAGCATCCATATGATAAGGAGCCCGGGCTGACATGGCTAGTCGTAAACCCAAAGTGGCACAAACTTACAGGGACAGGCATCCATGACCCAGCATCGAATGTGTCGGTCATCAGCGAGTGAATCCAGGCTGTAGCACTGGGCTAGCAGGACTCCGGTGAACCGGGCTGTAGCGGGTTAACAGGACTCCGGTATCCATCGCGTGACATTTCCCCGAAGGGACAGACACAGGAACGAAGAAGGACACATGCCGGCCAGCCTAAGTGTTCCGGAGCAGTAGCAAGCTACCATGGCTCGGTGGAAACACTGGGAGACATTTCCCGGTAAGAGAGGCTACTAAAGATAAACAACTAGATAGTCAGATCCCACACATACCAAGCATTTCAATAACATACACACAATATGCTCGATATGTGCAATACAACATGGCATCACAACATGACTCTATGACTCAAGTAATTTATTCAATAGGCTCCGAGGAGCGAGATATTACAAACAGGGGTCTCATGACCCAACATTCAGAGCATACAAATCAAAGCACAAGCGGAAGCTATCATGTCTGGGTACAGACATCTATAAATGAAAAAGGCTGAGAAGCCTGACTATCTATCAGATCCTGCCGAGGGCACAAGATCGTAGCTGAGGTAACAAGTTAAACGTCGAAGTCCATGTGGAACTACTAGTGAGACTGAAGTCTCTCTGCAAAAAACATAAAATAGGCAAACGTGAGTACAAATGTACCCAGCAAGACTTACATCAGAACTAACTACATATGCATCATTATCAACAAAGGGGATGGTGGGGTTTAACTGCAGCAAGCCAGCTTTGACTCGGTGGCTATCCTGAACTACGTCTGCAAGTAACTCTTTTGAGGTGGCGCACACGAGTCCACATATTCACCATATCAATACACCACTATGGATCCGCTCCCGTCTCCCTATGAGAACGCCATCCATAGCACTCACGCTTATCTTGCGCATTTTAGAGTATCCACTTTCACTTGTCTATGAACTGATATAAGCAACCCAGAAGTCCTTTACCGCGGACACGGCTATTCGAATAGATGATGTTAACCCTGCAGGGGTGTACTTCTTCATACATGTTTCCACCACTTAGCGTCTGCACACGACATGTGCTCGGCAGACTTCAAGCGAAAGCCGACGTGGGTGTAGACCACGACCTACCTAAACACTCAAGTCTCTAGTCCAGGTTTATCGCCTATTCGGGTTCCATCCATGAGGAGATCCGGCCGGAGTTTCGCTCACAGCCCCAAACGATGTGAACAGGGTTCCGTGACACCAAACGGGCGCCCGGTATACCCGGCCACGTGCCTACCGCATCACAGCCCACCCCTACGGTCAGCGCTGTCCACGGCCTCCAGCATACTACAAACACCAAAAACTACTTGCAACTCCTGGACAGAGGACAAGGGTGAATAAGAAGTCGAGCGGGGTCATATTTCAGGGCCCAATGTATGGTAGTAGCTGAATTATGGATCACAAACACAGAACTCAGTTCCTAAGGACGGCTTCAATGACACAACCCACCATGTACTCCTACATGGCCTCTCACCGCTACCTTTACCAAATCGTGTTCACACACTTAGCTCACACACAGTAGGACATGTTCACACGCCTCTGATTCATCCCCGATGAATCAGACCTGACTCAACTCTAAGCAGTAGCAGGCATGACAAACAAGCATGAATGAGTAGGCACATCAGGGCTCAAACAACTCCTACTCATGCTAGTGGGTTTCATCTATTTACTGTGGAATGACAGGTCATGCAAAGGATAAAGGGGTTCAGCTGCCGCAGCAAGTAACAGATGAATCGGTGTTGTCCTAATGCATTAAAAGAGAGCAGGAGCGAGAGAGTGGGATTGTATCAGAATGAACAAGGGGGTTTTGCTTGCCTGGCACTTCTGAAGATAACATTGAGTCTTCATCAGTGTCAACGGTCACATCGTCGGTACAACGTCTATCGAGGGGGAACAACACCAGCAAACACAGAGGAAACATGATCAATGCAATGCACAATATGATGCATGCTATGACATGGCAATATGAATGTGTTTTGGGCTAATGCACTTAGCTATGATTTAAATGAAGTTGGTTTGAATACAAGATTCAAATTCAAACTCCATATGTGATTATTTAAATACCCTTTATTTGTTTTGTCCAAACCATAGGGCAAACATTGTTCAAACATGCATGAAAATGGTACATATGGATTCCTTGAATTTTTCTGATAATTTTTCATATATAAATTATTTAATTTGGAGTTACGGTTGAATTTCTATGATTTTTAGAAGTTTATACAATTTTCTGGAATTTCAGAATATTAATAATTCCAGTAATTCATTATTGCGTCAGCCTGACGCCACTGTGACATCAGCAGGTCAACAGGTCACTGTCCAGTCAAACCTGACAGTGGGTCCCGCGTGTCAGTGAAATTAGTTTAGTAAGAATTTAATTAAACTAAACTGGGTTAATTAACAGGGCTGGGCCCCACCTGTCAGTGACTCATCGGAGTCAACCAGGGCCCACCCGTGGTCAAAGTCAACGTCAGCTGCGCCGGTGTTTAGCCGCCAGCGAGCCCGACGCGGCGGCGAGAGTGGTTTTGGCCACTCCGACGACCAAAAGGGCCGCGGAGGGCATCTAGGTGGAGCTGGGGACGAGCCGAAGCTCTTGGTGGAGTTAGCTGGGGTCGGGGTGGCCGGAATCGGCGCCGGCGACGACTTAGGTGGCAGCCGGAGTTCGGTTGCACGCGGGATCATGTTTCAGTGCGTAGAAGAGCGGGGCAAGGGGCTAGAAGGGTGCTACGCATCGCGAGGAGTAGGTTGGACACTCCAGGGTGACCATTTGGTCACCGGAGCATCGTCGACGGCGAGCTCAGGCGGCGGTGCATCTCGGTCATCAAGGGGGCGACGGCTACAGCAATCAAACGAAGAGGGGAAGAGGGGGAAACGGTGGCGGAGCTCACAGCGGGTGCAGCGGTGGCCTCGGCGAGGTCGGGGACGGTCCGGAGCCGACGAATTTGACGGTGATGGCCGGCGGGTCCGAGGTAGAAGACGAGCCCGGTGAGGCCGTTCGGGGGCTTCTGGAGGGGCAAGGCTTGGTGAGGTGGGTCGAGGACGGAGTGGCGGAGCTTGTGGGCTAGTCGGGGAAGCGAGGGAGGCCCGGTGGCCGTGGTGGCGGTGGACGGCGGCGACGAGCTCCGCTCGGGCGCGAGAAGGGGAGAGCAGAGAAGGGAGAAGGGGGTCGGGAGAGAGTGAGAGAGAGGAGCGAGGGGGCTGCGTGGCGTCACGGACGGGGTCCAGGGCGACGAGAGGAAGGCGGCAAGCAGGAGGTGGCCGGGGCATCGCCAGCGCTCGCCACCGAGCTGCTTCGGGGCGAGGGGAGGAAGACGACAGGGGGGACGCCTGGTGGGCTGGGCCGCATAGGAGCTGGGCCGGCTGGGCTACCAGGTGAGCGCCAGGTAAGGTTTCTCTCCTCTCTGCTTTTCCTATTTCTGTTTTTATTTATTTATTTTGTTCTGTGTTGTTTTAGTTTAGTAAAATACTAAACCATTTTATAAAATCCTGAAAATAGTTATGTGGCTAGAACTAAAATATACCAAACCACATAAAATGTTCCAGTATTATTGGACATATATTATTTATATATCAAATATATATCCAATGCAAATAGTTAGTTATTTAATTCAAAGGCCCAAAATAATTAACTCTGAGATACCAAAAATATCGTTTTGAGTTTTACCTCTTTGCAATATTTTCAGAGACTAAGAGGAACATTTTCTTGGACTTCTTTGAGAGGATTTTAATGTTGATCATTTTTAGAAGGTTTCTGAGGCTTTGAAAATCCCTCAATTCAAATTTAATTTGAATTAAAAACATGATGCTCACATGAGGTCTAGCTTAGTGCATAACAGGACCAAGGATGTGACGATGATGTGGATTACCTTGTTGAAAACAACACAAGGGATGACTTTAGTAACTGAGGAGAAGCTCAACAGTAGAGAGTGAGTCCACTGTTTGAGAAGTTATAGCATAATCGAGGAAGCTGAGAGCAAACCCAGTTAGTGCCGATGATAACACCTAGCGCTTGCGCGTGCTCTCAAGAACTTGAGCATTTCCATATTCATCAAGGTTTTACCAATATCCGTGTCAAGGATCCTGGCAACACAACTTACTACCATGATGGATAGTGATGGACGATGCAGATGCAAAGGGAGATAACACCTTCTCAGATTTCACCTTAGCCAAGCCAAGGAACAAAATCTGGATGATCGACCGAGAGACATTTAGCACTCCGCTTCTAATGTCCTCCTTGATGTACTAGGTACCACGGTCAATGCTTAAAGGCATCAACATGGCCATCAAGTAAAGGTCAGACCTCGGGAGCCAAAAATCCATAAGGAACAACTTGTGGAATGAGTCATACCAAATCCTCATGGATAAGATGGTCGAATTGCTCATTCAAGATACTATAATGATAGATCTTCCGGCTAGGTGCGTCGGCCAACATCAACCTTGTCGGGACCTTCATCATAGATCTTGGAATAGTTCCAACCATCATATCTACCTGAGATTCAGATCTGGTTGGTGTCAGAATAATCTAGACTCATCGAGCCTAGAAAGTAAAATGAAAGTTTGTAACACAATCGACAAGATGACGTTGCGAGATTCTCGGGGAATGAACTACGATAGCAAGCTCCAAAACATGAGCTGGTTCTGCTACAACATGTGAACACGTTGTCCCGGACAAGCATGACCACATAGTAGTCTTATGATAAAACACTACCGAGTTCAGGTTAGGATCCATCATCTAGGGTAACGAAGTCTTGTGCATGACCTAGGATTAGCACAACAACTCCTTTTCCTTGAACAAGTAAATCAGTGGCTTGGCGTGCTAGGGACACATATAGAATGGAGGTAGCTAATCTCACAATCAAATGTATACTTCGCACATGCATGACTGACTTGGGATGATTCCAAAGGAAGCAAAAACAATCTTTCTCAGATCCACGGCGGCAACTTACACCAAGTGCACGTGAATTAGAGAAAGTCACTTCTTTCATCCGAACATATACCTCATGAATGGAACACGAAGGTAATGTTTACAAAAGTTTCCAACACTAGATGGATGTTCAACATGATCATGGAGAAGATAAAATGCTGCTGATGGGCTCAACAACAAGTCATCGGGATGACCATATAAATGGAATTCCATAATTATGTGAACAAGGTGATAGCATTGGTCAGACCCGAAAGATATAATGGTGTATGCTCGAGGAACAACCATGAGTAAGACAACATTACGAATATCATTGGTTCTGATTTGATTTGACGATAGCCCATACTCAAATCAAAGGTTTGGGTAAGATAATAGATCCAACAATTGATCACGAGGATCAACCAATAAAGATATCATCTTTCTTTAACACACACGCATAAGGATATCCCTTTGGAATGAACTAAGTCGGGAAAGCTTTATCTTCCAACTCTCCAAGTTGTTGTTTAGCTTAACCAACTAGCTCAGGGTATCCAACACGGATTCTTGGAGAAGGGGTGGTTACAGAAAACCAACTAGCTCACAACTCAACATAGCGGTCAGGTGACAACCTGGTGATACTTCCGAGAAGATATTCGGAAAATCACGAACCACCGATATGCTATTAAGCTCGAGAGCAGTCTTGCTTTTCAGGGCAAGATGATATGATCAAAAGAGCGAGGATTCGAAATAATCCTAACTCATCGATCGAGGGGTGAACCAGGAGAATGGACTAGGTAGAACGATCAATCTTAGAATGATGATTCAATAACCAACATGCTAAGAATGAAATTATTGTCCTTTAACTACCAAGCAACGGAGTTGCTAGGAGTATTGAGTTCACACATCACGATTCACTTGTCGGCATTCCGGTTCAACAACACGGGGACCGAGAAATGAATAATGATGGCGAGGAGTATCACTGCACCAAGAATTCACAAGATGATGTGTAATTCCTATGACTTTCTTGACATAAAGAGGGTAATACTTCAGGGTAGAATAGAACAAAAACTAGATTAGTATTTGATCTGCGGAGTATGACTACTTTGACCCAATCCTAGATATGGATGAGGTACTGGAGTTCATTTCTCCTAGTCATTCTGGGATAGAATGGCTTGACGGACCACAAGGGTAATAGGCATCGATGAACGAGTGCACACATACTCTTGACTATCAATTGATAGACGAAGGTCAGAAGACAACTAAGGAGGGACAACTCGAAAGAACATACGATTTACTGAGTTGTGGATGCATGGATTTGCATGTCGAACGAGTTCAACATATTTCTTCCGGATAACCCATGCAGAAAGGTAGATCTGGCAGAGTGACAATATTGAATAGAGATCTCATCAAGAGCACTCTGGTTGTGATCTTTTGGTTCAAAGAACTTCTGCCATAAATGGTTCATAGTATTTGGAAGAAGGAAATACCAGGGACCTCGAGGACTAACGCAAAGGTTACTAATATCCTAAAGGAACTAGCAAACACTAACAACACGAGGTAAGTAGAGTGAATCTTGGGTCAAGAACCCAGGGATAGAATGCCTACTAACTAAGTGGCATCATGGGATGCTTTTGAGAATGATAGCCAGAATCATCACACTGGGAACACAAAACATGGCTAAGTTACTAGGTGATACTCTAGACACCTAGGGTCATAATAATAGCTCCAACATATACGTCAAGGCAATAGAGTACCTCAACTCACTGATTAGTATGGTTAATCTGGCCAAAGGAACATCGGAACGGTAAGAAGGTATTTGCAAATGCATCAGACTATTTAGAAACCTGGGATGACTCGGACAGCATAACGGTTGTAAATGCTCAAAAGAGTGGAGACATGCTACAAAATGGTGGCATAGCCACTCAGAAGCACAATATCAAGGTTCCAAGATCAACTATGAATACACAAAGATAGAAGAACTCGACTGAGGCTTAAATCCAACAATCTTATAAGTCTACGGATTAGCAACACATGATCCTGATAGAGAGAAAAGAAAGCCTAGTTCCTTAACCATGTAGGAAAAAATAAGATGACTCAGATCAGAAGGGCATAAGGTAAAGGAGTAAAATGAGCCTTACGTTCCAACCCACAATCAATTCCCTTATATAACTAAAGAATTTCTAGACTCAACTTCGACCAGTTGGCTTGGTAATCCTACAGGCAGTCAAGCTCTGATACCAAAGCTGTCAGGACCCCGACTCAATGCCACATCGATCTAGCATGTAACACCTCATATCACTTTGCGGCCTCACGCACGGTATCCCCACGGGTGTCGCCTTACCTTTGCCCGGGACAGTTTGCGCCTTTTGGTACACGTATATGATAGTGTCACTAGCATCCATATGATAAGGAGCCCGGGCTGACATAGCTAGTCGTAGACCCAAAGTGGCACAAACTTACAGGGACAGGCATCCATGACCCAGCATCGAACGTGTCGGTCATCAGCGAGTGAATCCAGGCTGTAGCACTGGGCTAGCAGGACTCCGGTGAACCGGGCTGTAGCGGGCTAACAGGACTCCGGTATTCATCACATGACATTTCCCCGAAGGGACAGACACAGGAACGAAGAAGGACACATGCCGGCCAGCCTAAGTGTTCCGGAGCAGTAGCAAGCTACCATGGCTCAGTGGAAACACTAGGAGACATTTCCCGGTAAGAGAGGCTACTAAGGATAAACAACTAGATAGTCAGATCCCACACATACCAAGCATTTCAATAACATACACACAATATGCTCGATATGTGCAAATACAACATGGCATCACAACATGACTCTACAACTCAAGTATTATTCAATAGGCTCCGAGGAGCGAGATATTACAAACATGGGTCTCTCGACCCAGCATTCAGAGCATACAAGTCAAAGCACAAGCGGGAGCTTAACATGTCTGAGTACAGACATCTATAAATGAAAAAGGCTGAAAAGCCTGACTATCTACCAGATCCTGCCGAGGGCACAACATCGTAGCTGAGGTAACAAGCTAAACGTCGAAGTCCACGCGGAACTACTAGCGAGACTGAAGTCTCTCTGCAAAAACGTAAAATAGGCAAATGTGAGTACAAATGTACCCAGCAAGACTTACATCAGAACTAACTACATATGCATCAGTATCAACAAAGGGAGTGGTGGGGTTTAACTACAGCATGCCAGCTTTGACTCGGTGGCTAACCTGAACTACGACTGCAAGTAACTCTTTTGAGGTGGCGCACACGAGTCCACATATTCACCATATCAATACACCACTATGGATCCGCTCCCGTCTCCCTACGAGAATGCCATCCATAGAACTCATGCTTATCTTGCGTATTTTAGAGTATCCACTTCAAGTTATCTATGAACTGTACAGGCAACCCAGAAGTCCTTTACCGCGGACTCGGCTATTCGAATAGATCATATTAACCCTGCAGGGGTGTACTTCTTCACACACGCTCTCACCACTTACCGCCGTTTACATGACATGTACTCGGCAACCTTCAAGCGGAAGCCCAGCGAGGGTGTCGGCCATGACCTGACAAACCACACAAGTCTCTCGTCTAGGTTTATCGCCTATTCGGGTTCCATCCGCAAGGAGATCCGGCCGGGGTGTCGCTCACGGCCCCAAACGATGTGTGCAGGGTTCCCAAGCCCACCTCGACGGGTGGATCTACGCTTGGTACACCGTGCCACTATGCCTAGTCTGTCCCAAGCCCACCTGTACCGGGTGCCACTTGGTAGACTAGTAACACTACCTACAAACACCAGAAACTAGTTGCAACTCCTGGACAGAGATCAAGTTGATTAATAAGCCGAGAGGGGCACTTAAGCATTCCAATGCGTGGTAGTAGGTGATCATGGATCACAAACAAGAACTCAGTTCCTGAGGACGGCTGCAATGAGACAACCCACCACTCCTGCATGGCCTCTCACCGCTACCTTTACCAAATCATGTTCACACACTTAGTTCACACACAGTAGGACATGTTCACACGCCTCTGATTCATCCCCGGTGAATTAGACCTGACTCAACTCTAAGCAGTAGCAGGCATGACAAACAAGCATGAATGAGTAGGCACATCAGGGCTCAAACAACTCCTACTCATGCTAGTGGGTTTCATCTATTTACTGTGGCAATGACAGGTCATGCAGAGGAAAGGGGTTCAACTACCGCAGCATATAACAGTTGAATCGTTGTTGTCCTAATGCAGTAAAGAGAGCAGGAGCGAGAGAGTGGGATTGTATCAGAATGAACAAGGGGTTTTTGCTTGCCTGGCACATCTGAAGATAGCAATGAGTCTTCATCAGTGTCAACGATCACAACGTCGGAACATCGTCTACCGAGAGGGGACAATTACCGGCAACAGAGAGGAAACACAATCAATGCAATGCAACATTATGATGCATGATCATGACATGGCAACATGCTGGTGTTTTGAGCTAATGCAGCTAGAAACAAAGTTAAATGAAGTTGGTTTGAACCCTAAGTTCAAAACCAAACTCCATATGTGAAATTCAAATGTCATTTATATAATTTGTGCTAAACAGCAGCTATAAGTTGTTCTAACATGCATGAAAATGGTACAGATGGATAGATTGGATTTTTCTGATCATTTTTCATATATAAATTATTTCATTGGAGTTACGATTGATTTTCTATGAATTTTAGAAGTTTAGTGTATTTTCTGGAATTTCCTTGATTATTTAGAAAATAAACTAAATTCCAGAAAAGGAATATTGCGTCAGCATGGCGTCATGCTGACCTCAGCATAGTCAACAGGGCTGACCCGGGTCAAACCTGACCAGTGGGGTCCACTGGTCAGTGACCCAGTGTTATTTGTGTCACTGATATGTGGGGTCGGGTCAACAGGTGACGTGGCCAGGTCAAACTGACCTGTGGGACCAGCGGGGTTAATTTAATCTAAACAAAAACTAAACCATGTTTAGTTAGACGGTGGGGCCCGACTGTCAGTGGCACGGGGCGGTGATTAGTGGCTAATTAAGCCATGCTTAACTCTAAACTAATGACGCCACGTCATCTAAACGGCGATTAGTCGCCGGTGCTAAGCAGGACACGGCGGTGCTCCCCGTCCGGCCGTCTCCGGCGACGAGAGCAAGCGGGGTTGGGCTCTACGTACTCAGGGCGACGCGACGCATCGAGTGGTGGATGCGGCAGGTGCGGAGACTGGCTTTAGCGGCGGCGACGGCGAGCTTTGGCGGCGACCGGAGCTCGGCCAAGGTGGGGAAGCTAGCTAGGGGAGGGGAACGACGGGGATTCCAGGGGGAAAATGGAGAGTGGCTCACGTAGGGACTAGCAGAGTCGACGACGAGGTCGGGGAAGTGCTGGAGCCCGCGAATCGACTGCGAAGTCACCGGCGGCCGGAGGTTGAAGATGAGGTCGGGGATGACGTTGCAGGGCTCCCGTGGTCGCATGCGTTAGTGTGTAGCTCCACGGTGTCGTGGTGGAGCTCTTCGCCGTGCTGGTTGGGCGGGTGGTGGCCTATGGCCACGGCTACGGTGATGGCGTGCTCTCGGGGCTCACAGGGAAGAGAGGGGAAGAGGGAGCCAGAGGAGGGGGAGCGGTCCAGAGGGAGTGGGGAGAACGAGGGGAGGCTCTGGGTGTCTTCGTAGCGTCGCGAGGATGTTGGGGAGGCTGCCACGGCGAAGCAGGAGGTGGAGGCCTCCGCGTGTGCGCGTGCGACTTCGCCTCTGCCTACTGGCAGAGGTTGAAGACAGCCGCTCTGCCACGGTGGGCTGGGCTGGTGCAGCGGGGCCGCTACAGTGCCAGAACAGGTATGCCGGCCCAGGTAACTCTCTCTCTCTGTTTCTCTATTTTGTTTTGTTTTCTATTATTTCTGCAAGTTTGTGGCTTTTCTATAAATACCCAGGCACTTTCAAAAATCACTAAACTGCTCATGCTCACTGTATGGAATAAACCCAACATGGAACATTTCAGTTTAGGATCATTTGGACATTATTTCATATATAACAGAAATAATTCCAACCCAAATATATTATTGATTTAAATCAAAGGCCCGAATAAATTATTTCTGTGACTCCAAAAATATTGGTTTGAATTTCACCTCATGCCAATATTTTCACAGAATAACAGGAACATTTTCTTGGACTCATTTGATGAGATTTAAATGTTGGTTATTTTTAGGGGTTTTCTGAGGCTTTGAAAATTCCTCAATTCAAATTTCACTTGAATTTAAACATGATGCACACATGGAAGCTGGCATAGGTCAGACCAGAATTAGGGATGTGACAAATTCCTTTGGGAAAATTGGGACATTTTTGCATGGCACCCTTCAGACATGCCAGGAATCCCACGCGGGCTGGCAGAGCACAGCCTAAATATCCTAAAAGGATTCAAGCCAGTCAAACAAGCTCTTCGGCGATTTTCTGAACCCAAAAGACAGGCGATGGGAGAGGAGCTAGCCAAACTCTTAGAATCCGGATTCATCAGAGATATCAAACATCCGGACTGGCTAGCCAACCTGGTAATGGTACCCAAAAAGGACAAATCTTGGCGCCTCTGCGTCGATTTCAAAGACCTTAACAAGGCCTGTCCAAAGGACCCTTTCCCTCTCCATCGCATCGACCAAATCATCGATGCCACCGCAGGGCACGATTCATTGTGCTTCCTCGATGCATACTCCGGATACCATCAAATCAAGATGGCGGAAAAAGACCAGGCCGCAACGGCATTCATTACTCCATATGGGCCATTCTGCTTCAACACAATGCCCTTCGGACTCAAAAACGCCGGCGCAACATATCAGCACATGATTCAGACATGTCTGGCTACCCAAATAGGCAAAACAGTAGAGGCATACGTAGACGATGTGGTCGTCAAGACCAAACACGTCGAAACTCTAGTAGACGACTTGAGGGTGACATTTGACAACCTCCGAGCATATGACATTAAGCTCAACCCGGAAAAGTGTGTCTTCGGAGTACCAGCCGGAAAGCTTTTGGGCTTCATTGTATCCGGTAGAGGAATTGAAGCAAACCCAGCCAAGATCCGAGCTCTGTCACAATTGGATATCCCAAAAGACCTCAAGCAAATACAAAAACTAACTGGGTGCGTAGCGGCTCTAAGCCGCTTCATCTCCCATTTGGGAGAAAAGGCTCTGCCCCTCTATCGCCTCCTCCGGTGCACCGAACACTTCAAATGGACGGATGCCGCCACGGCCAGACTGGAAGAAATCAAGGCCATACTGGCAACAAATCCGGTCCTGGCCGCGCCCAACCTGGGCGAACCTATGTTATTATATATCGCAGCAACACATCAAGTTGTCAGCGCGGTACTCATCGTCGAACAAGAAACTGAAGGGCACAGATTCCCTCTTCAAAAACCAGTGTACTACGTATCCACTATCTTAACTCCATGCAAGTCCCGGTACCCACATTATCAAAAGATAGCGTATGCGGTGTTCATGGCATCCCGAAAGCTGCGACACTACTTTCAAGAGTGTTCCATAACGGTGGCCTCCAAAGTACCTCTTAATGATATTATAAACAATCGCGATGCAATGGGCAGGATTGTAAAATGGGCCATTGAGCTCTTACCATTTGACATAACCTACAAACCTCGACGAGCTATAAAGTCGCAAGTCATGGCTGACTTCGTCGCCGAATGGACCGAAGCCGAACTCCCTAAAGAGTACGACACGTACTCCAATTGGATCATGCATTTCGACGGATCCAAAATGTTGGCTGGCTTGGGGGCTGGGGTGGTCTTGATGTCCCCAACTGGAGACACAGTTCAATACGTACTTCAAATAATGTACATGGACTCCAACAACGCAGCTGAATACGAGGCCCTTCTACACGGCCTCCGGATGGCAATCTCCATGGGCATTCAATGCCTAGAGGTGCACGGGGATTCAAACCTCGCAATATCCCAAGTAAATGGAGACTTTGACGCCAAAGATCCGAAAATGGCAGCTTACCGCAACGCCGTCCTAAAAATGTCAGCTCGGTTCGAAGGACTCAAATTCCATCATGTAGCCCGGGATGATAACCAGGCAGCAGATGTGTTAGCACGCATCGGCGCAAAATGTGACGTCGTCCCTCCAAACATCTTCCTGGAACGGCTCTTTAAGCCATCCGTATTATGGGAAGAGGAGTCCAGAAATAACAATCCGGAGCCAGCTGCATCACCTAACACAGACAATTCTGACACGATCGGCGGCTCAGCCAATGAAATAACACCTTCAGCCCACGAAATAATGGCAGTAACTGCCCCGTGGACGGAACCATTCCTAGCCTACTTAATTAGGCAGGAACTTCCTGAAGACCAAAACGAGGCCCGCTGCATAGTTCGGCGATCTAAAGCCTACAAGGTCCATGAGGGAGAACTTTATAAGGAAAGCACAACCGGAGTCCTTCAAAGGTGTATCTCCGAAGAGGAGGGGCGAAATCTCCTGGCTGAAATTCACACCGGACTCGGTGGGCACCACGCCGTAGCCCGGGCCCTTGTTGGCAAGGCCTTCCGTACATGATTTTATTGGCCAACAGCCCGGGCAGATGCTCAGGACTTAGTCCGATGATGCGTCGGTTGCCAGCTCTTTGCTAATCAGAGCCACATGCCACCCATCGCCCTCAAAACTATACCCATCACCTGGCCGTTTGCGGTCTGGGGGCTTGACATGGTTGGCCCCCTTAAAGGGGGAAAACACAAGCGCAAATACTTATTGGTCATGGTGGACAAATTCACCAAATGGATTGAAGCCAAGCCAGTTAAAACGGCAGAGGCCAGACCTGTGATAGACTTCATATCCGGGGTAGTACACCGTTTCGGCGTCCCCCACAGCATCATCACTGATAACGGCACGAATTTCACGGCCGACGAGGTTAAACTCTGGTGCAAAAACATGGGCATCAAGCTCGACTACGCTTCAGTCTATCACCCTCAAACTAACGGTCAAGTCGAGCGAGCAAATGGTCTAATCATGAGCGGCATCAAACCCAGACTAGTGCGGTCCCTCAAGGAATCTAACACGCACTGGGTAGAGGAGCTCGACTCCGTACTCTGGGGGATGTGGACCACGCCAAACCGAACTACCGGATTCACACCATTTTTATGGTGTACGGCGCAGAGGCAGTTCTGCCCTGCGACATAATTCATGACTCACCTCGCGTGCGCATGTACGAAGAAAGAGAAGCCGAGTTGGATCGGCAGGATAGTTTGGACGCCTTAGAGGAGGAGCGGGACGTGCAAAAGCTCGTTTTGCATTCTATCAACAGCAGGCTCGAAGATATCAAAGCTGAGAAGTACGGGCCAAAACTTACAATGTTGGCGAACTTGTTCTATGCCTGCCGGACAAGAAAAGGACAAACTTAAGCCCAAGTGGGAAGGTCCCTTCATCATCAACCAAGTCCTGACCGGTGGAGCATACCGTCTACGTAACGCATCTGACAACCGACTCGAGCCGAACCCATGGAACGCAGCCCGTCTCCGAAGATTCTACGCCTAATGCCGAACTCAGAGTTCGTCTCACTCCTCCGTCCACCTTTTTACATTTTTACTGTCTCTTGTCCCCCTCCTTCTTCCCACTTTTTTTACCTTTGATAGGCCGATTTGCGCATTGTTCGCACACACTTGATGTGCTCCAAGCACTCATTATACCTGGGGGCTTCTTTAACAGAAGCTTATTTATACGGGCTTCATGCCCAACACATGTGTCATACTTCCGCATGTACCTTTTATTCACCATTATATGCATCGATATGACTTAAGTTTTGGCCAAGCTGGGTTGCCTGGCTCCTGTGCTTACCCCTACGTTCCCGATTGTTCGGCTAGGAGGTAAAGGGAGCACCTCTGCGATTGTTACTGCCGTTTCAGCCGGATGTGTACCTCAGACTAGGTGAAGCCGAAAGCTAGCGTTCTTAAGAGAATATTCGGTCGGTGACTTGAAAGATGATTTATTACTTACTTATTTAATTGCCCCCAGATGCTTTTTCTACTATTTTCGCAGTCCAGACATGCACTTTAGGGCATGCCTCCCAGGGAAAGGAACCCTTAACAGAACTATTCTCCCTGGAAGATGTTTCTTACTAACCATGTAATATAACATAGCTAGTTGGGCACTTGTCTGATAAAGCAATTATGACCCCGACGCCTTATCTCCATGCATGCCCCGGTTCTTCTATAACCGTAAGGGTATTCAGACACACTCCGGACTGTTGGGTCCGGAGGTTGAAGCGAAATCACAAAGTAAAATACTTGACTTTGGAACTATGGATCGGGTAGATAAACGTCCGCTTACCCAGCTCCGAGGGTTATTCATGGAGAATCCGTTCAATGGATTCGTGCGGAGAAAGTCCTCCTCCTCCCCCTTGTACAAGCCGGATAGGATCTTTGCCAGATCGACTGCCGAGCTCGGCCCTCTGCGGCCGTGACGGGTGGCGTCGTCTTCCCCGTTGAAATCCCACATAGGGTGGCCCCTATATTGGAGTGGCTGCACCCCTCGCATAATGCACGTGGCCATGATTCCAATCATGGTCAATCCGGAGTGAGCCAGTAACCTAATCCGGCCCATCAGATAATGGACGCTCCCATCCTCCTCCTGTTGAGGGCTCCGCGGGCGCCAACTCAGGCGTTTCTTCAAGGGAGCATTGCTGAACTCCGGGAGGCCGATCTGAACTGGATCCGGCAGAGGGGCGTCCTCCAAGTAGAAGCATTCCAAAGGCCAGTCTTCGGACGCCTTCTTCGGGGTGCCGGATAGATATCCAGTCCCAGTGATGCGCCATATTACGGCTCCGCCCACTTGATATATCAACCCCTCATAGGAACGGGGTACGAGGCAAAACAATCTCTTCCACAGCGCAAAATGGGGCTCGATTCCCAGGAACAGCTCGCAAAGAGCTACAAAGCCCGCGATGTGCAAAATGGAGGCAGGTGTGAGGTGGTGAAGCTGGAGTCTGTAGAACTCCAGGAGCCCCCGGAGAAACGGGTGTATGGGAAATCCGAGTCCCCTTATTAGATAAGGGACGAAGCATACCCGCTCTCCTTTGGAAGGGTTGGGGACGCTCTCCGCCTGCTTTCCGCCCTTGAAGGTGGCTAGTCCGGCTCGAACCGGAACCATGAAAGCTGGGGGAAGATATCCCTCGGTTTGGAGCGCCACTAGCTCGCTGTGTGGAACGGAGCATCTCCCCCAATCTCCTGGCTTAGGGCTGGGAGCGCGAGAGGAGGAGCCGCATCGACTATCCATGATGGAATGGGTTTTTGTCAGAGGCGCTTCGATGAGGACTTGCGGATGGAGGATGGTGTGAGCTGGATCTAGATCCTCGCCTCTCTTATAGGCGGCTCATTCGCACGGCTAGGGGGTAAAATGTAAAAATACCCTAGCTTTTTGCATTCGTACGACACATGGAAAAAGGCCATTATTGGGCATAGAAGCCAAGGAGCGCAACATTTATAAGGAAGCCGGACACTATTCAACAGGAACATGAAGTTTGAAGGAGAACCCGCCTTGCAACGCCGAAGACAATATACGCGCCGGACTCGTCATCGTTGAAGCCCGGTTCGGGGGCTACTGAGGGAGTTCCGGACTAGGGGGTGTCCGGATAGCCGAACTATCATCATCGGCCGGACTCCAAGACTATGAAGATAAAAGATTGAAGACTTCGTCCCGTGTCCGGATGGGACTTTCCTTGGCGTGGAAGGGAAGCTTGGCGATACGGATATGTAGATCTCCTACCATTGTAACCGACTTTGTGTAACCCTAGCCCTCTCCGGTGTCTATATAAACCGGATGGCTTTAGTCCTTAGGATGAACAACAATCATACCATAGGCTAGCTTCTAGGGTTTAGCCTCCTTGATCTCGTGGTAGATCCACTCTTGTAACACACATCATCAATATTAATCAAGCAGGACGTAGGGTTTTACCTCCATTAAGAGAGCCCGAACCTAGGTAAAACATCGTGTCCCTTGTCTCTTGTTACCATCCGCCTAGACGCACAGTTCGGGACCCCCTACCCGATCCGCCGGTTTTGACACCGACAGCTGGGGTGATATCCCGAGCGTTGTCCGACAACAGGTCTAAGCCGTGCTCATCGTGACTGTCCGGTGCTCCTAGCGCAGGCCTGAATCCGTCGAAGATCAAGTCTCCACGAATGTCCGCCATGTAGTTCAGGTTTCCGAATCTGACCTGGTAGCCAGGGGCGTAGCTGTCGATCTGCTCCAGATGGCCAAGCGAATTAGCCCGTAGTGCGAAGCTGCCGAACACAAAGATCTGTCCGGGGAGAATAGTCTCACCCTGTAATGTGTTGTCGACGATTGAAGGCGCCATCAAGCCTTGCAGCGACAACATAGAGGAACTCTCAATGAAAGCACCAATGTCGATGTCAAACCGGCGGATCTCGGGTAGGGGTCCCGATCTGTGCGTTTTAGGCTGATGGTAACAGGAAGCAAGGGACACAATGTTTACCCAGGTTCGGGCCCTCTCGATGGAGGTAAAACCCTACTTCCTGCTTGATTAATATTGACGATATGAGTAGTACAAGAGTAGATCTATCATGAGATCGTAGAGGCTAAACCCTAGAAGCTAGCCTATGATGATTATGATTGTAATTGTGATCGGCCTTCTAAGGACCAACCTCTCCGGTTTATATAGACACCGGAGAGAGCTAGGGTTTTCATGGAGTCGGTTACAAGGAAGGAAATATAATATCCGGATCACCAAGCTTGTCTTCCACGCAAAGGAGAGTCCCATCCGGACACGGGACGGAGTCTTGAGTCTTGTATCTTCACGCTAAAATAGTCCGGACGATGTATATAGTCCTGCTGTCCGGATACCCCCTAATCCATGACTCCCTCAGTTATTTCTTGGGTTTCCATTATCAGGGAGCGAATACGCTTGACCTAGTTCTCGATCTCTTCTGTCCTGCCTTAACTCGCCACCGGGTCGTCCCTTTATATACACAGGTTGACGCCCGGTGGCTTACAGAGTCCCGGCCGTCTCATAGACAACGTGTCCGGCTCGGTGACTAACTAAGCCTGCCTTACAATACAAGTTATTCTCATGGCCGTTCATCCTCGTGGGTTGTGGCACCCCGGCTCAGAGAAATCGGAACGCCCCGTATTCTAGCCCAGAGATCAAGGAGAAGTCTCTGGATTACGACACTGCTTGACATAGAACAAATCAGCTCTTAATACAAGAATAATAATACAAAGGTATGATGTTACAAAGAAGCACATCAGCATGGCAACACTACGGCTGCGGTACTACACTTGCTCTATGCTAGCAGCAGAACAACTCGTAGCAGCGGAAATCTTCTAGCAGTGGAACAACGACGAAGGTAGTGAACTCCACTCCGCAGGGACTCTGGCTGGGACACGATCTAGCTCGCACGAACGGAAACCATAACAAGCAATCAAGCAATCACGACATCACCTGCAATCTGGCATGACACGCCAGGTCAGTACATTGAATGTACTTGCAAGCTCACAACAACCAAAAGCATCAAGGCAAGACAACAACATAGTATCAAGCAAGTTAATTAAATTAACAGCTACCATAATGAAGCAACTAATAATCATGATATGAACTACTAGAATACTGATAAGCCATCATCTCAGATCTCAAGTACAACATGAACCATCTCGCACTTGGCTAACCGGCCAAGAAATATACCATCTCGATCACCTCGTGACCAAAACAAAACGGTGATCACTCAAGGACCACAAATGGAACCACACCGGTTTCAACGGGTTACCTCGTAACCGAACGGTGATCATTCACAGATCACGAACGGAACCACACCAGTTTCAACGGGTTACCTTGTAACCGAACGGTGATCATTCACATATCACAAACGGAACATCCATATGATCACCTCGTGACCACATCACAAACTGAATGATCCTTCTCAAGATCATCCCAACATTGTCATCAGCATCCTGCCAAACTGTTACATCTGACAATATCAACATATACATCACCTATAAGTCATTCCGTCATGTGAGTGTTGATCGAACAGTGTGACCTAGTATGAACTTATGCCCATGACCGAGGATGCGGCTATCGATAGATTAAACACACACACTCTGGAGAGGTAGCACACTTTACCCACACCACAGAACCCATGGCCTGGCACTCCCATTCGGGTAGACCAACATCGTTCTGACAAAACCGATCTACTGCCATGACACTCTCCCGGCCACTCTAACTAACTCCCCACTGGGCTAAGTCATGGGTGGCTCGTGTCTACCCCAGACACCAACGACCACCATCGTGGCAAAACGGCGACATCGTGGCAAAACCAAACGGTCCCAAACGGGGACAAGAGATCTCAATACCAACTACGGGCACACAAGGTTATGTCTGCTTACCGGGCCAGGGTACCGCACGCCCATAACCTTCCCTCGTTGGAGGCACCGGCGAGAGGCATGACAATAGCATCGCATTATGGCCTTCCCATAAAAGGCAAATGTGGTTGCACTGGAAAAGCCCGGTTCGGTGGCACCTGACCAACTTAATGACGGAATTTAACCCCAAAAATATAACTGTGATAACTGATACTCCGATATCAACTATCAAACTAGAATCCAAGTCATAGCAATATCCAAAATATAATCCGAGCATAATATCAACATCTCAAAATACTCCAAGGGTGGCACAACACTACTGTCATGATGAATCCGAAAACAATAATCCTACTACTCCAATAACAAGAATAAAGCTATTCGGCTAAGATCCACATGTAAACAACATCTCCGAAAATAATACTCTAAGCGACAGAACATCAACTAGCATCATGAAAATAATCATACTAACCACTAATAATCCGAAGGCAGCACGATATCAAAAGTAATACTTCAAAATATAATAACAGATATCAACATGAAAGTAATCATAATACCAACAACTAATACTCCAATGACAACATGATACTCATCAATTGCAAGAATAACTCCTAGTAGTCCAAACAATAGCATGGCAATAGCAAGATCAAAGTAATACTCCGAGAAAATGCCATGCACAAAGTCATGCGGCTAAAGCAATATTTTAACTAGTTCAAATATATTAAACCATTTCACTGTATTACAATGATGCAAATGGAGGGTGTGGCTTGCCTGGGGTGGAAGAAATCACCGGGAGAAAGTGCGAGAAACTCGCGGAGCGATTCGCCGGAAATCATACTCTCTCGGAGGGGGCTGATTAAGGGCAAGGGCATAATGCTCATTTTCAGAATGTCAAAACATGGTGAAAATGGATCCATCAGAACGGGCTTGACGAAACAAAGAAGTGGTCTTTGGAATCACCTGATTTGGAACTACGGGTAAAAAGATATGAATGTTTGACTGCCAGGGACCCATCTGTAATGAAAATATTTTCAAACAGGGCCTGGACAGAAAAACAGAAAACGCAATTAGGGAAATACGCTTTCACTTATCCACGTGAACAGTGGCGATGCCGGGTTTGGGGTCGCTGACGCGCGGGTCCCACAGGGTGGGGCCCGTCACTTATCCACGTTGGCCCCTAGGGTCAACGCCCTAAGACACTGACATGTGGGGTCGAGAGAGAGGGGGGGCCCGCCTGGCCTCGATCATCTTCTTCCTCGCCTGTTCCCCGCATGGAACAGAGGAGGAGCTGGGGAGGGGCGCAGCGCCGGCGACGGCCACGGCTGCTCCGGCAGCCCCCGGCCGAGCCGAGGCCACCGACGAGATGGGCTTGGAGAGCCGCACACAGTTGGCCCATCTGCTGGCGCTGGGGAAGGGTTGGGCGGCCGCGACGAGAGACGATAGAGGATGCGATGGCTGGACATGAGTTAGCGCTCGCCAGTGACTCAGGCTGTCCCAGGTGGAGCTCGGACCACCTAAGGCCTTGTTCGGTTACGGCACTCCTCAAGTGGATTGGAGTGGAATGGAGGGGATTTGGGGAAAATTTGAACTAGATGGGATTTAATCCTTGCCAATCCCTATCAATCCCTCTCATTTTTCATGGAACCGAACAAGGCCTAAGGGAACGGGAGGACGCCGCGCATCCATCCTAATGTAGAATAAACACTGAGGATGAGCGAAATGGCGGCGCCCTATGGAGGCAGAGGGCAACGGCGGGGGCCAACTTTGGGTACATGCGGGCACAAGCACTCCGACGCTGAACTGAGGGGTTGGGAAGGTGCGCCGGGGTCTGGGTGGTCTAGTGGTGGTGGAATGGAGGAGGGAGGGAGCTCAGCTTGGCCGAATTTGAGAGGACGGCTGCGGCGGACGTGGCGGGGATGGGTGGCATGGAGAGCTCCTGGAGCTCGGGCGACTAGCTAGGGTGGTGTCTGGGAGAGAGGGGGAGCTGCTGGAGCGCTCGGAGGGCTCAGGGAAGGCCTTAAATAGGCAGAGGGGAGGAGTGCCAAGCTGGCACCGCCGCGTACGCGTGTCCGGCGCTGCGGATGCGTGCCCATGCTCGCGAGCTCAGAGGTAGACGACACAGGAGGAGCAGTGGAGGTTCTCACTGGGAGGAGAAGGCCAACGGAGCACGTGGAGGATGACGACAGCGACGAGCAGCGCCAAATCTCCACTGTACGTTCGTGGGCACGCAGTGGTTTGCGTCGGTTCGGAAGCTGCCGGAGGGGGAGAGGGGTCCAGGGGAACAGCGACGACGAGAGGAAGACAATGGACACGGTCACAAGCTCTAAGACAATGAGGGAGAGTGGTGCCGAAGCACAAACAGCCACTGTACGCGGCCACTGTGCACAGAGCGTGCAAATGTGCATGCCAGCTGCACGATCACCACACGACATGGCACGGGGAGGGCTGTAGTATCACGCCCAATATGCGACCCTATCCAAAAGGAACTCGAAGGTCCAACCAAGGATAGACCCGCATATTGAAACGCTTTTGCAAGGTGGATATCATTACATCAACATTACATAATAGATGGGGATACATACATAAGAAGTACAATGCCACACGAATACAACATCATCATACATAAGAGCATCATCCGACTATGGATGAAACACAAACAGAAACTCAAACGACATCCACCCTGCTAGCCCAGGCTGCCGACCTGGAACCTATCCCCTGATCGAAGAAGAAGCAGAAGAAGAACTCCAATACAAGCAAACATCGCTCTCGCGTCATGATCATCGCATAACCTGTACCTGCAACTGTTGTTGTAGTAATCTGTGAGCCACGAGGACTCAGCAATCCCATTACCATGGGTATCAAGACTAGCAAAGCTTAAAGGGAAATGAAGGGGTAAAGTGGTGAGGCTGCAGCAGCGGCTAAGCATATATGGTGGCTAACATACGCAAATAAGAGCGAGAAGAGAACAAGCGGAACGGTCGTGAAGCTAGCAATGATCAAGAAGTGATCCTGAACTCCTACTTACGTCAAACATAACCCGGAAACCTGTTCACTTCCCGAACTCCGCCGAGAAGAGACCATCATGGCTACACACGCGGTTGATGCGTTTTAATTCGTATCTGGTGTCAAGTTATCTACGACCGGACATTAACAAATTCCCATCTGCCTATAACCGCAGGCACGGCTTTCGAAAGATTATACGCTGCAGGGGTGTCCCAACTTAGCCCATGACAAGCTCTCACGATCAACGAAGGAATAGACCTTCTCCCAGGAAGACCCGATCAGACTCGGAATCCCGGTTTACAAGACATTTCGACAATCATAAAACAAGACCAGCAAGCCGCCCGATGTGCCGACAAATCCCGATAAGAGCTGCACATATCTCGTTCTCAGGGCACACCGGATGAGCGAAGCATACAGGAACCGACGTAACCCAAGTTGCCAAGGGATGGCCCCGCACGGTGCTCTAGGTCGGACCAACACTTAGACAAGCACTAGCCGGGGGGGGGGCTAAAATAAAGATGACCCTTGGGTTGGCCGACCCAAGGGAAAGGGTAGGTGGTGGTGAGGCAAATGGTAAAACCAAGGTTGGGCCTTGCTGGAGGAGTTTTATTCAAAGCGAACTGTCAAGGGGGTCCCATAAATCACCCGACCGCGTAAGGAACGCAAAATCCGGGAACATAACACCAGTATGACGGAAACTAGGGCGGCAAGAGTGGAACCAAACACTAGGCAAAAGGCCAAGTCTTCCACCCTTTACCAAGTATATAGATGCATTAATAATATAAGAGATATTGTGATATCCCAACCAAAAACCCTGTCCACCATGGAGAAATCTTCAACTTCACCTGCAACTAACAACGCTATAAGAGGGGCCGAGCAAAAGCGGTAACATAGCCAAACAACGGTTTGCATAGGAAAGGTGTTAAAGGTTAGAGGTTCATGGCAATTTGGGATGGCTTGAAGAGCAACAGATAGGTAACGCAGCATAGCGATAGAACGAAGCAACTAGTATAGCAATGATAGTAGTGAGATCCAGGGTAGCGGTCATCTTGCCTGAAATCCCGCAAGGAAGAAGAACGAGTCCATGAAGAAGACGAACTGATGAAGCCAAGAAGACGAACCAAGCGTAGACGAACGAATCCTCACGATCGCAACGGAAACAGGAACTATCGAAAAGAAGCACACAACATAGTAAACACACCACACGTGAACATGACATGATGCCCAACAAGCATGATGCATGACCAAGCTACATGAAGCTACTCATGTGAAGAGATGATGCAAACAAGAACAACACAACAAGGCAAGTTTAAATGAGGCCGGGAACAACATATAACAATTCCGGTAAGTCCTCATATGCAAATTTCGAAGTTGGTCTAGATCTGAATAAACCTTATGTTCAAGTTGTTAAACAGCAAGTTAAGATGCACCAAGATGATCTACACGAGATTCTAGTCAAGTTACATATAAAGTTCAATTAGTTCGGAGCTATGGCCTAGAAGATATGAGCAAAACAAGTTAAACATGGCATTGATGCAAAATGCACCCAAACATCAAGCAAACACACCAAACAAGGATGTAACATGATAATATAAAACTACATGCAATTCTAAGCAAGTTTCATATAGAGCACACTCAAAACGGAGCAACGGTTCAACACACACACACTAAACAAGTGATAGCAACAATCTGTCCAAAACAGCAACTAGGCATATTGCAAGCATCAAAACAACATGCTACAGCACCACAACATGATAACAAAAGGCATGTACATGATGTACAGGTAAAGCACAACAAAACATGAACACTGAGCTATCTCCAGAAATCACTAGAACATGCTCAAACACACATGGTAAGATTGCAAGTTATAACAATTTCAGACTTTGCAGAAAATAACATCAGGTTGCAATGTTTAGAGCTATCAAACAACATGTTACAGGAACTTATCATGGAAAACAAAGGCATGGCATGATTCTAATCAAAGCATAGATCAAAAGTCCCTTAGTGACCATAAGCCAAAAAGGATCAGAAAATATGATGGCACCCACGTAAACATAGCAAGTTATAATACAGATTCAAACATGGCAGAAACAGAATTATGAAGGCATGTAGATGAGCTTGTGCAACTCACCACAGAGCAATACATGGCATGGCAAGGCAACCAACAGTAAGAAGAAATATTTTTGAAGCTAAGCATGGCAATAGCAAGGTCATAGGGTGCATGTATCACTAGGAAAACACATGGAAACAACTGAACTTAATGTTAACAGGTTGACAGCAACATTATGAAGCAACTTTGGAGCAAGATATGAACAAGCTACATCAAGCTATAAATGCTACCAGGGGCATTGATGGATATAGCATGACATGTAGAACAAAACATGTTTATAGAACATCTCCAGATTATGCGTAGAATGATTAGTAGAAACATGTTTATATAGCATCATGAAATAACAGATTCAGCCTAGCAAAACAGCAACATCATGTACCCTACTTAACAAGCTCGATTCACTCACCACAAGTCATTGCATGACAAGATAAGCATAGCATCATCAATAAGACATGTTTATGTAACAAACCAAGGCAAGAACAAGTCCATAGCATGCAAGGATCAACTATAGCAACCTTGGCCAAATTGAATAACATGTAAACAATCTGCCAGGAAACATTTTGAAGCAAAAGTAGAGCACAAAAATTACATACTAGACTACTCCATAATTGCAACCAAGGGCATGAATGGATATACAATAACCTATTGTTCAAAACATCCTTACTGAAGTATCTCAAAATATGCATGGATCTCTCTGTAGCATCAAGTTTACATGACATCAAAATAACAGCAGAACATGGACTAAAACCAGCAACATCACGATGCCTAGTTTGCATGCTTGTGCTAGTCACCACATTGATCACAAAAATACATGGTAAGCACCTCTGTAAAGAAGACATGGCATATATCAAAACACATGTAGACATCAACCTCATAGGATGCACACATCAATCATGGCAAAAATGACAAAAGAGCTCATTCTGATAACAGACATCAGAAAACATTATGAAGCACTCTTACAACAATGATTCGGGCATCAAGATGAGCTCAAATGAATATGATGCAATGGAATGAAATGATGTACTCTTTGAGACGAACAATTTGACATATTACACGCACGAAACGGAGCTATGGATGCAGAGATACGGCAGGTCAAACATCGCATGAAAATATGACAGGAAAAGGACTTAGCAGATTTTTACCACCTCGAGGGGAAAAGTCAACGCGGCGAGGTGGCGGCGGATCTCGCCGGAGACGAGCAGTGCGGCGGCCGGAGGAGCACCAGCGAGGGGCTCCGGCAACGGGGCGACAGGGAGGCGGCCGAAGGAGGCCGGATCCGGCGGCGGCGATGAGGAGACGGCGCGGGGCGCGGAGGAGGGCGCGGAGGCAGCGGCTCCGGCGGCGGGGGCAGGGCGCGGCCGACGGCGCGGTCGCCGGGCGGCGGCGGAGGCAGGCTGCCGCGGGGCGCCGGCGCTGGAGGCGCGCGACGGCGCGGCGGCGGGGTCCGGCGAGCGCGGGGCTCGCGTGCCCGCGGGGCGGCGGCGGCGGCGTCCCGGGCCGGGGAGGGCCCGCGATGGGCCGCGACGGGCTTCGATGGCGGCGGGCACGGGGGCGCCACATGGCGCGACGCCAGTGGCTGCGGGGGTGGCGGCGATTTCGTCCGATGGCGGCGGACGTGTCCGGCGAGCGCGGGGACGATTTTTAGGGTTTCATCTGCGAATTTTGGGGGAGGTGCATATATTTATAGGTAGAGGGAGCTAGGAGAGTCCAAATGAGGAGCGGTTTTCGGCCACGCGATCGTGATCGAACGACCGACAGCATGGAGGGGATTTAGATGGGTTTTGGGCTACTTTGGAGGGGCGTTGGGCTGCAAGACGAAAGGGGCTTTACGGTTACCCGGTTAACCGTTGGAGTACCAAACGACCTCCAAATGGCACGAAACATGACAGGTGGTCTACCGGTGCTATACCAAGGCCGCTTGGCAAGACTCGGTCCATTCCAAAAACGTTTAACACCCGCTCACGAAGAGAGGCAGAAGGGGACGCCGGAGGACATAGGAGTGCCGGATCGCGAAACGGACAACGGGGAAAAGGCTCGGATGCATGAGACGAACACGTATGCAATGCAATGCACATGATGACATGATAAAATGCAACACACAAGCAAATGACATGGCAACGACGGTGAATAACTGGCAAACAACTGGCGCATCAAATCCGGGGCGTTACATGTAGAGGATAGAAAACTATGTCTGGGAGCTAGTCCTTCTAGAGTGGAGCATTTATGAGGCATTGGCTTGATCTGGGGTGTTATGGTTAAATGGTAACTAAGCTCTGAAGTTTACTGCAGTAAACTTAGCCATGCACAATTGATCAACAAGAACTTGATTGGGGTCAATGGAGTTGTCTGGGATGATTAACGTAGGAAGGACTAAGATCCTGGGGGTTTCGAGGGGATTTGAACCAAGATTTAATATAGTTGCTTTGCAACTGCCAAATTTGGTCTGAAACTAAATTTGGATGATGCACTCACCTAGAGTTATAGAATGGGATGCAACTTGGCAAATCCTCATTATAAGGACATATAAAGATGTTGTGAAAAGCTCATGCCAAATGGACAAGGCAAAATGCTACTTGCTTCACAAACATCATTTCAATCCAGAAACTTGGGATAATTTTGGTGATCAAATGGCTCAATGAAATGATGCCAAATTGGGTGGAGAGATGTTTTATGGGTAGGAGAATGATCTGGTAATTTATCAGGATTTTTGAAGGAATATAAAATACACTTGCTTCACAACCTGAAAATATTGCAAGAATCAAAGATTTGCTCGTGTGCTCACATAGATGATTTGATGGGGCTGCAAATGGGTGGATGGGGTTAATATGAGCATATTAAGGAGTGTGCAAAAGTTTAACTCACTTGGATACTCCTAGCTAGTACTTCCTTCACAAAGCCTTCTGTCTGACAAAAACTTTGAAAATTCCCTGAGGAAGATTGGCTAGGAAAATAAAGTTGAACTTGTGCGTGAGGCAATTATTTGGACATATAAGCATGCCCAAAAAGGTTGGGAGCCATTAGAAAAAATATAAATGACACTTCCTTCACAAAGTGCCATTTAGGGCAGAATAGACAAAGGAATTTTGGGGAATTATTTTTGAACTGGCTAGGGCAAAGTTTGGACCTATTTGAGCTATATATGACCCAAAGGAGTTATGAGAATTAATTGGGAATTTTTGGGTGGACAAAAATATGGGTTGCTTCACAACCTAGGCAGATAGGGTTATTCCTTTAATGAAAAAGGAATTTTCCCTAGAAAAAGAGTTTAGGGTTTGGTCAAGAAGTGGAGTGACATGATCTTGGCAAGGTTTTGGGAATGATGAGCCACTTGGCAGGGGGAATGAGGGTGATTTCCAAGGTAGCAAGGCCACAGAACCACTCCAAAAAGAAAAACAGAGCAAAAACCAAATAAATCGGAAGAAAATGAAAAGGGCCAAAATCTAGGCTGTTACAATCCTTAACCCCTTAAAGAAATCTCGTCCTCGAGATTTAGTTGCTCTGGGAACAATTATAACTTGAGGACACCGTTTCCAACTCGGGTATCTTTTTTCCTTTATTTATTGTTCCCCCAAGAATTTCAGATGATCAACTTACCTTGCTCTGTGGTGGTCTTGCTTCACCTTTCCCCAAATTCTGACGGGTTTTTGCTCACATACCAAATCCTTTTTATTGACGTGAAGTTTCTCATATCTACGGTGATATCCACTGGATCTGAGCATACATTTTCTTTTGATCATGAAAACCTTTTTTACTTCTGCCATGGGGTTGCTTCAGATAAATGCAGGCCTTCTGGGTTCAATAAATGCTGAGAATCATGGCCATTCTCCTAATGGGATCTGACTGCTCACAGGTGGCACTGATTTATCTTGATTTATTTCCTTGGCTCGGGCATGAGATATGTACCAAAGATTTGAGTGCCTTCTGTTGTGAGCAATATAATGGTGTATGGAGTTATAGCTGTGTCATAGCTCAAATATTTACATCTTGAGACTCGCCTGACAGGGGGCTAACGGATAAATGCTTTTCCTGACAGACTGAGTATACCGGGTCTGAGCTGATTGTTCGGCTTTTGATTTTTCTCATGCGGTTGATATACCCATCTGTGGTAATAGGCTGTGAGATGCTTTAATACTGCCACTGGAGTCAAACTGCTAAGTTTGCAAAGGAATCTTGGATCTCACAGAACAGACTTGGATATTCCACACTAACCATGTCAAGCGAGTCAGCGGGGTATGAAAATCCTTGTAAAATAGAGTAGGCCCTTGAGAGTATGCCTTTGGGGATCCATATGGAATAATGGCCTCCAACTGACTTGGGTATCTAGACCCTGATGGTCATGCAAAAATCATCATACTTCGCTGTCAGCCTCATCCTTTTTACGGTCATGATTTTCTTTGTTAGGATACCTTACTGAAATAATTTGGCCACATCTGTCCTTGATTCTTCATATGACCATGGACATGATTAGTGCAATATTTTTGACATTATTCCTTGTGCTTGTTTTCTAACCTAGGTCCACACATATATGACATATACCCGGGGTTTGTAGCTGTACGGAGCTCATTACTGAGGCCAATCATACAAGAAGGTGACAAGGTCTTATGATATCTCCTTGTCAGTTGCGGGAATAATGACCTTGGTGACCATTGCCAAGATTGTTGATTTTGCGTGTCATTTCCAGATATTGTCGATACTTGTAATTCATGAGATGTATCTCTGCTTATTCTCCTTTGCCTGACTCGGGAGGTTGTGGGGTCCTTACTTTCCTTAGGTATATCTGCTGGATCTTTGCCGCATCTCGTATGAGTTACTGATATAACTGGGGATGCATGCTCACCATATATAAGAAGGATATGCCACCGAACACTTGATCCTTGTGATAGGCATATATTTTGACTAAAGTTTACCTCTGACAAAATTATTGCAAGTCTGGTCCTTGAGCAGTACTGCAATACCTTGGCAACTCATCATATAATCTCTGAGGATGGTGCATGGTGTGGTACTGACACAGACTGGGTGGCTTACGAGAGAAGCCATCCGAGTAGCTTGATGAGGAAGACTTGTTAACTTCTGCTCAAATATTTTGTTTGGGTATCATGAAGAAGAAGGCTCTATAGCTTACACATGAAGCTTGCTCTGATTATTGTGCTGGAGAAGCCCGGGTTCCGGACTTGAGAAGCTTCTCCCCGGGTTTGCTTGTTGAGAAAAATTCATTTCCATTTGTCAGAAGCTTTTACCGAGATATCTTGTTGAGAAATACCGTGTATCGTGGGCCGGAAATTGTTCACATATCATGCTGAGGAAAATTTGAGGAGCCTTGCATCATAAATTTCTTCCCATAGCGTGTGGAAGAAGACTGAGTTTCTTATATCCAAAACTTCATACGGATACTGAAATCCATACACACGACCATAATATTCTGAGGCGGATTATTTGCATGAGAAAAATGGTTAGACTATCTTCCTTGAGCATATCACATTCTGACTTTATTTCGGATGATAACATATTTCAAGCATCATGCATTGCTGAGCCAAAACTTTGTATATGATCCATACCTCTATCTGAAAATGTACCGTTGATCTTGTACCTGACTTGTCTTACTGCTGACTTGATCATTACTATTGTGAGTATTTTGTAATGATGTAGACTCGATGCTGATAGTCAATCCAATGCACCATTGGTATTCTGAACAGATATTAATGCTATAATGTGGTTGACTGGGTAGACCCAAAATCATTAGCTGAGCTTCTTCCAAATATTTAAAATCCTTATTACTTCTCCGAGTCTAGTGTCGGTGGATGAGCAACTCTTTATAGGGGAAAAATAATGTAACACCGGGGCCCAAAAAGAAAGAAGCAAAAGAAAACTCAACTAAAAAAAAGCACACAACAACAATCAATTTACACAATCAATGTCACATATTACTGCTAGTCACACAATATGCATGCCTACTTAAGCACACAAATCTCGCGAGATCTCCGGTTCTATGATCTAGCATGCTATGACGATGTGCACGAGGACGAATAAATGTGTGGAAGAATTGGTGTAAACATCGCTACACCAAGTGCTAGCTTAGCCAGGTAGCAACCTGAACTAGCTTGGAGATGAGGACGCACTCGGTAATCATGTAGTGGGACACGAAGGTCGCAGCCACATTACTATCAAGCGGACGGAAAAAGATTCGTACTCGTCCAAGAAATAGGATAGCAGGGAAAAACAGAGGCTGCTGACATTGCCCTTTCTTGATAACTAAGATCATTAAGGGTTGCCAACATGACAATTTAAAAGAACGATCCGGGATAGAAGCATGTCCATCACCGAAACGATAGGCAGGGCTGAAAGGAGGATATCGGCGCGATAGCTGAGCACCATTTTTGCAAACAATGTCGGGATCACTTGGCATCACTCTGCTGGGACAGAAATGACACCAAACACCGAGGGAAAAAGGAAACTGGAGAAATGCAAAGGTTGAGCTATAGTGAATCTGAACCGATGCCAGCTACACTCACCAGATAAACCGTTAGCAACAAATACTAAGGCTATATGCATGCTATGCAACAAATAAATGCAGCAACCAAATGCAATCATCAAGCCAGACTCTATACTACCGATTTCTACCGGTTTCTGCTGCTCACGCTGACTAGGGCGTCCTATAGCTAGACCTGCTCTGATACCAAGCCTGTGGCACCCTGTCTCAGAGAAACCGGAACGCCCCGTATTCCAGCCCAGAGATCAAGGAGAAGTCTCTGGAATACGGCACTGCTTGACATAGAACAAATCATCTCTTAATACAAAAATAATAATACAAAGGTCTGATGTTACAAAGAAGCACATCAGCACGGCGACACTACGCCTGCGATACTACACTTGCTCTATGCTAGTAGTGGAACAACTCGTAGCAGCGGAATTCTTCTAGCAGCGGAACAACGACGAAGGTAGTGAACTCCACTCTGCAGGGAGTCTGGCTGGGACACGATCTAGGTCGCACGAACGGAAACCACAACAAGCAATCAAGCAATCACGGCATCACCTGCAATCTGGCATGAGACGCCAGGTCAGTACATTGAATGTACTTGCAAGCTCACAACAACCAAAAGCATCAAGGCAAGACAACAACATAGCATTAAGCAGGTTAATTAAATTAATAACTACCATGATGAAGCAACTAATAATCATGATATGAACTACTAGAATACTGATAAGCCATCATCTTATATCTCAAGTACCACATGAACCATCTCACACTTGGCTAACAGTCCAAGCAATATACCATCTCGATCACCTCGTGACCAAAACAAAACGGTGATCACTCAAGGATCACAAACGGAACCGCACCGGGTTCAAGGGGTTACCTCATAACCGAACGGGGATCATTCACAGATCACAAACGGAACCACACCGGGCTCAACAGGTTACCTTGTAACTGGAGGTGATCATTCACAGATCACAAACAGAACATCCATATGATCACCTCGTGACCACATCACAAACTGAATGATCCTTCTCAAGATCATCCCAACATCATCATCATCATGCTTCCAAACTGTTACAGCTCACAATATCAACATATACATCACCTATAAGTCATTCCGTCATGTGAGTGTTGATTGAACGGTGTGACCTAGTACGAACTTATGCCCATGACCGAGGACGCGGCTATCGATAGATTAAACACACACTCTCTGCAGAGGTAGCGCACTTTACCCACACCACAGAACCCATGGCCTCGCACTCCCATCTGGGTGGACCAGTGGCGTTCCAACAAAACCAATCTACTACCATGAGAATCTCCCGGCCACTCCGACTAACTCCCCACTGGGCTAAGTTATGGGTGGCCCCGTGTCTACCCCAGACACCAAAGGCCACCGTCGTGGCAAAACAGCCACATCATGGCAAAACCAAACCGTCCCAAACGGGGTCAAGAGATCTCAATACCAACTACGGGCACACAAGGTTATGTCTGCTTACCGGGCCAGGGTACCACATGCCAGTAACCTTGCCTCGTTGGAGGCACCGGCGGGAGGCATGACAATAACATCGCATTAGGGCTTTCCCATAAAGGCAAATGTGGTTGCATTGGAAAAGCCCGGTTCGGTGGCACCTGACCAACTTAATGACGGAATTTAACCCCAAAAATATAACTATGATAACTAATACTTCGATATCAACTATCAAACATGAATCCAAGTCATAGCAATATCCAACAAATAATCCGAGCATAATATCAATATCTCAAAATATTCCAAGGGTAGCACAACACTACTATCATGATGAATCCAAAAACAATAATCCTACTACTCCAATAACAAGAATAAAGCTATTCGGCCAAGATCCACATGTAAACACCATCTCCGAAAATAATACTCCAAGCGACAGAACATCAACTAGCATCATGAAAATAATCATACTAACCACTAATAATCCAAAGGCAGCATGATATCCAAAGTAATACTTCAAAATATAATAACAGATATCAACATGAAAGTAATCATAATTCCAGCCACTAATACTCCAATGACAACATGATACTCATCAATTGCAAGCATAATTCCTAGTAGTCCAAACAATAGCATGGCAACATGAAGATCAAAATAATACTCCGAGAAAATGCCATGCACAAAGTCATGTGGCTAAATAATATTTTAACAAGTTCAAATAGATTAAACCATGTCACCGCATTACAGTGATGTAAATGGAGGGTGTGGCTTGCCTGGGGTGGAAGAAATCACCGGGAGAAAGTGCGAGAAACTCGCTAAATGAATCACCGGAAATCATACTCTCTCGGAGGGGGCTGATTAAGGGCAAGGGCATAATAGTCATTTTCAGAATTTCAAAACATGGTGAAAATGGTTTCGTCAGAATGGGCTCGACTAAACGAAGAAGTGGGCTTTGGAATCACGTGATTTGGAGCTACGGGTTAAAAGATATGAACGTTTGACTGCCAGGGACCCATCTATAATGAAAATATTTTCAAACAGGGCCTGGACAGAAAAACAGAAAACGCAATTAGGGAAATACACTTTCACTTATCCACGTGAACAGTGGCGGGGCCGGGCTTGGGGTCGCTGATATGCGGTACCCGCAGGGTGGGGCCCGTCACTTATCCACATCGGCCCCTAGGGTCAACGCCCCGAGACGCTGACATGTGGGGTCGAGTAGAGAGAGGGGGCCCTCCTGGCCTCGGTCATCTTCTTCCTCGCCTATTCCCCGCACGAAACAGAGGAGGAGCTGGGAGGGGCGCAGCGCCGGTGACGGCCACGGCTGCTCCGGCAGCCCCCGGCCGAGCCGAGGCCACCGGCGAGATGGGCGCGGAGAGCCGCACGCAGCTGGCCCATCTGCTGGCGCTGGGGAAGGGCTGGGTGGCCGTGACGAGAAGCGACAGAGGAGGCAATGGCTGGACATGCGTTGGCGCTCACCAGCAACTTAGGCTGCCCCAGGTGGAACTCGGACCACCTACGGGATCGGGAGGATGCCGCGCATCCATCCGGGCGTAGAACAAACGTCGAGGATGAGCGGAATGGCGGCGCCCTACGAAGGCAAAGAGCAATGAGGGCAGCCAACTTTGGGGACACGCGGCCACAAGCACTCCTGTGCCGAACTAAGGGGTTGGGAAGGTGCGCCGGGGTCTGGGTGGTCTAGTGGTGGTGGAATGGAGGACGGAGGGAGCTCAATTTGGCCGAATTTGAGAGGACGGCTGCGGCGGCCGTGGCGGAGATGGGTGGCATGGAGAGCTCCTGGAGCTCGGGCAACTAGCTAGGGAGGAGTCTGGGAGACAGGGGGAGCTGCTGGAGCGCTCGGAGGGCTCGAGGGAGGCCTTAAATAGGCAGAGGGGAGGAGTGTCAAGCTGGCACCGCCGTGGACGCGTGTCCGGCGCTGCGGACGCGTGCCCATGCTTGCGAGCTCGGAGGTAGACGACATAGGAGGAGCAGTGGAGGTTCTCGCGCGGAGGAGAAGGCCAACGGAGCACGGGTAGGATGACGACGGTGATGAGCAGCGCCAAATCTCCACTATACGTCCTTGGGCGCGCGGCGGTTTGCGTCAATGGGGAAGCTACCGGAGGGGGAGAGGGGTCCAGGGGAACGACGATGATGAGAGGAAGACAATGGACATGGTCACAAGCTCTAAGACGACGAGGGGGAGTGGTGCCGAAGCACAAACAGCCACTGGACGCGGCCAATGTGCACAGAGCTCGCAAATGTGCATGCCAGCTATGCGGTCACCACACGACATGGCACGGGGAGGGCTGTAGAGGATGGAAAACTATGTCTGGGAGCTAGTCCTTCTAGAGTGGAGCATTTATGAGGCATTGGCTTGATCTGGGGTGCTATGGTTAAATGGTAACTATGCTCTGAAGTTTACTGCAGTAAACTTAGCCATGCACTATTGATCAACAGGAACTTGATTGGGGTTAATGGAGTTGTCTGGGATGATTAACGTAGGAAGGACTAAGATCCTGGGGGTTTTGAGGCGATTTGAACCAAGATTTAATATAGTTGCTTTGCAACTGCCAAATCTGGTCAGAAACTAAATTTGGATGATGCACTCACCTATAGTTATAGAATGGGATGAAACTTGGCAAATCCTCATTATATGGACATATAAAGATGCTGTAAAAGCTCATGCCAAAAGGACAAGCCAAAATGGCACTTGCTTCACAAACATCATTTCTGTCCAGAAAATTGGAATAATTTTGGTGATCAAATGGCTCAATGAAATGATGCCAAATTGAGTGGAGAGATGTTTTATGGGTAGGAGAGTGATCTGGTAATTTATCAGGATTTTTGAAGCAATATAAAATACACTTGCTTCACAACCTGAAAATATTGCCAGAATCACAGATTTGCTCCTATGCTCACATAGATGATTGGATGGGTCTGCAAATGTGTGGAGGGGGTTAATATGAGCATATTAAGGAGTGTGCAAAAGTTTAACTCATTTGGATACTCCTAGCTAGTACTTCCTTCACAAAGTCTTCTGTCTGACAGAAACTTTGAAAATTCCGTGAGGAAGATTGGCTAGGAAAATAAAGTTGAACTTGTGCATGAGGCAATTATTTGGACATATAAGCATGCCCAAAAAGGTTGGGAGCCATTAGGAAAAATATAAATGACACTTCCTTCATGAAGTGCCATTCAGGAAAGAATAGAAAAAGGAATATTAGGGAATTATTTTTGAACAGGCCAAGGCAAAGTTTGGACCTATTTGAGCTATATATGACCCAAAGGAATTATCAGAATTAATTGGGAATTTTTGGGTGGACAGAAATATAGGTTGTTTGTTTCACAACCTAGGGCAGATAGGGTTATTCCTTTAATGAAAAAGAAATTTTCCCTAGAAAAAGAGTTTAGGGTTTGGTCAAGAAGTGAAGTGACATGATCTTGGTAAGATTTTGGGAATGATGAGCCACTTGGGAGGGGGAATGAGGGTGATTTCCCAGGTGGCAAGGCCACAGAACCACTCCAAAAAGAAAAACAAAGCAAAAACCAAATTTAAAACAATAATGAGGCTAGCTAACTCACCTACAGAAGGCTCCCTCGATTGGGGCTTCGTTGGCCGTCCGATCTGCCTTCTGTGGCGTCTCAACCATTGGATCTTCACAGCAGTAAAAATCAATTTTCACCTTGCGGTTATTTTTCGTGGCCAATAACGGGTGGGCTCGCGCCATGCGTTCATTGGCTGGGTTGCCTGTCTTCGCGTGCAAAAAGCATTGCCCACTCCGCTCCACGCGCCCAATCCCATCTTCTCCCGTCTCGTTCCACACCAGCCGCCACACAACCCTAGCCCCTTTCCCATCGATCCCCACAGCCCCTCCCTCCTTCTCGCTCCTCGCCATGGCCGATTCCCACAGCCCCTCCCTCCTGCTCGCTCCTCGCCATGGCCTCCGCCCTTGGAGCCTCGCCATGGCCTCCTACTCCCCCTCCACCACCGTACGTGCACACAGACGGCGGTGCCGGAGAAGAGCAGCTCCAGTCATGGTGGGGTGCAGCTGCGCCGGGGATGAAGGAGGTCCGCCGCCTGTCTTTGTCTCCTTGCTGCGTCCTTTGTTGCCAATCCTCCCCTCTCCATTAGCCCCTAGCAGCGCAACAGTCTGGGACAAGGGGAAGGAGCAGGTCAACCCGACTCCATCTCTCTGCACGAGGACTAGAGGAGCAGGTGGCGAGGGAAGCCGGCACGGCCAGCGGCGGCGCTGCACAGGGACGTCCGCCTCGGGTTTTCCGTCCTGTCTCCCGATCCCCTTCCCTTTAAGTGTTTTTCTTTTTCCTCTTGGCCCGATCTGCTCACATGTTTGGGGTTTCGTGCTGTAGGGATAAGATCTGGTGCGGGAGGTGTGGTATACTGCATAGGTGTATAATCTTGGCTATGATCTATTCTGGTGATTTGGCTATCAACTCCTAAATCTATGAATCATTTGAAAATGTTGAACTTGTTGTCCTGTTGTGTGGACATGTTTTGATTATGCTTTTAACACTATGCTTTGCTGATTCAGTGCCATTTATGTGGTGCAGGAGAATGTCGATGTTAAAGCATTTGGTTTTGATGGATCATATTATTGGTTCTCTGTTCAACTGAAGATGTCTTCAGATAGGACTAAGGTTTGAATATTCATGTGTTATTTTTTGCATGTTGTAGTTTCTTGTTCTTCTATGAACTATAAGGCCAATATAGATTTCTCAATGTATCATTTTGGGACTATTTGACTGCTGATCATTTCTCATGTCTTTTTGCAATTTTTGGTCTTTGTTTTGATTTCGTTGTGTGCCTGTGCTTCGATTCAGGTGAGTTGAGTTGTGGCTTGGTTGGAGATGTTGATGCTGTTTGAGACGCCCGCTGGATTCACCCTTTTCAAGGTTATGAACATGGGCAAGCTCGACAAGGTCCAGGTGAGTGCTCGCCACAACCTCAGCTCTTGGTTTGGTTTGGATTACTCGTGTTTTTTCTTTCGATGGCAAAATAACTTCTCTTTTCAAAATACTTAGTCGTGATCTATCTATCACATTATAATTGAGTAAGTCTGAAAAAGTCCTTTATTTGGATGAGTAAGAATCCGTGGTGTGCTCCTGAGCTATGTGTCCCTTTTCCAAATGTTAGAAAGAAAAAAAACTTCTGATCAGCAAGGAACACTCCACAACGAAACTCACTTAAATAGGCTGATAGATGATACCTGTTCTTGAGCCTATTTGCACAAAATAATGAGAGGCTAAATGATTTAGACACATGCCAACCATCTTTCTCACCTTGGCATTTCGTTACACTTGATTACTGATTCGTCAAGGAGTTGTTCCACGTTCGCCCATTTCCCCAAACTGTATGTATGCATTGCTCGCAAAGGAAACCAATTTAAACCCTCTTCAAAAAAATATGGACTGTCATAAGGTTGAAAAAAATGCATGTGTTATCCTGTAAGCACATGAATTGAAAGGCAAAATAAAATGTTATTCTGTAGTGGATAATTTTACCTTGTTAGCCTAGACAACACTACAGGTAGTACGCATTTGCCGACCTATATATCCCAGGACAGGGTATATAGATAGCTCCTGACCTTGCCAGAGGGTAAGTAGTTCATTTGATTATTCTGTTTTGCATCATTTGTTGGGACCGATGATCAGTACTTGCTGTCTAAATGATTGGTACTTGCTGTCTAAATGCAGTACACACACATTGTAGCAATAAGTTGTTAACTGTCCCTTTACATTCTGTTAGATCTCTGATAAATCAAGAAGTTGACACTTGTTAGTAAGTTCAGTATATCATCTTCTATTTTGACATAATATATAATGGTCAAAGAATACAAATCTTTCGCAAATAGAAAAAGCATATAAAATATTAATTCTCAGTAAAAAAGATGAAGTGTTCAGATATATTAATGCTTTCACTTCACTTGTCATGCTGTTATGAACTATATTTTCTGCATAATTGTTATATCAGAATCGAATTGACCCATCCGATGCTCGACTGTATCTTAGCATGCTTATCGAGTACATTCCTTATGTCATTTTTACAGATAAATTTATTTGTTTCAAGTATCGCTTTTTTGCCATATCAACATGAAGAGTTGTCATATATTGGCCTGTTAAATTTATCGGGTGCCAAGTTCACTTCCATATTATCAATTCTGTTTCTTCTGATTTTGGTGTTGGTGTTTGTGTTGTTACAGAAAATATGCTCACATTTATTTGAAATATGTGTATGCCATTAACTGATGTCATTATGTTTTCCAGGGGTATATGGACCACAAATGATGTGATATACTTGGTTGTTTCAACATGAGTACGGCTCAGTAGGAAGGTCAACCGTGGGGAGGCGCAACATAGCGCGGCCTCAGCCAATTAGGTGTCCTATCTCTTTGCCCATTGCTTCTATGGAACTCTTTTGTTTGGCTTATGAAGGCACATTCATCCTGCAAGTACAATCATGATTAAGAGTTAGAATGCCCCTGCACATCCGTTTACTTTCTTACATTGATTGGTGGTTCTTATGCCTTGTATAATACGCCTTCTCACATAATAGTTTGGTAAAGAAAGAATGAACTCACTCCTGAATTTTGCACTAATTATATACTTATTTCACTATTAATAATTTGTATTTGCTATATCTTCTCTCATGAGTTCGTCAAGTTCCTTTCTCAACATGCTTAGATGCTTTTATGTCGGAAATTTTGTGCAACATCAGAAGTAATGGTCGATCGGTTTAGCCTTTGTGTCGGTTACATATGTATATATGTCATTGGCCTAGCTAACATTGTGTGTCAGTAATTTATGCTTTCTTTCTTTGGAATAATTATGCCTAGCTGGAAATAGAGAGGAGTCAGGTACCTGCCTGTTACTGCTCTTTTTGCGGTCTAAACTGTTCCTTAAACTAAACAAGTAACCTGACAGTATTTTGTGTTTAACTAATATCATTCTTATCATAGTGAGTACTATATTATTCAGTTAACATCTGCAGGTGCGCCCTCTCCCTGCGCGCCGCGTGCATGTCGCGCCATTTGCGGGAGTGTGGGGCAAGCCATGTCCTTGAAATCCCAATCCCCTCGCCCGCACGCCGCACGCCACACCCCTCCCTCGCTCCCTCCTCGAACTCTCTTCCTCGCCAGTCTCCATGAAACCACCAACCCCATCCTCTCCCTCTCCCTTGCGTATGACCATGACGGCGCTGGGTCGGCCAGAGGAAGAAGGCCATGGTGATTCTGTTGTCTGCGTGCGGAAGCAGCAGCGGTTCATGGAGTGGAGTGAGTCCACCTCCCGTCATTCTAGCCACAGCCTCCGCGCCACCTCCGCTTCCTCCTCCTATTCGTAGGAGCTTCAGTGAGGTTTCTCACCAATGAGCTGGAAGGTTTTTTATCCTGGGTACCTGCAGCTCACTTTGTTAATTACCACAACACCATTTCATATTTAAATTTAATACTCCCTCCCTTCTTCAAAAGAAGGCATGCCAGTTTTGGTCAAAGTCAAACAATGTAAAGTTTGACCAAGTTAATCCAACAAACTTGTGTGTCTTCTTTCCTAGCATGGAGGGAGTACTTAGTTTGATTACTGCATCTACAGTTTTTTTTTGCTTCTACTTCTACTTCTACTGTATTTCTGCACTTAAATTTAAATTATTTATGCACCTACTTTATTTCTACTTCTAGCCCACCCTGTGTTCTAATGAATTCATCTACGAGGGTGTTGTTCCTTTTTCATCCGTTGAAGGTTTTCTCACTTCTACATAGGTGCTCCATTATTTCTTTTCCTATTTAGATTTTCTGTTTTGTGAAATGGCAAATGCTAAATTCCGCAATGGCACTTTCTTTAAGCATTGTGTTCGATTTTTTGTCGGGTTTTCTAAACATGAAGTGTACAGATCTGAGGATGAAGAGAAGAAGAATTTATCTAAAAGGGTGAACAAGATCAAGGTGATTTTCCTCCCTCTTTTGAACATTTGTTCTTGCATTTTGATGCTATAATCTTGGTCCTTTTAGATACCCATTCTACTGACCATGTGGAGTTTAAGCCTGCAAAAAATCGTTTTCTTAATATAAAGGAGGCATATCACGCATGAAGATATGCATGCATAATTTGTTCTTCGCAGAGTATGAAAGAGGCATATCTTAAGAAAGCTAAATAATAATAGTTGGTATAAGGTAGTATTCATGAATGAATATGGCAGCACCAATAACTACCTTTTGAGAATGGCCTTTTTACATTCCAGATTATGCAAAGAGATTGCCATGTTTTTTTTCTATTTCGGTTTAGTATATTCCGTTATATGTCCAGTTTGTTTTCCGCAAAACAAAATATAAATGTTCATGTTATAATGGATGGATATGAATTGATGCCATCGTCATGTCATGTAAATTAATTGCAGAGAAGATCTATATTTTTGTTGGCACTAAAAGTGAAAATGAATTTGGGACCAAAACTTTTCAAATAGCTCTGAATATAAATTGTGACCTTGTGCTGTCTGGGGTGGAGCTGCAGGGGGTGAGAGGCGGATAACAATACGAGAAGGAGCATGCCATCGAGGAATGCAAGCAGCGGCACTCCTCCGCAATGGGGTATGGCTACAGGGGAGGGGACACGGCCAACTGACAGGAAGAAGGAGCAGGTCGTCGATGTAGCATATGGGCCTTTCAGATGCATGTGCCTCCATATGCGCCAGAAGTTATTCTTTTCATGCACATGCAAAATAAAATTTTAATAGAAACACTGCTAAAAGACCCTCCTTAGCAGGTTTATAGATGTCGTAAAAATATATTCTTTTTCATACATTAAACTCGAAATTCTTAGCGTGTGCATTTCCCATACAAATGAGTACTAGAAAAAATAAATGTGTTTACAACACGGGATGGTTTAAACTTGGGCTTTCTGCTATCAAAATAGAATGTGCATCATCTAGTTGTGAACAACAAACAGCATTTTTTTCTGCTAAGGAAAATTATATTTATTGCTACGTGTGCTTGACCGCAGCTAAACCAACTAAGCATAGATTTAATTTTAAATAGGGCTTTCTCCTACCAAACTAAGTTGTGTATTTACATCATTTGTCCCTACTAAAGGAAACTAACTAATGCCTTTTTTATAGCAAGCATTTTGACATCCACAACTAAACCACAATTTTGCATCGCCGAGTTGTGGTTTGTATGCTTAAAAATACCTTTTTAACTGAGCTTGAAAATTCTTATGTGTAGTGAAATTGCATCTAACACTTTGTAAAGAACAAATGAAACACTTTTCAAATAACTCTTAGTCTAAATCGACACCTTGTGCCATTTGACATGATAATCATAAGTGGTTGCTAAAGAGTTTGAATTGGTAAAGTGGTTGCATCCTCTGTTTCAAGTCTGGACTATTCCTTCATTCTAAAGCCTAATTTAATTTTCAAAACACTTTGTGTTTGAAATGGACATTGTGCTATATGGCATAATGGGCCATTTGTGTTACCATGCATGCCGAGTAATCCAAAATAATAGAAAGGAAAAATATCACAAGTTGAGTACGCTTCTCCTGCCCAAAGGAGAAACCGAGGAAGAAAAGAAAATACACAGGCACGATGGATGCAGGCGCTGCTGCTTCATATTCTACTCCGGACGGTCCACACAAAGAATTGTTCCTGGACCGGGCTAGGTATCCGGACGGCCCACACAAAGAATTGTTCGTAGACTAGGCTAGGTAGCATACGAGCCTTTCAAATACCCATGCCTCCATATGCACAACACAGAGAGGGTTTTTCTTTTCGTGCACATGGAAAATAAAAGCTTAGTGCAAACAGTGCTAAGAAAATGCATCCTTAATTGGTCTATATATATTATGCAAACTTGATTTTTTTCAAACATAGATTTCTCAGCGTGGTAACTATATTTTCAACTAAAAAAAATGCTTCCTTAGCTGGTCTATGCATGTTATAAAAATAAGATTTGTTTTTGCAAACTCAGATTTCTCAGCGTCATAAACATATTATCAATATAGTATGACTTAACACATAGGCTTTCTACTACCAACATCGAATATGTTCTTGCAAGATGAAACTATTTTCATCGACAACATGTCTTTAGCGGGTCTCTGCGCCATTTGGCGCAACGGGTCAACTAGTAAATTAGAAGAAAAAGAAAAGGGTCAAAATCCAGGCTTTTACATGGGCCGTAAGTCACCTCTCGGTCTTGGGCCATCAGCGGGGTGCTATGACCCACCACCTTCATGGGTTATCTCCAGTGGTATGACCCAGCCCCTCCTGGGCAGTTCATACCCAGTAGTTATATCCCCAACATTAGGCCCCAAGTTGATTTGAACTTGTTCATATCAATCTTCAATGCCTGTCTTGTAAGAATTTACATCACTTGTTGTAACCCCCCATGACGTCAGCTCTCAAAATCTTCTTAAACCGCCATGACGTCATTTCGCATTAACTCCGCACGAGGCCCAGAACATCTTAATCGATCCTTATCTTACTAAACATCCAAAAAATTAAGGCACCCCTATAGCCATACGATGATTTCCGCCTCCTCGATTCCTGTGCATGACTTGTATTCGCCCCCCTTATAAATAGGGACAGCGGTCTCTCTCATTTCCCCCTCTGCTTCCTTCTTTGTCTTCCTCCTTCCCTCAGCCGCACGAGCGCTCGAACTCCATCGTCGCGACCTCCAGCCGCTGCATCAACTCAGGCCGCCGCATCAACCTGACTAGACCAGAGAACTCCAGTGCCCCACCGCTAATCCTCATCACTTGTAAGTGCACCTCCCCCTTTCATCTCAGATCTGCCTTAGGGTTTGTGATGTTCATCGGTGTTCTTGCCGTTCTTCATTACCTTCTTCATCTCCTACAACTTTTAAACTGGATAGGCCGTAGATCTTGCGTGGAAGTAGTTTTGTCACCATTTTCGACATTAAAGTAGCATCTCTCTGTAGACAACCACATCAACGCATCAAAGTTTTTCACTACCGCCACCTTAGGTTTTACTTTCACTACCTTTTCTGAATAGTCACAGATCCGAAATTATAGCTCTGGCTTGTGAAATCTGTTTGTCTACCCCTTATCAAAATTTCACTTGATAGATTTACATCCCCAAAACTGCCATGGCAGCTTATGACATAAACCATGACCCACCATATAACATTAGGCCCTGCTTAAGCCGCCATCATCCACTTAAGTCAATATTCCGAACATCTACCGGTTTAACCAAGCTGGCTTGTTCTGAACTGAATCTCTACAGATTTATCCTTGTATAGCGGTTGAAACAACAACTTGTAACTCGCCACATATCTGCCGCTTTAATAACATCTTGAATTGCTTTATTGTAGGTCGTGCACCCAATCATGACCAAGACAGTTACATCATGCGACTGGGTTCCATATGTTGTTACCGAGGCAATGCTTGAAGATTATGTAAAGATTGATTTCTTACCGGCCAAAGACGCCATTCACTGGTGTGCTCCTAATCCGGGTGAAGCCAAACCTCAGCCGCAAGCTGACAAAGTTATCGTTTTCACTGATCACATGAACCGGGGCTTCTCACCGCCCGGATCAAAATTCTTTCGTGATGTTCTGCATTTTATGCAACTTCATCCTCAAGATATCGGGCCCAACTCAATTTCCAATATTTGCAATTTCCAGGTCTTCTGTGAAGTATACCTTCAAGAAGAACCTAGTTTTGACCTCTTCAGAGAGTATTTCTACCTAAACCGCCAGAATGAATTTACTGATGGCCCTAGCCAAGAACTCGGAGGGATTTCAATTCAGCGTTGCAGAGACGCCATTTTTCCTTATGCTTCGCTTCCAAGCCATCCCAAAGATTGGAATCAAACATGGTTCTACTGCAAGGATACTTCCCCTGCTGAGTGAAAATCCCTTACCAGGCTATCGTGACCAATAGCTCAACCAGAAGCATCTTGTTCCTAGCCGGCTTACCACTGCTGAACGGGCCAAACTTGCACCTACCTTCTCAAAGGTTAGGCCATTATTGGGCAACGGATTAACCGGGATTGATCTGGTTCGGTGCAGGGTAGCCGGGAGGGTCATACCTTTAAGCCGCCGACCCGGTTTAATGTGTACGTATACTTGTGACACCAAAGACCCACTGTGTTATAGTTCAACGCGTTTGACTGATAAAGCTATCAATGACATGACCAAGACTCTTCTCAATGAGACATTGGAAAGCTGTAGCAGAGTGGGTCTGAATCCCTTCTACGAACTTAACCCGGCACCGGAAGTATGTTTGTCCAGTTTACATATTTTTTACCTCATTGCTCATAGAACCTAGAATTCCTAACCTTTGTTGTAAACTTTTCTCAGGCTGGCTTCACTTTTTGGCATAAGAGATATGATGAAAAAGACGCCTAGAAGGCCAGGGCCAAGATCAAAGCCATGAAGAGAAACAAAAAGAAATCCACTGCTTCTGACACGTTTAACGTGGATGAAGATGAAGAGTCGGAGGTAGACCTTGATTCCATTGGCTCCTTTTTCATCCATCTTATTAACACCGATTACTATTAGGACGACGCAGAGAGCAGCCAGGCAGTTGATGACGAGGTAACCATTATTTCCTCTGACTCAGAGCCCTTGCGAGGACAGAAAATTCGACGCGTGATCCAGAAAGTAAGGTTTTCTCACCCTTTATCTCACATGGATCCCCACTTTATTTTGAAGCAACAACAACATGAGAACCTGCGCAGAACCCAGACCAGCGAAGACGGAGAACTTTCCTCCATTTGTCTAACACGCCAGCCCCACGCAAACGCTGGAATGAGGTATTCAAAAATTTCGACTCTTATTTATTTTAACCCGGATATTATTCATCTAGTACTTCATGCTTCTGACTCGAATTATCAGGGGACCTCTCACTCTTCGTTCAGCGATTCATCTCAAACTCAGCTCCCTCCTTTCAAGACCACCCCTGGGTACTAACTTAAACCTGTGTTTTTCAACATCTTTAAATTCATACTGACTTTCTGAATCCTCTTGTAGTGGGAAGGCAAAGCCTACCAAAAAGGCCAAAACGACCAAACCCATAGAAAATCCCAAACCTCGTGAGCCGGACAAACAAGCACCAATTTCTGAGCCTCCGTGCAACAACCGGATGATCCTGCTGATGATCCGCCACCAGAAAATCGTGGCACCTCTGTTGATCCTATGGTTGCTGAATTGCCCAGCCCAACTAAGCCTCCAAAACCGAACACTGAAGAAGTTGTGGTCACTAGCACTGGTTTTCAAGAACCGGGGAACCATGTTGCTCTGGCTAAACATTATGCCAAGGAAGAGCTGGTCGAAAGGCGCAAGGTCAAATTCGACATGGCCAATTACTCACATCTGAGCATTAGTGAAATCCTCTCTGGCTATCTGAATCAAGTACATAGCAGCCATGATCTGGAAATTGACATGGTCGAGCACATGCATCAGAAACATGAGGTATTAATTCTCACTCTCATATGAGATATATTTCTTTATCCCCCAAGTCTACTGAATATGATAGAATACAATATACTGTAGACTTGCTAGATAGCCTTTTTACTATGCTTCTGAGTCAGAACCTGTAGCCCCTAAAGGCCGGCTTAAACTATTAAGTTAAGCCAGTTCTTTACTTAATAATAATCAACCTTGCATCTATAGTCCCTAATGGCCGGTTGAATCTATCAAAATAAACCAGGAATTATCAATTGATAAAAAATCTCATCTAGTCATCCTTTCCAACCGGGCAAACTTGGATAAATGGTGAACCGGGGTCACCTGTCACTGCATCATAAAACAAGCTTTGCATCCATTAGCCCCCAAGTGCCAAGTGCTATTGCTTGCCAAGGGCTTGGGACTTATAAATATATATAACTCCATAAAGAAACTTTCTGCACCCATTAGCCCCCAAGTGCCAAGTGCTATTGCTTGCAAAGGGCTTGGGACTTATCAGTATATTTTGTTTCATAACTCTTCATATTTGTTTGTACTTCTTCTTTCAGGAGGCATCCAGTCAATTTCAATCTCAGCTGACTGACTTGAAAACCCGACTTGAAGCACAAGAAGCTGAGACCCAGAAGGCTGACTCCAAGTTCAAGTTTAGCTTGGATGAAAATGAGAAGGTGATCTGCCAAACGCTGGACGTCATTGACACACGCCGATTTAGCCAAAGAGGTGATAGCCTTGATCTTCTGCGGGTTAGCTTCAATGCCTCTCGCAGACACCAAGAAACCCAATAACTTGCCTGCTGGTACACCAAAAACTCACTTGGCTGGTTTAAGCATCATCCTGTAGACCTGGAGATTGTCAAAGGTTTCCTTCAGATCCTCAATCAATGTCTCCCTCTTTCTGGAGTTCACAATAATATCATCCACATAAGCATGAACATTGCGCCCAATCTGGCCATCAAGGCAATTCTGAACACATCAGTGGTAAGTCGCCTGGGCACTCTGGAGCCCAAAGGGCATAGACACATAGCAGAAGGCTCCAAAGGGAGTGATGAAAGTTGTCTTCTCCTGGTCCTTAACCGCCATTTTGATCTGATGATAACCAGAGTAAGCATCCAACAAGCTCAAGCGCTCACAACCCGCCGTAGCATCAATAATCTGATCAATACGAGCGAGAGGAAAAGGATCAGTTGGACATGCCTTGTTAAGGTCTATATAATCCACACACATATGCCAAGTGCCATTTTTCTTAATTACTAGCATCGGTTTAGCCAACCATTCAGGATGAAAAACGTCAATGATGAACCCTGCCGCCAAGAGCCGGGCCACCACTTCACCGATTGCCTTGCGCCTTTCCTCATTGAACCGGCGAAGAAACTATTTGACCGGTTTAAACTTGGGATCCACATTAAGAGTGTGCTCAGCGAGTTCCCTCGGTACACCTGGCATATCAGAAGGCTTCCATGCAAAGATGTCCCGGTTCTCACGGATGAACTCGATGAGCGCGCTTTCCTATTTCTGATCCATATTCACACTGATGTTGAATTGCTTTGATGAATCGCCAGGAACAAAATCAACCAGCTTAGTATCATATGCCGACTTAAACTACATTAAGGGCTCATTCTTTGTTGTTGGCTTCTTCAAAGGTGTCATATCCGCTGGGTCAACATTGTCTTTATAAAACTTAAATTCTTTAGTGGAGCAAGCCGCATCACACTCTTCACAGTCCAGAGCGATTTTTCTATTGCCATGCATCGTGATGGTGCCCTTGTGACCCGACATCTTAAGATGCAAATAAACATAACACGGCCGTGCCATAAACTTGGCGTAAGCTGGCCCCCCAAACAAAGCATGGTATGGTCTCTTAATTTTCACCACCTCAAAGGTTAACTTCTCCGCTCTGGAATCATTGTCATCTCCAAAAGCCACTTCCAGTGTTATCCTTCCCACAGGGTACGCCGACTTACCAGGCACCACTGAGGGAGTCCTGGATTAAGGGGTCCTCGGGCACCTGGACTATTGACATGGGCCAGACTGATGGGCTGTGAATATACAAGACCGAAGACTCTCTCCCGTGTCCGGATGGGACTCTCTTTGGCGTGGAAGGCAAGCTTGGCGTTCATATATGTAGATTTCTTTCTTTGTAACCGACTCTGTATAACCCTAGTCCCCTCCGGTGTCTATATAAACCGGAGGGCTTAGTTCGTAGAGGCAATCATAATCATACAGGCTAGGCTTCTAGGGTTTTAGCCATTACGATCTCGTGGTAGATCAACTCTTGTAATACTCATATTCATCAAGATCAATCAAGCAGGAAGTAGGGTATTACCTCCATAGAGAGGGCCCGAACCTGGGTAAACATCGTGTCCCCTGCCTCCTGTTACCATCAGCCTTAGACGCATAGTGCGGGACCCCTACCCGAGATCCGCTGGTTTTGACACCAACATTGGTGCTTTCATTGAGAGTTCCGCTGCATCGTCACCAAAAGGTTTGATGGCTCCGTGAATCATCTACAACAATGCAGTCCAAGGGAAGGTTTTCGTCCCCGGACAGATCTTCGTATTCGGTGGCTTCGTTCTGCGGGCCAACTCGCTTGGCCATCTAGAGGAGATCGACAGCTATGCCCCTGGCCATTAGGTCAGGTTTGGAATCTTGAATTATGTTGCCGATATCCGCGGAGACTTGATCTTTGCCGGATTCGAGCCCACGACAGCCACTCCCTGCCACCACGATGAACATGACCTAAATATGTCATCGGACAGTGCCCAGGATATAGCGCCTGTAACTGGTCTGGCCCTAGATCCAGTGCAGATTGCGCTATCCGAGGATGGGAAGCTCAACCCCGTCGTGGAAGCCGCAGACTCAGCGGTGTTATAGCCGCACATAGATCCAACCTCGAGCGGGGCGTATGTCAACAGAACCTTGGATTCGTCTCCGGCCATAGGTTCCGAACCGCATGCATCCGCGCCCATCAAACTCAATCAGGCGCCGATCGTTGAGTTCAGCTCCGCGGACATCTTCCGACACTCACCTTTAGGCGATGTGCTAAACTCATTAAAAGCCCTCTCCTTGTCAGGGGACCCTCAGTCGAACGATATCCGGCTTGAATTGGAAGCCAATGATGGAGAATTCCGCTTCCCACCCACCACCCACTTCATAGCCACTGTCGAAGACTTAACTGACATGCTCGATTACGGCTTCGAAGACATCGACGGCATGGAAGATAATGCCGGAGAGGAGCAGGCACAAAAACCATCGCTTACAGGGCGCTGGACAGCCACCTCCTCGTACGACGTATACATGGCAGATACACCCAAAGAGAACAACGACAATGAGAAGGATCCAGTCGAGGATAATGTCGGATGTTGGGTTCCGGTAGACCCTTAAGGTTCGAACTCTGGGGTGCGCATGAAGATCTTCCCCCTACCGATCCACGTCCGATTGCCTCTCGGGAATCTAAGCTGAAACGATGAGCAACACGAGGGACACAAGATTTATACTGGTTCGGGCCACCGTTGTGGTGTAATACCCTACTCCAGTGTGTGGTGTGGTGGATTGCCTTAGGGGCTGATGATGAACAGTACAGAGGGAAGAACTGCCTCGCAAGAGGTGTTCTTGAGCTGGTGCGATGAACTACTTGGGTGAGCTCTATCACTTATGGATCTAATGAGGACTCAATGATCTCTCTCCTTACTCTGTGGTGGCTAGTCCTATTTATAGAGGCCCTGGTCCTCTTCCCAAATGTTGAGTGGGAAGGGCGCCAACAATGGCCATTTTGAAGGGGAACATCTAGTACAAGTTATCTTGACTAAAGTTGGTCTTCGGCTGCCAAAGGCACTGGTGATGACGCCGTCTTGGGCTCCACGGTGACCTTCATCCTGCCGCTCTGCTCGTCTTGGTCTCGTTGCACCGGAATGGCAACCTTTGCCTGGTGCCTCGGTACTCCACGCCTGTGATTACCCCTTTGCACCAAAGAGGAAACAAGGACACTGCGCAGGCCAGCACCCGCCTGGCGCCCGCCTGGTCTCGGTCGTCATGGCTTGCATCACGAGCACCTCGCGAGGTACCCCGCCTTGATCTCTCCGCCTCCTCGCGATCCTGCCTGGCATGGTCGCTCCTGAGGAAGTCCTATGTCGTCCGCCCCGCGAGGCTTGGCCCCTCGCGAGGGTCTTGAGTCTTGCACCGATGAAGATGGGTCTTACTGGGCCACCACTTGAGCCACGCCGCAGGCCGCAGGTAGGCAAGTCTGGGGACCCCCGTTCCCAGAACACCGACAGTATCCCCCGGGCCCAAGGCGCGCTCGGACTTGGCTTAGCGAAGAAGCGAAGGGGCAAGTGCGGAGTGCTGTGGGCCCCATCAGCCCGCGGCCTTGGGCGCCGCGTGGCGGTTGATTGGACGTTGGCGCCTCCGCTTCCCCATGCTCCCTCATTATGCACCTGGCTAGGCGGCCACGAGGCTTGTACATAGTTATCCTTCCTTTGCCCCCTGCGCGCTTCTTGTTCCCATTTCCTCCTCGAGCCTCTACTTCCGCCTCCAATCCATCTCGAGTTCTTCCCCCTTCCCATTGCCATGGCACCAACGAAAAAGGATAAGGGGAAGAAACCTGCGCCTTCGTCCAGCGCGCCTCCGGCGGCTGCTCCTACCGTCGACAAGTCACTTATACTCAATCTGGAAGCCCTGGAGAAGGCCTGCTCCGCGCTTGCCTCCAGCTTCAATGAGGGCGGGAAGACGATGGTCTGACCCGCGTCCCATGCCTCCTTCGACAGGATCGTCACGAAGGTCCGATTCTTTGTCGATGCCTTGTGGGCAGGCCTGGTTCCCCCCTTTTCCGCCTTATTCAATGCGGTACTTTCCCATTACCAGATCCACATGATGCATCTTGGCCCCCAATCTATTACTCTGCTTGCTGTCTTCGCCTTCGTCTGCAAGGCCATGGTGGGGATTCCTCCTTCCATGGCCCTTCTGCGCCACTTCTTCTCTCTGCGCTTGTCTGACCCTTCCCGGTGTTCGGGATGCGTGAGCTTCCAGGCCATGCTGGAGACAGCCGCCTCGGGGATCGATTTTGGCCTCCCACCTTCCGTGAGCGGGTTCCGGGAGCGGTGGCTGTATGTGGACGTTGGGGTGCCCAACCCCTTGCTCGCGCACCCGACGCTGCCTGCCATTCCCAATCCTGGCTGGGGTCACGAGGAGCTTATGAGCCCCCAGCTTGCTTTCACCTGGCATCGCTTCGAGAGGCTGAGGGAGCTCGGGGTGACGGCACCCCGGGTGGTGAAGGAGTTCCTCCAGTGTCGCATCGCTCCTCTCCAGTGTCATTCCCGCCCAATGTGGGCTTACTCCGGTCGTCAGGACCGTATGAGGCTCCAGGAAGGGGATCTCGCGCCTGAGACGCTGAAGAAGGTGATGCAGGTCCTGACTGACGACCCCTCTCCTGGCAGCGTTCGTCATGGAGGTGCCCTGTTGTATCTTTGCACAAACAGGGTCGACTTCGTGAGGCAGATGCCCCGCTTCGACGAATTGGTGCTGTGCCCGGCTGGCCTCACAGGGCCCCGCAAGAACTCGGTTGTTGTGGTCCTTCCCCCAGCCGCCTGCGCCGACCTTGCCTCAGGAGTTGTTGCAGGAAGGCAAGTATTGGCAGGAGCTGGGGGGGCCTGATGTCGAGGTGCTGATGTCGTGTGGGGCTCCCGAAGCGTCATCCTCCGGAACTTGCAGAGCCCCTCGTGAGGTGGTGGCTGACGAGGGGGCGCGACCTGCCGCTCCCGAGGCCGAAGCCCCCGAGGCCTCGGCAGGCCACCAAGATGTGGCGCCTGATCGCTCCTCTCAGGATGGTGCCCTTGATGCAGGCCATCCTGATGCTTCAGCTCCTATGACGCGCGCCAGCCCTCACGTCGCGAGCTTGGGCCGGTTCCGCATAGATTTCGAGGCCCTTCGCAAGAGGAAGGAGGCTTCCAGTGGTGATGATCGCCCATACCGCCCATTGAAGCACAGGAAGTACTTCGCCATGGACGAGTAAGTCCCTCCTTCTTATAGTTCCCTATTTGTCGTTCCCTTTCTAACCGTGGCCTTTTAGGATCCCCTCTGACGAGCCCGTGGAGCCTGTTGAGGAGCTGCTTCCTCAGGCTTCTCCTCCGTCACCGACATTGATTGCCCCGAGTTTGCGTGCCACCCTTGGTGCAAGCTCGGCTAGAAAGGCAGGCCGGCCTGCGGCGAGCCTTGAACCTGTCGGCGCGCCGCTCTTCCCTCGTGAGCTCTCCTTGGGCATAACCAACTTGCCCCGAGCTTCTCCACTGATCATAGGCGGCGAGGGGCTGAAGTCGATCTTCGGGTCCTCGACGGGAGGTGGATTGACGCCTGGATGGGTCCCTTGCGGGGCCCGCCCGACGATCGCAGGGGCGCCAGCCCCCAGCCCCCTACTGAGGGGGGTGAACCACTCTAGGGTTCTCCGCTAGTGTCGATGGCAGAGGATGGTGTTGAAGACGTGCTTGGGCGTGCGCGGGAGCGCAACGCTGTCCGCCAAGAGTTCCTCCATAGGGCAGCCGATGCAGTGAGCCAGCTCGGCACAGAGCTGGCGGTCGAAGAGGCGCATCTCGAAGCTGAAGGCTTGAGGCTGGTCGAGCAGCAGCGCAAGATGAAGGCGGCTGTTGGTCTCGCGCGCCACCAGCGTGATCTCGAAAACGCCAAGGCCGAGGCGTCCCTGGCGGCCTCTCGGGACGGCTGCTCCCGGGCCATTGAGGAGGCTCAGGAGGTAGATAGGCGACCCGAAGCTACGGAGGAGCGCGCGTGGGAGATCCAAGGCTGGTACAACTCCCTGGAGCAGCAGGTGGAGCTGCGCGAGCCGCCCTCGCGTTGCTGAAAGGGGGGCCCGCTGAAGAGGAGGAGCTCTGGAGCGCGAGGAAGCGCTAACATTGGAGACTACCGAGCACAACCTCGATCTGGAGCGGTTGGAGACGAGGGAGCGCCAGGTTGCCCAGGCGGAGGACGACCTCGGCGCGCGGGAGGCCCGTGTCCAGGAGGAGATCGACCGTCGCGTGGCGGAGGCTCGCGCCGGCCTTGAGCGCAAGTATGGAGAGCGGCTGGAGCTGGTCAAGGCTGAAGCCGCGGGCAGGACTGCTGCCCTCAGGACCAGGCTGACCGAAGTCACGCAGCAAGCTAAGGCCACTGCTGCCGCACTGGGCTCGGTGCAGGCTGAGCTGGCCTCCTCCCGCGCCGAGCTGCTTCTTCTTCAACGGTGGGTGGATGACGCCCAGGCTGTCGCGCAGTGGAATGCGTACGAGATCCGACATCGGAGGACGTTGGAACACATGCACGGCCCCATGCTCCGGACGCTTAGGGAAAGGGCCAACGCAGCCTTGGGCAATATCTGCGAGGCAGTTGCTGAGGAACCGCATCTGACCAACTACGCCGGAAATCTCCGGTTCTTCATTGATGCGGTGACGCATCTGGAGAACCGCTCTGAGAGGTCTCGCCAGCTGGTGGAGGAACGGAGCCGTGGCCTGCTCGCGCGGGTATTCTCCCGTGTCTTCAGCCATCTCCAGAACATCGACCCCCTCTTCGACTTCGACGCCGCCATCGCCCCGGTGCCTGAGGCCGTCTGAGGCGACCTAGCGCGGTGGGTGGAGGACAATGTAGATGCGCTCGTCCAGGCCTTCACCTCTGATGATGACAGGGTGATCGGTGCTGCTGATGAAGGCGACATGGTGAACGGTGGTGAAGACGGTGCCAACAACAGCGATGAAGAGGCTGGCGACGACGACGACGACGGTGCCAGCGATGCCTCCGGGGACGCTTTGGGGGATGCGGTGAGTGACAAGTCCGATTGACCCCGCGCTTCCCCTGCCATTTGTCCTACGCTCGAAGAGACTCGGGCGTGGCCCTATTGGTTGTGAGAGCACTTTGGGAGGGGAAGCCCCTCATGTAAAAAGATTGTTGCCTACATGTTGTTGAGATCATGGCCGGATGGGCGCCTGCATGATGCCATGATTTTCGTGATGAGTAGGTTGTTGTGGTTTTACCTTCGTCTTGGCGAGCCTAGAGTGGGCTCGCAGTGTCCATCCGAGGGCTCATGAGGGTCCTGTTTGACCATGCGGCTAGAGCCTGGCTGGAGCCAACGCCGGACGCGGGACGGCGGGCGCACATGCCGGGCCCTGCCCTACTCGCAAGGGGCCCGCGAGAGGGAGGCAGCCAGTGTGAATTCCAACTTGAACAGAAATCGGAGCACGAGAAAGCACACGAATAAGACTCGACACTCCTCCCCGCACACACAAACACAAATTCGACTTCAACTTAGATCCAAAACGAGAAAGCTTGTTCGCACGAAAAGAAGCAAGAGCAAAAGGCCGCGTCCGACACCTAGTCTAGTCTTCGACGTGTTCTCACCATCGCGGAGCTAAGTGCTGCCACTGGACATGGGAGGGAGCCTCCGAGGCCCGAGGGCGGCTCTCCGGAGACTCCGGGGCGTGTACAGCCCCAACTCATTATTACGTGAGAGTTTCACGGGCGGCGAGCTTCACAGGAACTGGGCCTTCTTCACAGGTACTGGCCTTGCATCATATCGCCAGATGAGGGCCCCGCCTTGCGCCACCCTTGACCACCATCGACGGTGACCAGAAACCAGGACGACGCCAATGGGGAAAAGGGGACGCTAGCGGTTCCCCCGACAACCACAGATCCTTTGCCGGGGGTAGGCCCTATGGCATCTCCCCGGCAGAGGGCCTACCTCCGAAGAACGCCTTCCTCCGCGTGTCGTGGGGAGGAGCCTGGCTCCCGACCCCTCTCCTGCTGCCCTAGTGCCCTCCTCCTGAGGGGAAGGAGATTGCCGCACTGGGGCAGCCATCCGCTGCAGCGACCTGAACCTCCTGCGACCCATGGTTAGCATAAGCCTGCTCCTGAGGAATTAGCGGTACCCGGTAGTTGCTACGATCGGAACGGTTGTCGAGGCTCCCGTGAGGCTCCTGAAAGAGCTCGGCTTCTGGCGCCTCTTCCTCCCAGCCTGGCCCGAGGAACGAGCCGTGGTATTCTTCCAGTGCATACCCTCGATCCACCATTTGGGGCACATAGGCCTCCAGGGTCACCACCCCAAAGGCCTCGCCGTGGTGCTCCGCGCGCCACGCAGTTCGACTTGAAGCTCCATCTTGGGGACGGTAGGGCGGCGGCCCGCTAGGACCAAAGGCAGCGATGCCCATGCCCTCGCTTACCAGGGGCGGTGCCGGCGCAGCTTGCTGCCCGACGCTGATGGCCAGGCCGGTGTTGATGAAGCCTTGAGGCGCGCTCGGGGGCGCGTGGGAGCGGATTGGTCCGCCTCGTGATCCGCCTGGGGCCTGGGGTGGAAGCTGGACGCAGAACAGGGGAGCCCCTGACGCAGCGGCATCCAGGAGCTTGGCGACACGCTCCAGCAGCATGTCGCGGCCGCTTTCTTGCAGTCTGCACCGCAGCAGCTCTCACGCCACCGGGAGCGTGGCCTTCATGTTTGCCTACTCCCGTCGGGTGTGCGGTGCCGTGGCCACAGCGTGGCTTGAGGCCCTCGCTGCCGATCGTACCTACCACGGAGTGAGGGCAGGCGACACCTGACCACGTCGCCCGCACCCCGCAACATTCTGCGGGACGCGGGCTTCCTGAGGTGCGGGGTTGAGGTCACCTTGGGAAGGCGGCAGGGCATGGGCAGGCCACGTCGCCCAGCGATCGGAGTTGGCCGTCGGGTCACCGGACATGGAGGCGGTGAAGCGGCGGGATGTATGACGGAAGAAGGCAGATTCCGGTGCACCCCTACTGTCACACCCTAGCTAGTCATGCATCAGAGTGTGTGCATCATGTTTAAAATTCCATTTAATTTGAAATGGGGATTTGTGAAACCCTCAGAATCATTTTTTGAAAATGACCCAAATAAAAATTTCTCCAAAAGGGTCCAAGAAAATGCTCATGTTGCTCTCTGAAAATATTGGACAGAGATAATAATCAAACCAATATTTTTAAGAGCTCATAGGTATTTATTTTGGGCATTTGGAATTAATGCATAAATATTTGCTTTGGAAATATATTAATTATATATATTAATATATGTCCAAATATTATGCCATTTATAAAGGAGCTCTGAAATAATATATCTAGCCCCTGCAAAAATTGGCATAAGTTAAATAAATGATTTAATATATTATTTAAATCAAAACAAATGTCAGAAATTAGAAAACAGAAAAAAATAAAAGGGAGAAGCTTACCTGGGCTCCTCCCTGTGCAGCCCAGCCAGCTGGCCGGCCCAGCCAGCTAGCCGGCCCAGCCAGCAGCCGGCCCAGCCCACCTCCCTCCTCTGTCGTCTTCGTCCTCGACAGAGGGAGGGGAGTGTGGCCGGCGCGCGCGCGCGCGCCACCGCGCCACGCCACCTCTCTCCCTGCTTGCCTGCCCTCCCCTCCTCGCTCGATGCCCCGGACGACGCCACGCCTCCCCCCTGCTCTCTCTCACTCGCCCTCGTCTCTTCCCTCCTCTCCCTCGCTCTCTCTCACACGGCCCGAACACCACCGTCGCCGCCGTTCGCCATAGCAGCCGTCTCCGGCCACCCCTCGCTCCCCCGACTAGCTCAGAAGCTCCGCCACAACCCCCTCTTCCTCCCCACCGCTCCACGGGCCTCCGGAAGCCCTGCATCGCCGCCACGTCGCTGTTCCCCTCTTCGGGCTCCGACCATCATCGCCGTCGAATTCGCCGTCTCCAGCGCGTCTCCGAGCCCGCTTCGACGCCCACTGCAACCGCGGTGAGCCCCCGAGTCGTTTCCCCCTTCTCCCCTGGTCTCTTTCGACCTCTAGGCCTTAGCCCCACCTTGGCCGAGAGCTCCACGCCGCCGGCGATGTCGCCGTCGTGGCCACGGTCACCGTAGCGCCCAACCGAGCACACTATCGTGCTCCACGCCTCACTAGGAGCACGCAGCATGCACCAACGCCTCCCCAAACACCCTGCAACGCCGACTCCGACCGCACCCGAACTCCGGCCGCCGCTCACGAGCTCGCCGTCGACGGTACCGGCCACCCCAGGCTCGGCCACCACCACCGTTCGACGCGCGGGAGCAAGAGCTCTCCAACGAGCCCAAGAACGGCCTCGTCCGTGCCCTGTAGCGCGATCCCGCATCGCGCCGCCGTCTCGGGCCTCGCCGGCGTCACGTCGCCGGTGGGTTTGACCCACTTTGACCACGGCAGGACCCCCCTGAGTCCCTGACAGGTGGGCCCAGCCCTGTAGCTAATTAGGATTAGCGCTAACCACTGTTAGTTAACCCCCTGACACTGACCAGTGGGCCCCAGCGCCACTAATCCCTAATTAGGATTAATTTAACCCTGTTAAACCCCCCTGTCACTGACGTGTGGCCCCCACACGTCAGGTTTGACCCCAGCCAGCCGCAGTTGACTACTGACGTCATGCTGACGTCATGCTGACGCAATAATTATAATTTCTGGATTTAATTTAAATCAGGAAATTCCAGAATATTATTTAAACTTCAAAAATTCATAACTTTTATTCTGTAACTCCAAATTGGACAAATTATATATGAAAAATGATCAGAAAAATCCAATCTATCCATCTGTACTATTTTCATGCATGATCAAACAAGTTAAATTGATGTTTCAAGCAGAACAAGGAAAAGCACTTTAAGAGGCCATGTTTGAGTTTGAAATTTGAATCTATGATTCAAATTTGTTCAAACCCTTCTGGTTTTAGTTGCATTAGCCCAACACACTCATATTGCTATGTTTCATGCATGCATCATATTGTTGCACATTGTTTGGTGATGGTTGTGTATCGGTGTCCTTTGCGACAGGTTCTGCCTCCGAGGAGTACCGTGATTACCCTAACGAAGAACCGTATCAGTGCATCGAACCATCAGGCAAGCAACCAACCATTTGATCATATCGATACAATCCCATGTTCTCGCTCCTGCTCTCTTTTACTGCATTAAGACAACGTGATTCAAACTGCTGTGTGCTACGGTAGTTGAACCCATTTCCTCTGCATGACCTGTCATTGCCACAGTAACTAGATGAAACCCACTAGCATGTGTAGGAGTTGATTGAGCCCTATGTATGTGTTGTTCCTACCTTGCTATGCCTGCTATGCTTAGAGTCGTGTCAGGTCTGGTTCATCTGGGTGATGGGCTAGAGTGAAATGATTATGTCGGTAATGAGAGTGGTGTGGTGAACACGATTTGGTAAAGGTATCGATGAGAGGCCATGTAGGAGTACATGGTGGGTTGTTTCATTGAAGCCGACCTTAAGCACTGAGATCTGTATGTGTGATTTAAGAATCAGCTACTACCATGCATTGGGCCCGAAACCAATGGACCCTCTCGGCTTCTTATTCACCCTAGTTCTCCGTCCAGGAGTTGCAAGTAATTTCTGGTGTTTGTAGCCTACTGGAGGCCATGGACAACGCTGACCGTAGGGGTGGGCTGTGATGCGGTAGGTACGTGGCACGGTGTACCGAATACCCGTTAGGTATCTCGGGAACCCTGTTCACATCGTTCGGGGCCGTATGGGAAACCTCGGCCGGACTCCCTGCGGATGGAACCTGGATAGGCGATAAACCTGGACTGGAGGCTTAGGTGACTAGGTAGGTCGTGGCCGACACCCACGTTGGGCTTCCGCTTGAAGGTTGCCGAGTACATGTCGTGTAAACGACGGTAAGTGGTGAGAGCGTGTATGAAGGAGTACACCCCTGCAGGGTTAACATGATCTATTCGAATAGCCGCGTCCGCGGTAAAGGACTACTTGGTTGCCTATACAGTTCATAGACAAGTAAATGGAAACTACTAAAAGCCTCAAGATAAGTGTGAGTGCCGAGGATGGCTCTTCCGTAGGAAGACGGAGGTGGATCCTCGGTAGTGTATTGAAGTGGTGAGTAGTGGACTCGTGTGCGCAAAACCATTTCAAGTTGGAGTATCGTAGGATAGCCTAGCCAAGAGTCAAAGCTGGCTTGCTGCAATAACTCCACCAACCCTTCTTGATACTATGCATGTATGTAGGATCTGATGTAAGTCTTGCTGAGTACCTTTGTACTCATGTTGCTATAATCTACATTTTTACAGAAGACGCTGCAACCCCTTCTGATGGGTTCTATGTAGACGTTGACATCAACGAGTAGGCTAAAGACCCAGGTGGTGACCCTGAGCTTGTGAAGGACCATGTAGTATAGCTAGGCTTTCCAAGCCTCTTTTATTTTACTAGTTGTCTGTACTCAGACAAGTTACTTTCGCTGCTGGTTTGTATGACTGTATGACTTGTATGTTGGGTCGTGAGACCCGTACCTTGGTGTATGTTATGTATGGCTCCCTGAGCCTTAAATAAAGTACTTGTGTCGTAGAGTCATGTTGTGATGCTTCGTTGTATTGCACATATCGAGCATATTGTGTGTATGATTGAAATGCTTGGTATGTGTGGGATCTGACTATCTAGTTGTTTATCTTTAGTAGCCTCTCTTACCGGGAAATGTCTCCTAGTGTTACCGCTGAGCCATGGTAGCTTGCTACTGCTCTGGAACACTTAGGCTGGCCGGCATGTGTCCTTCTTCGTTCCTGTGTCTGTCCCTTCGGGGAAATGTCACGCTTTGAGTACCGGAGTCCTGTTAGCCCGCTACAGCCCGGTTTACCGGAGTCCTGCTAGCCCAGTGCTACAGCCCGGACCCACTTGCTGATGACCGACACGTTCGAAGCTGGGTCATGGATGCCTGTCCCTGTAAGTCTGTGCCACTTTGGGTTTACGACTAGTCATGTCAGCCCGGGCTCTTTATCATATGGATGCTAGCGACACTATCATATACGTGAGCCAAAAGGCGCAAACGGTCCCGGGCAAAGGTAAGGCGACACCCGTGGGAACACCGTGCGTGAGGCCGCAAAGTGATATGAAGTGTTACCGGCTAGATCGATGTGACATCGAGTCGGGGTCCTGACACCTACGTGGCGCACCAAATGTCGGATGTTGGGTTCCGGCAGACCCTTAAGGTTCAAACTCTGGGGTGCGCACGAAGATCTTCCCCCTATCGATCCACGTCCGATCGCCTCTCAGGAATCTAAGATGAAACGATGAGCAACACGAGGGACACAAGATTTATACTGGTTCGGGCCCCCATTGTGGTGTAATACCCTACTCCAGTGTGTGGTGTGGTGGATTGCCTCAGGGGCTGATGATGAATAGTACATAGGGAAGAATTGCCTCGCGAGAGGTGTTCTTGAGCTGGTGCGATGAACTACTTGGGTGAGCTCTATCGCTTATGGATCAGATGAGGACTCGATGATCTCTCTCCCTACTCTGTGGTGGCTAGTCCTATTTATAGAGGCCCTGGTCCTCTTCCCAAATGTTGAGCGGGAAGGGCGCAACATCGACCATTTTGAAGGGGAACATCTAGTACAAGTTATCCTGACTAAAGTTGGTCTTCGGCTGCGAAAGGCACTGGTGATGACGCCGTCTTGGTCTCCACGGTGACCTCGATCCTGCCGCTCTGCTGGTCTTGGTCTCGTTGCACCGGAATGGCAACCTTTGTCTGATACCTCGGTACTCCACGCATGTGCTTGCCCCCTTTGCACCTAAGAGGAAACAAGGACACTGCGCAGGCCGGTGCCCGCCTAGCGCCTGCATGGTCTCGATCGTCATGGCTTGCATCATGAGCACCTCGCGAGGTATCCTGCCTTGATCTCTCCGCCTCCTCGCAAGCCTGCCTAGCGAGGCCGCCTCCTCGCAAGCCTTGTGTCGTCCGCCCCGCAGGCAGGCAAGTCTGGGGACCCCCGTTCCTAGAACGCCGATAGATAAACCTCCTGAGATACAGCCAAAGCAACGTCAGCAGCGCGGCTCTAAACCACACCATGGAAAAAACAGCAATACCGGCACAGGAGAAAATAATACTCTGGATGATGCTGAAGATAATGAAGACCCCCTTGAGCCAACCTCTGAACAGGACGAATGGGAAGAAGGGAGAGTTAGCCCTGATCAACATACCATGAATGAAGACTCAGAGGACAGTAACTACCTTCCGCTCTCTGAAGACGAGGTGAGCCTCGGCGACGAAGAATTTATCGTGCCTGAGGAGCCCATCAACCATGAGCACTTTAAGCGTCGGATAATAGCCACTGCAAGGAGCCTGAAAAAGAAGCATCAACAACTTCAAGCTGATCAAGATCTACTCAACAATAGATGGACTAATGTCCTGGCAACCGAGGAATACGGCCTCGAGCGCCCAACCAAAAGTTACCCGAAGCGCAAATTGCTACCCCAATTCGATGACGAGGCGCTGGAGCTCGTCCTACCAACACATAATGCGGCTGACCGACCACCACGTGGCCGGGACAAAGCAGCAACTTGAGCTGAACACCAGCCCGCATTACCTCGCCGTAAAAACATAAACACAACAACACGGGGATACACATATGACCTGCGGCATGACTTGGAAAATAGAGCAGGCCGGACCAGATCGATCTACGGATCGTGGGGGCGTGCCCCTATGCGCGACGATGACCATTCGGCTGGACATGATAAACATAACCACGCCCGGACCGAAGGTCGCAGATGAACTCCATATGAGCTACGTCGCGACTTGGCCCGATATAGAGGCGCCGCACACCCCCTTTGCTTCACTGATGAAGTAATGGAACATGAATTCTCGGAAGGGTTTAAAGACATGAACATCGAGTCATATGATGGGACAACAGACCCCACGGTATGGATTGAGGATTTTCTTCTCCATATTCATATGGCCCTGGTGATGATCTTCACACCATCAAATACCTCCCGCTAAAACTCAAGGGACCAGCTCGGCACTGGTTGAACAGTCTGCCCAAAAACTCCATTGGCAGCTTGGAGGACTTGGAAGATGCCTTCCTCGACAACTTCCAAGGTACATATGTCCGACCTCTAGATGCCGACGACTTAAGTCACATAGTTCAACAGCCCGGAGAGTCAGCCAAGAAATTCTGGACTAGGTTCTTAACTAAAAAGAACCAGATCGTCGACTATCCGGATGCTGAAGCCCTAGCGGCCTTTAAACATAGCATCCGTGACGAATGGTTCGCCCGACACCTCGGCCAAGAAAAGCCAAAGTCCATGGCAGCCCTCACAATGCTTATGACCCGCTTCTGCGTGGGTGAGGATAGTTGGCTAGCCCGTAGCAATAACAATACAAGCAAACCTGGGACTTCTGAAGCCAGAAATAGCAACGGCAAGCCCCGACACAACAGACACAAGCGTCGAAAAAACGGTGACAACACCGAGGACACGGCGGTCAACGCCGGATTCGGTGGCTCTAAGTCCGGTTAGTGGAAGAAGCCATATAAAAGAAACAAACCAGGCTCGTCCAGCTCGGACCGCATACTCGATCGTCCATGTCAGATCCACGACACTCCTGATAAACTAGCCAATCATACCAACACAGAGTGCTAGGTTTTTAAACAGGACAACAAGCTAAATGCCGAGCACAAGGAGAAGGGGTCGCAAAGCGAGGACGATGACGAGGAGCCCCGGCCACCGAACACAGCGGGACAGAAGAAGTCCCCCCCCCCCCAAGTTAAAACAGTGAACTTGATATACGCTACCCATATCCCCAAGAGGGAGCGCAAGCGCGCGCTCAGGGACGTCTACGCGATAGAGCCAATCGCCCCAAAGTACAACCCATGGTCATCCTACCCGATCACCTTTGATCGCAGGGACCATCCGACCAGTATCCGTCATGGCGGTTCAGCCACACTAGTCCTCGACCCAATCATTGATGGATTCCATCTTACGCGAGTCCCCATGGACGATGGCAGTAGCCTGAACCTACTCTATCAGGATACAGTGCGCAAAATGGGTATTGATCCCTCAAAGATCAGGAGCACAAAAACTACCTTTAAAGGTGTCATACCAGGTGTAGAGGCCCGTTGTACGGGCTCAATCACATTGGAGGTGGTCTTTGGATCCCCGGACAACTTCCAAAACAAAGAGTTGATCTTCGATATAGTCCCCTTCTGCAGTGGCTATCACGCTCTGCTCGGACGAACTGCATTCGCTCGATTCAATGCGGTACCACACTATGCTTATCTCAAGCTCAAGATGCCCGAACCATGCAGTGTCATAACAGTCAATGGAAACACGAAACGCTCCCTCCATACCGAGGAGCACACCGCTGCCCTCGCAGCAGAAGCACAGAGCGGCCTTTTCAGGAAAAACCTTAATTTGGAGGCAAAGCTCCCGGACACTATCAAAAGTCTGAACTACTCTGCAGCAGGCAGTCCAGCTCGTCAAGAGCTTGATTAGCAATTCGGCCTCTGTCCCAGTCCCGACCAAACAACGACATTCATACCGCGCGTACATAACTACACACTCAAAATACCATGGGCATAGACGGAGGCACAGCTAGATCATGGTCCATAATGCAGCTCAACCGCTCCTGGAATGTCGGTGGGAAACGACACCTACGAGATCACAGGACTCCCTACTACGGTTGCGGGGCACGGGGTTGTGAGAAGAGCAGGATTAGTAACCAACACGAAGATCGTATACCCAGGTTCGGGCCACGAGGATGCGTAAATCCCTAGTCCTGCTTTGGTGGATGTATTGAGTGTTCTTAAGCTGTTGAACTAGCTATGGTGGCTGCGTGCTTGAAAAGATCTGAATACCCCTTCAGTAGGCCATGTGCCTCCTTTTATAGTCGAAAGGGGCTGCCACAGTGGCACACAGGAGGTGGAAAGGCCTACAATGCTATGAGCTTATCGCTCGCATTACAGGACAAGATGCATTTAATGTGTAGCTTAGGTGTCCTCTTGCTTTATCGGGGACGGGAGCGAGGCCCGTCCCGTCCGTCGCCGCTCCTCCTCGCTTTGACATGCGCCCTAGCTAGCGATGCATGCGGCGCCATGTCGGCAGGCAAGCAACTGAGGTGGCGCGGTGGTGGAGCCTCCACGAAGATCTGCATGCCGCCACACAGGCGTGTGCTGAGTTGGCCTAGAAGCTGCATGTTGCCACGCAGGTGCCTGCCCTGCTGGTCGGGCTGGCAGCTGCATGTGAACGGCGGTGGGGACTTGGCTGGTGCGGGCCTGGCAGTGGCCCCGCTGACGCCCTTGGCAAGGGTCTTGTCGGGTGGCCCGGCAAGGGTCTTGCCGGGGCGCGCTGTCGTTCCCGGCAAGGATCTTGTGGGGGTCTTGTCGGTTTCCTTGGCAAGAATCTTGTCGAGGATTGTTGCCTTCCAATCCCCATCTGATCTTGAATATTCTTTGTCTTCACAAGATCTGCATGCCACCATGGAGGTGCCTCGCGAGCTCTGGACCAACGTGGTTGATGGTGTTGGAGACCATGGGTTCAAGGGTGGCTCACTCCGCTGGTGTGGGTGAGCTGCCCCGGCAAGGGGCTTGCCGGGGCCGCTGAGGCTGCCCCGATAAGGGTCTTGCCGGGGGAACCTGCTTCATCCATCTGCTCTTTGTGGTCTTGGTCTTTGGTGTTGCGCTGATCATCTTGTGCCTTCGGCTTCTCTCCGGCTCCCCCTCCTTTGCCCTGCTATGTGCAGTCGTGGCGCGTGGCTCTGACTGCTCGTGCACAAGTAAAGGGGTCAAAAGGAGAGCCCCTACTTTTGTACACCGACAGGAGCCCCCGGGCCTGGGACACACATAAGCGCGACACGTTGTTGGGCCAGCCCCAGAACGGTGCGCGGGAAAGCGGGGCGGATTTTACCACGGTAACTGTTTCGTCCGCTGCGCTTCCCCTCGACCCGCGTTGAAAGCGCGTCATGGCGGAGCGTGCGTGACATGGGGGGGCATGTGTGGGGCGGTTCCCACACGCATGCGTCGTATCGCAGTTAATGGGAAAGGAGGCGGCCCGCACCTTCCCCGTAAAAAGGAATAACCGCGGGTGCGCTGCTCACTTTACCCCCTCCCTGCGTCTTCTCCAATCTTGGAAACGCCGCCCCCCTTTGTTCCTCCTTCTCGAGCCCCCCTCCTCTTCTTCTACCGTCGGTGCGCTTCCACCATCTTCTGCCCTCTTGCTTCTCGCAGCCATCATGGCACCCAAATCCACCAAAGGCAATAACGACCATGAGGACCCAGCGATAGAGCAGGACGAGTCAGGTCACGCCGAACCCAGTTCGGAGCAGATGCCTGATCACAATGATCCAGAGGGGCGAGTTCATCAAACCGCCCCAGGACAAGAACACAGTCCGGACGATGATGCATTCATTATTTCGGAAGAATGCGTGGACCGAGATAACCTCCACAGAAAGCTTATGGCCACAACGAGAAGTCTAAAGAAGCAGAAGCAATGGCTCAAAGCCGCACAGGAAATGCTCAATCGCACATGGAATAAGGTGCTAGACACTGAAGAAAGATATGGCGACGATCGCCATACAAAGAGCTATCCAAAACGCAAGCAACTGCCAGAATTCGACGACGAGGCCGTTCCACCAAAGACTAATACGACCAGAAGGCCCAACGTACCGCTCCCTAACCACAATAGAATGGCTACCGATGTCGCACACGATCTACATGAGCATCTGGATAAGAAAGCCGGCGAGGCCAGGTCTATCTATGGATCTAAAGGACACACCCCAGCGAGGGACTATGGTCACCAAAACGATGATACAAGCCAAATACCAGTTCGGAATAAACACCAGACACAACAACAGCCGACTGCATGCCACAACACGTCCAGATATAGAGGGTCTGCTCACCCCATGTGCTTCATCGAAGAAGTACTGGACCATGAATTCCCACAAGGTTTTAAACCTGTGAACATAGAGGCATACGACGGAACGACAGACCCAGGGGTCTGAATCGAGGATTTTATCCTACATATTCACATGGCTCGTGGGGATGACCTCCACGCCATCAAATACCTTCCCCTAAAGTTGAAGGGACCAACTCGACACTGGTTAAAGAGCCTCCCCAAAAATTCAATTGGGAGTTGGGAGGAACTCGAGGACGCTTTCAGGGCCAATTTTCAAGGGACTTATGTCCGGCCTCCGGATGAGAACGACTTAACCCACATAATCCAATAGCCCGGAGAGTCCGCCCGCAAGCTTTGGAACACATTCCTCACTAAGAAGAATCAAATTGTCGATTGTCCGGACGCCGAAGCCTTAGCGGCATTCAAACACAGCATCTGTGACGAGTGGCTCGCCAGACACCTCAGCCAAGAAAATCCAAGGACAATGGCAGCCCTAACAAGCCTTATGACCCGCTTTTGCGCGGGTGAAGATATCTGGCTAGCCCGTAAAGGCACCAGTGACCCCAGCCCATCCGAAATAAGGGATGGCAATAGGAAGCCACGGCGTAATAAAAACAAACGCCAAAACAAGGAAGAGAGCCCAGATAACACAACGGTTAATGCCGGATTCAGGGGCTCTCGACCTGATTAGCAAAAGAAGCCATTTAAAGGCAGTAAAGAGGCACCGTCCGGTCTGAATAGAGTTCTAGACAGACTGTGCCAAATTCATGGCACCCCTGACAAGCCTGCGAACCACACGCATAGACAAGAAAGCCGGCAAATTAAATGCCAAACACAAGGGAAGGGAAACACCAAGTGAAGACGAGGATGAACCTTGCCAGCCGAACACTGGGGGACAGAAAAAATTCCCGCCAGAGGTTAAAACAGTGAACATGATCCACGCGACTCATACATCCATGAGAAGGCACGAACGCGCGCATAGAGATGCACGCGATATAGAGCCCATCGTACCCACACCTAACTACTGGATGTCTTATCCGATCACTTTCGATCACTTGGATGGCCGAACTAGTATTCGACGCGGAGGATCAAAGGCCTTGGTGCTTGACCCAATAATCAATGGATACCGTCTCACCCGTGTCCTCATGGACGGCGGCAGTAGTCTCAATTTAATATACGAGGACACTGTCCGCAGGATGGGGATAAACCCATCCAGAATTAGCCAAAGCAACACCGCCTTTGAAGGGGTGATAGCAGGCGTTGAAGCCTACGGCAGGGGCTCCGTCGTACTAGAGGTAACATTTGGCTCGCTAGGCAATTCCAGAAGCGAAGAACTACTCTTCACCATCGCACCCTTCCAAAGCGGCTATCATGCATTGCTTGGAAGAACGGTCTTCGCCCGCTTCAACGCATTCCCGTACTATGGCTACCTTATAATCAAGATGCCCGGTCCATGTGGCGTCATCACCGTTAACGGAATCACAGAGCGCTCTTCACGCGCAGAGGAACACGTGACGGCCCTAGCGGCCCGACTATAAGCGGCCTCCAATCTCAGAAAACATGACTGGTCATTAAGACCACAGACACGGTTAGACGAGTCCGGTAGCCCGGACAACATTGAACCAGGGAACCGTATATGTAATCCCATAGCAGACACTAGGGGCTATAAATATTTAATACAGCCCCACACTTGGCTCAACCTTATTGGCAGGCCAACATCTTACACTTTTACTATCCATCGCATACTTACGTTGTACTCTCCTACGAGTTTTCTTTTTTCCATAGACAACGTTCGCGCGATACCCTTCCACGATACGGCACAACGGAGACAAAGGCGCAGACATGCAGCAGGGCCCCGTTCAACAGGTTTCTTTTTAGATTAATCCCCTGTGTAAACCTTTTCTACTGCCTCTTGTTGTTTAACCATCCCATGGGTTCCATACCCACAGAGGATACTACCGTTATTGGCATTTCGCCACGACAGATTAAAGCACGTACCTGGAAACACAGGGTTTATAATAAATGGGCATTCTTGAGCCCATCTTCTGTTATAAAGTCCGAATACCTTCGGGAGTGTTTGGCATCACGAGTTTGGCCTTATATGCATCAGCTCCGAATCATGTGTTTGGTCAAATGTTGGGTTTGCCCGGCTCCTGGGTTTGCCACCTTATGTTCCGTCATTATCGGCTAAGGCGCCAAAGGAGAACTACTACGATTGTGCCCTGGTTATTCCGGATGAGCACCTCAGTAGAGAAAGCCGAAAACTGACTGTCATGATACAACGAGAGACTGATCAACCACTCGAAGACTCACCAGAATCTTTAGGATTCCTCCGCATTAACGAAGGGCCATTTCCTGATCATGTACATACGCGCCCGTATTCAGATGCACGCGAAGGTACCAGGGGCTACATAGTAGCCCCAACATTAGACTCCCATGGCTAAGCGAAAGTGTTACAGTTATATAGTCCGGTTGACTAGTTCGATGTGCGATCACCTCCTTAATGGACCAAGACGTTAGATCAAGTGTGATTAACCATATTTTTCGCAAACACCCCCGCATTGTATGCGTGGGGGCTGAAGCCAACGACTGCTAACTTTCAGACGGCCGCACAGGGGACACAATCATATTTTCAGGCAAACAGTATAAATATAGCCTCATAATCAAAATAAACATTGTTTTTACAATGATTTGATTCATCACTCGAACAAGACATTCTTCGAGCACTGCGCCTCTATTAGGCGGGCACCTTTTGTGACCTGCGCCAAGTAGTGCTCGGCCGGATATTGGCCCCCCGCCTAATCCTAGGTCGCTATAATGGTGGCCTCCATATCCGTCCAATAGGCCTTAACACGGGCAAGGGCCATTCGCGCACCCTCTATGCACGCCGACCTTCTCATCGCGTCGATCCGAGGCACGACCCCAAGGAATTGTTGCACCAAACCAAAGTAAATGTTCGGCTTAGGCCCCTTCGGCCATAGATGGTCTATTACAGACCGCATTGCAAGCCCGGATAGCCTGTGAAGCTTTGCTACAACAGCCATCTTGTCACTTAACGACAGCAGGCGAGTGGGAGCATTGAATTGCGACCAGAAAAGCTTCTCCACTTCCTTATCACCCTGATCCTCGAAGAACTTGGCAGCGTTAGCTGTACTGGTATGTCGATCCATCTTGCGCTCTTGTCGCTATTTTTACTGTTGCTGGACTTTGAGCGGCGTCCGCGTCGCCATTTTGGCTTTTGCCCCGGGGTTTTATCTTCCGGATTGCCGCCGTCATCCTCCTTGGGCGTATCCACCATGTATATATCGTGTGACGAGGTGGTAGTCTAGTGCCCCAGAGATTCAGAATCTTTTCCTGCATCGTCGTCCATACCGCCGATGCCTTCGGGGTCGAAGTCAAGCACGTCGGTTAAATCATCAACCGTGGCGATGAAGTGGGTGGTGGGTGGGCAACGAATTCCTTCGTCGTCTATTCCCCACTCGAGCTGGGCATAGTTAAAGAGAGAGACTTTAACGAGTTCAGCATGTCACCAAAGGGCGAGTGCTGGAAGATATCTGCAGTGGTAAACTCCATTATCAGAGCCCAACCTGGCTCGGTTGGCTCGAGAGTGCGCGGACCGGAACCAACAACCGGATATGAGTCCGGGGGTCTGGAGTCACAGGTTTCCACAGAGGCGGGTCCTGTGTTCGGCTCCACCGCCGATGAGTGTGCGGCCTGCGGGGCGGGGCCCATCCCTCCATCCTCAGGCGACGCAGCCTGGTCCGGATTTAGGTCCGGGGCTACTACGGGGGTGATATCCCGAGTTTTGTCTGACAACAGGTCTAAGCCGTGTTCATCGTAACTGTTCGGTGCTCCTGGCGCAGGCTTAAATCCATCGAAGATCAAGTCTCCACGAATATTCGCTGTGTAGTTCAAGTTTCCGAACCTGACCTGGTGGCCGGGGGCGTAGCTATCGATCTGCGGCAGATGGCCAAGCGAATTGGCCCGCAGTGCAAAGCCGCCGAACATGAAGATCTGTCCGGGGAGAAAAGTCTCCCCCTGGACCGTGTTGTTGATGATCGAAGGAGCCATCAAGGCCTGCAGCGACGACACAGAGGAACTCTCAATGAAAGCACCAATGTCGGTATCAAAACCAGCGGATCTCGGGTAGGGGGTCCCGATCTATGCGTCTAGGCTGATGGTAACAGGAAGCAAGGGACACAATGTTTACCCAGGTTCGGGCCCTCTCGATTGAGGTAAAACCCTACTTCCTGCTTGATTAATATTTAAGATATGAGTAGTACAAGAGTAGATCTACCACGAGATCGTAGAGGCTAAACCCTAAGAGCTAGCCTTTGATGGTATGATTGTAATTGTGATCGGCCTTCTAAGGACCAACCTCTCCGGTTTATATAGACACCGGAGGGGGCTAGGGTTTACATGGAGTCGGTTACCAGGAAGGAAACACAATATCTGAATCGCCAAGCTTTTCTTCCACGCAAAGGAGAGTCCCATCCGGACACGGGCCGAAGTCTTGTGTCACATCCTAGCTAGTCAGGCATTAGAGTGTTGCATCATGTTTACTCTTTCATCAGAAACTTGAAATGGGGATCTGTGAAACCCTCAGAATCATTTTGAAAATGACCCAAATAAAAATTTCTCCAAAAGGGTCCAAGAAAATGCTCATGTTGTCTCTGAAAATATTGGACAGAGATAAAAATCAAACCAATATTTTTAGTGGCTCATGGACATTTATTTTGGGCATTTGGAATTAATGCATAAATATTTGCATTGGAAATATATTAATTATATATATTAATATATGCCCAAATATTATGCCAATTATAAAAGAGCTTTGGAATAATATATATATAGCTCCTGCAAAAATTGGCATAAGTTAAATAAATGATTTAATATATTATTTAAATCAAAACAAATGTCAGAAATTAAAAAACAGAAAATATATAACAGGAGGAGCTTACCTGGGCTCCTCCACTGTGCGGCCCAGCCAGCTGGCTGGCCCAGCCAGCAGCCGGCCCAGCCCACCTCCCTCCTCTGTCGTCTTCGTCCCGACAGAGGGAGGGGAGTGTGGCCGGCGCGCGCGCGCGCCACCGCGCCACGCCACCTACTCGCCTGCTTGCCTGCCCTCCCCTCCTCGCTCGATGCCCTGGACGACGCCACGCCTCTCCCCCTGCTCTCTCTCACTCTTCCCCGGCTCTCCTCTCCTCTCCCTCGCTCTCTCTCTCACACGGCCGAACACCACCGTCGCCGCCGTTCGCCACAGCAGCCGTCTCCGGCCACCCCTCGCTCCCCCGACCAGCTCAGAAGCTCCGCCACGACTCCCTCTTCCTCCCCACCGCTCCACAGCTCCCCGGAAGCCCTGCATCGCCGCCACGTCGCCGTTCCCCTCTTCGGGCTCCGACCATCGTCGCCGTCGAATTCGTCGTCTCCAGCGCGTCCCCGAGCCCGCTTCGACGCCCACTGCAACCGCGGTGAGCTACGCCACCGTTTCCCCCTCTTCTCCCCCTCGTTTCCCCACCGTGGCCTCCTCCCCACCACGGCCGAACCTCCGCCGTCGCCGAGCTCGCCGTCGACGCAGCTCCGGTGACCATTTGGTCACCCCGGCGAGTCCAACGAGTTCGCAAGACCCCGTAGAGCATCCCTAGCGCCTCGCTTCGCTCGACTTCGAGCTCCAACCCCGTTTCCGTGCACGACCGAACCCCGGCGGCCGCAGCCGAGCTCGCCGCCGTCGACTCCGGCCACCCCGACCCCAACGGACTCCGCCAAGAGCTGCGGGTTGTCCTCAGCTCCACTCCGGTGGTCTCCGCGACCCATTTGGTGGCCGAAATGGCCAAAACCACTTCCGCCGCCGCGTCGGGCTCGCCGGTGACTAAACGCCGGCAGCCGACTTTGACCTTGACCACGGGTGGGCCCTGGTTGACTCCCCTGAGTCAATGACAGGTGGGGCCCAGCCCTGTTAATTAAACAGGATTAGTTTTAATTAAATTTTAATTAAAATAATCACCCTGACATGCGGGACCCACTGTCAGGTTTGACCCAGACCTGTTCAGTTGACCACTGACGTCACACTGACGTCAGGCTGACGCAGTAATTGATTTTCTGGATTTAAATTAAATCAGGAAATTCCAGAATATTATTTAAACTTCAAAAATTCATAACTTTTATTCTGTAACTCCAAATTGGACAAATTATATATGAAAATGATCAGAAAAATCCAATCTATCCATCTGTACTATTTTCATGCATGATCAAAGAAGTTAAATTAATGTTTTAAGCAGAACAAGAAAAGGCACTTTAAAAGGCCATATTTGAATTTGGAATTTGAATCTTTGATTCAAATTTGTTCAAACCCTTCTGGCTTTAGTTGCATTAGCCCAACACACTCATATTGCCATGTTTCATGCATGCATCATATTGTTGCACATTGTTTGGTGATGCTTGTGTATCGATGTCCTTTGCGACAGGTTCTGTCCCCGAGGAGTACCGTGATTACCCTAACGAAGAACCGTATCCGTGCATCGAACCATCAGGCAAGCAACCAACCATTTGATCATATCGATACAATCCCATGTTCTCGCTCCTGCTCTCTTTTACTGCATTAAGACAACGCGTTTCAAACTGCTGTGTGCCACGGTAGTTGAACCCATTTCCTCTGCATGACCTGTCATTGCCACAGTAACTAGATGAAACCCACTAGCATGTGTAGGAGTTGATTGAGCCATATGTATGTGTTGTTCCTACCTTGCTATGCCTGCTATGCTTAGAGTCGTGTCAGGTCTGGTTCATCTGGGTGATGGGCTAGAGTGAAATGATTATGTCGGTAATGAGAGTGGTGTGGTGAACACGATTTGGTAAAGGTATCGATGAGAGGCCATGTAGGAGTACATGGTGGGTTGTTTCATTGAAGCCGACCTTAAGCACTGAGATCTGTATGTGTGATTTAAGAATCAGCTACTACCATACATTGGGCCCTGAAATATGACCCCGCTCGACTTCTTATTCACTCTAGCTCTCTGTCCAGGAGTTGCAAGTAGTTTCTGGTGTTTGTAGCCTACTGGAGGCCGTGGACAGCGCTGACCGTAGGGGTGGGCTGTGATGCGGTAGGTACGTGGCCGGGTGTACCGAATACCCGTTAGGTATCTCGGGAACCCTGTTCACATCGTTCGGGGCCGTATGGGAAACCTCGGCCGGACTCCCTGCGGATGGAACCTGAATAGGCGATAAACCTGGACTAGAGGCTTAAGTGTTTAGGTAGGTCGTGGTCTACACCCACGTCGGCTTTCGCTTGAAGTCTGCCGAGCACATGTCGTGTGCAGACGCTAAGTGGTGGAAACATGTATGAAGAAGTACACCCCTGCAGGGTTATCATGATCTATTCGAATAGCCGCGTCCGTGGTAAAGGACTACTTGGTTGCCTATACAGTTCATAGACAAGTAAATGGAAACTACTAAAAGCCTCAAGATAAGTGTGAGTGCCGAGGATGGCTCTTCCGTAGGAAGACGGAGGTGGATCCTCGGTAGTGTATTGAAGTGGTGAATAGTGGACTCGTGTGTGCAAAACCATTTCAAGTTGGAGTATCGTAGGATAGTCTAGCCAAGAGTCAAAGCTGGCTTGCTGCAATAACTCCACCAACCCTTCTTGATAATATGCATGTATGTAGGATCTGATGTAAGTCTTGCTGAGTACCTTTGTACTCATGTTGCTATAATCTACATTTTTACAGAAGACGCTGCAACCCCTTCTGATGGGTTCTATGTAGACGTTGACATCAACGAGTAGGCTAAAGACCCAGGTGGTGACCCTGAGCTTGTGGAGGACCACGTAGTATAGTTAGGCTTTCCAAGCCTCTTTTATTTTACTAGTTGTCTGTACTCAGACAAGTTACTTCCGCTGCTGGTTTGTATGACTGTATGACTTGTATGTTGGGTCGTGAGACCCGTACCTTTGTGTATGATATGTATGGCTCCCTGAGCCCTAAATAAAGTACTTGTGTCGTAGAGTCATGTTGTGATGCTTCGTTGTATTTGCACATATCGAGCATATTGTGTGTATGATTGAAATGCTTGGTATGTGTGGGATCTGACTATCTAGTTGTTTATCTTTAGTAGCCTCTCTTACCGGGAAATGTCTCCTAGTGTTACCGCTGAGCCATGGTAGCTTGCTACTGCTCTGGAACACTTAGGCTGGCCGGCATGTGTCCTTCTTCGTTCCTGTGTCTGTCCCTTCGGGGAAATGTCACGCTTTGAGTACCGGAGTCCTGTTAGCCCGCTACAGCCCGGTTTACCGGAGTCCTGCTAGCCCAGTGCTACAGCCCGGACCCACTTGCTGATGACCGACACGTTCGAAGCTGGGTCATGGATGCCTGTCCCTGTAAGTCTGTGCCACTTTGGGTTTACGACTAGTCATGTCAGCCCGGGCTCCTTATCATATGGATGCTAGCGACACTATCATATACGTGAGCCAAAAGGCGCAAACGGTCCCGGGCAAAGGTAAGACGACACCCGTGGGGATACCGTGCGTGAGGCCGCAAAGTGATATGAGGTGTTACCGGCTAGATCGATGTGACATCGAGTCGGGGTCCTGACATCTTGAGTCTTGTATCTTCATGCTTCAATAGTCCGAATGATGTATACAGTCCGACTGTCCGGATACCCCCTAATCCAGGACTCCCTCAAGGGGAGCCACGCAGGGCTTCTCCCAACGCGCCGCCCCCATCGACCATGCCGCCCCGAGAGGTTTTCCCGGCAAGGGAACGGTCGGGGGGATGAACTCCAGGCAGGCAACGGAACCCAGATCTATTTCAAAAACAGTGGGGCCCGCATTGCCCCGCAAACCGGCATGCACCAGGCCGGGTCGCTCGACCCGTCAAGGCGCGCAACCCGGCCAAGACCCTCGACTCGGCAAGGTACGTCAACCCGGCTGCAGCAGCTCGCGCAAGGCAACTCAACCCGGCGCAACCTTGGCTTCCCCAGTAAGCCAACCCACCCGTGGCGTCCACGGCAACCCAGCCATGGGTCAGCTCCCGTCCCATCCAGGCCGTACGATGGGACGAGACCTCAATCACTGATGACCAAGACTACAGTGCCCCCGCCCATGCCTGTGGTCAGCCAGAGCGTGGCAACAGTGCCCCTTACCTACCCGCTGACTAGGACTGGCACGGCAATAGTGTGCTCGCCCTTACCGCTGACGACAGCAAGTAGTGGCCTGACGGAGAACACTGTGCGCGGCTCGACTCGGCCACGCCATGACGATCGACAAGACGGCGCACAGTCCCCCTAGGCACATGGGGCCCGCACCTAGGAGAACCCGGCGAACCACAAGCCCCCAAGCGGGACCCAGCTCGGCACCCCGGACACCGACAATATGGACGCACCGACTAGGCATATTACCATTGTAACCCTCGGTGGGTTGGTCTATAAAACCCCCCAGGAGTCCACGCCTACAGGGAGAGAGCATTGCATGAACATGCACAGAAAGACAGAGAGAGAGCGAGATATTCAACAGAGACATATGACACACTCGGCATGCAAAGCCACACGAGATAGAGCAAGCACGATAGGACTAGCCACTACATAGCAACACCAAGGAGAAGGAGCAGCCGGAGCCTTGGCCAGTCTCCTTCCTCCTCCAAACAGCTCCAGGAGCGACATTGTACTATCAACCATCCAACTAAACTCGGCAGGACCAGGGGTGTTATCTCTCCGGAGAGCCCCGAACCTGGGTATGTCCAGCGTCCCGCGCCCGCGCATATCAACCTCGCCTCCGAAGCCCATCAGTGCCCTCGAACCTCCTCCTCTGTTTAGCCATCCCTTGGCATCTGTCGTGAGCCCACCACGACAGTTGGCGCCCACCATGGGGCAGTTTGAGGAACTGGACGGAAGCATGCTTCGGACGGGGCCCCTCTCCTACTCCCATGAGTCCGTCGCTCTGGCGGATGATGTCATCGGCGCACTCGCCGCCTCCTTCACCGTGCTGCACATCTCCGATGCGCTCGCGGCCGACGAGTACCCTAGCGGGGTGCTCAGCTACTTCGACTCCCCACTTTCTCTCAGCGGCGGATTCACTGCTGGGGTGATGGACGCCCACATAGAGGTCTTCATCACCGGCGATGGCGCCTCTTCCTCATCGAGCAAGGAGAGAAGAGCCACCAAAGCCGCGGCCGCCACGGCACGGACGGAGCCGTCCGACCCGCTGCGCGCCGCGATGCAGAGCCTTTGCATCCCCATAGGCACCAACGTCGACGCCACCAACGTCGTTGAAGCCCGAACCCAGCTCGAGGACAGGCGCTAGCAAATGCTGGACCTGTCCGAGACGCTGGCCGCCACCAGACGCCGCCTGGAAGCTGCTCAGATGGAGCACGATGCCGCCCACGGATTCACGCCCGCCGCGGCCGAGACAAGCCGGGCCACTGATACTCGCGCCCGGGGAGGAGTGTCAGGACCCCGACTCGATGTCACATCGATCTAGCTGGTAACACCTCATATCACTTTGCGGCCTCACGCACGGTATCCCCACGGGTGTCGTCTTACCTTTTTCCCGGGACCGTTTGCGCCTTTTGGCTCACGTATATGATAGTGTCGCTAGCATCCATATGATAAAGAGCCCGGGCTGACATGACTAGTCGTAAACCCAAAGTGGCACAGACTTACAGGGACAGGCATCCATGACCCAGCTTCGAACGTGTCGGTCATCAGCAAGTGGGTCCGGGCTGTAGCACTGGGCTAGCAGGACTCCGGTAAACCGGGCTGTAGCGGGCTAACAGGACTCCGGTACTCAAAGCGTGACATTTCCCCGAAGGGACAGACACAGGAACGAAGAAGGACACATGCCGGCCAGCCTAAGTGTTCCAGAGCAGTAGCAAGCTACCATGGCTCAGCGGTAACACTAGGAGACATTTCCCGGTAAGAGAGGCTACTAAAGATAAACAACTAGATAGTCAGATCCCACACATACCAAGCATTTCAATCATACACACAATATGCTCGATATGTGCAAATACAACGAAGCATCACAACATGACTCTACGACACAAGTACTTTATTTAAGGCTCAGTGAGCCATACATAACATACACACAAAGGTACGGGTCTCACGACCCAACATACAAGTCATACAATCATACAAGCCAACAGCGGAAGTAACTTGTCTGAGTACAGACAGCTAGTAAAATAAAGGAGGCTTGGAAGCCTAACTATACTACGTGGTCCATCACAAGCTCAGGGTCACCACCTGGGTCTTTAGCCTACTCGTTGATGTCAACGTCTACATAGAACCCATCAGAAGGGGTTGCAGCGTCTTCTGTAAAAATGTAGATTATAGCAACATGAGTACAAAGGTACTCAGCAAGACTTACATCAGATCCTACATACATGCATAGTATCAAGAAGGGTTGGTGGAGTTATTGCAGCAAGCCAGCTTTGACTCTTGGCTAGACTATCCTACGATACTCCAACTTGAAATGGTTTTGCGCACACGAGTCCACTACTCACCACTTCAATACACTACCGAGGATCCACCTCCGTCTTCCTACGGAAGAGCCATCCTCGGCACTCACACTTATCTTGAGAATTTTAGTAGTTTCCATTTACTTGTCTATGAACTGTATAGGCAACCAAGTAGTCCTTTACCGCGGACGCGGCTATTCGAATAGATCATGATAACCCTGCAGGGGTGTACTTCTTCATACATGTTTCCACCACTTAGCGTCTACACACGACATGTGCTCGGCAGACTTCAAGCGAAAGCCGACGTGGGTGTAGACCACGACCTACCTAAACACTTAAGCCTCTAGTCCAGGTTTATCGCCTATTCAGGTTCCATCCGCAGGGAGTCCGGCCGAGGTTTCCCATACGGCCCCGAACGATGTGAACAGGGTTCCCGAGATACCTAACGGGTATTCGGTACACCCGGCCACGTACCTACCGCATCACAGCCCACCCCTACGGTCAGCGCTGTCCACGGCCTCCAGTAGGCTACAAACACCAGAAACTACTTGCAACTCCTGGACGGAGAACTAGGGTGAATAAGAAGTCGAGAGGGTCCATTGGTTTCGGGCCCAATGCATGGTAGTAGCTGATTCTTAAATCACACATACAGATCTCAGTGCTTAAGGTCGGCTTCAATGAAACAACCCACCATGTACTCCTACATGGCCTCTCATCGATACCTTTACCAAATCGTGTTCACCACACCACTCCCATTACCGACATAATCATTTCACTCTAGCCCATCACCCAGATGAACCAGACCTGACACAACTCTAAGCATAGCAGGCATAGCAAGGTAGGAACAACACATACATAGGGCTCAATCAACTCCTACACATGCTAGTGGGTTTCATCTAGTTACTGTGGCAATGACAGGTCATGCAGAGGAAATGGGTTCAACTACCGCAGCACACAGCAGTTTGAATCGCGTTGTCTTAATGCAGTAAAAGAGAGCAGGAGCGAGAACATGGGATTGTATCGATATGATCAAATGGTTGGTTGCTTGCCTGATGGTTCGTTGCACGGATACGGTTCTTCGTTAGGGTAGTCACGGTACTCCTCGGGGACAGATCCTGTCGCAAAGGATAACGATACACAGGCATCACCAAACAATGTGCAACAATATGATGCATGCATGAAACATGGCAATATGAGTGTGTTGGGCTAATGCAACTAAAGCCAGAAGTGTTTGAACAAATTTGAATCAAAGATTCAAATTTCAAATTCAAATATGGCCTTTTAAAGTGCTTTTCCTTGTTCTGATTAAAACATCAATTTAACTTGTTTGATCATGCATGAAAATAGTACAGATGGATAGATTGGATTTTTCTGATCATTTTTCATATATAATTTGTCCAATTTGGAGTTACAGAATAAAAGTTATGAATTTTTGAAGTTTAATTAATATTCTGGAATTTCCTGATTTAATTTAAATCCAGAAATATCATTACTGCGTCAGCCTGACGTCACAGTGACATCAGCAGGTCAACAGGGCTGGCTCGGGTCAAACCTGACGTGTGGGGGCCACACGTCAGTGACAGGGGGGGTTAAACAGATTTAAATTAATCCTAATTACTAATTAGTGGCGCTGGGGCCCACTGTCAGTGTCAGGGGGGTTGACTAACAGTAGTTAGCGCTAACCTAACCACCTGGCCGACAGGGCCCACGCGTCAGTGACCCTGGGGGGTCAAACCCCAGGTGGGTCAGGTCAAACCCCACCGGCGACATGACGCCGGCGAGATCCGAGACGGCGGCGAGAGTGCTTTTTGCCATTCCGGCGACCAAATGGACGGCGGAAGGTATCTACGTGTTGCTGAGGCTGAGCCGCGTCTATTGGTGGTGGTGGTTGGGCTCGGGGTGGCCGGAGTTGACGGCGGCGAGCTCGGCTGCGGCGGCCGGAGTTCGGGTGCGGTCGGGATCAGTGTTGCAGGGGGTTTGGGGAGGCGCTGGTGCGTTCTACGTGCTCCTGGTGATGTGTGGAGCACGATGGTGTGCTCGGTTGGGCGCTACGGCGACCGTGGCCACGACGGCGACATCGCCGGCGGCGTGGAGCTCTCGGTCGAGGTGGAGCTAGGGCCTAGAGGTCGGGAGAGACCAGGGAAGAAGGGGGAAACGCTCCGGGGGCTCACCGCGGTTGCAGTGGGCGTCGAAGCGGGCTCGGGGACGCGCCGGAGACGACGAATTTGACGGCGACGGTGGTCGGAGTCCGAAGAGGGGAACGGCGACGTGGCGGCGATGCAGGGCTTCCGGGGACCCGTGGAGCGGTGGGGAGGAAGAGGGAGTCGAGGCGGAGCTCCTGAGCTAATCGGGGGAGCGAGGGGTGGTCGGAGGCAGTGGCTAAGGCGAACGGCGGCGACGGTGTGCTTCGGCCGTGAGAGGGAGAGAGCGAGGGAGAGGAAGGAGAGAGCCGGGGAGAGTGAGAGAGAGCAGGGGGGATCGGGACGGGCTGCGGGCGTCGTCCACGCGGCCAGGAGGGCGTCGGCAAGCAGGAGGTGGCCGCGCGGCCGTGCGCGCGCGAGCACGCAGCAGCTTCGGGGCGTGGGGAGGAAGACGACGGGGAGCTACAGTGCTGGGCTGGGTCGGTTGCTGGCTGGGCCGGCCGGCTGGCTGGGCCGCACAGGTAAGTCTTCCCCTTTCTTTTCTGTTTTCTGTTTTTATTTAATATATCTGCAACTTTGTTGAATTAAATAAAATACCTAGGCAACTCCAAAAATCACCAAACTACTCCTGGCTCATAGTTGGATTATTTCCAACATGAAACATTTTAGTTTGGAGATATTTGAGCATTTAAATATTTTATATTATTTTAAATGCCCAAATTCAAATAACTATGATTTAATTCAAAACCCTAGGATGGCCTAGGAAAATGTGCACCACTTTTGGCAGAGGTTCTGAACCAAGGCAAAAATGATGGGCATTTTAGAAGGGCATTTCAGGTTCATTGAAAAATTATTTTAGTAACCCTAGTTGGTTTCAGAGGGGACTGGGGGTTCTGTCTTCCCCATTTCAAGTTTCTGATGAATGAGTAAACATGATGCAACACTCTAATGCATGACTAGCTAGGGTGTGACAACTCACCCCCACTCAAAAGAATCTCGTCCCGAGATTTGGGTTCCTCCGGGAAGAAGGCGGGATACTCGAGTCGAAGACGATCCTCCCTTTCCCAAGTTGCTTCATCTTCAGAATGGTGCGACCATTGAACTTTGAGAAACTTGATGTTATGACGTCGCGTGGTACGTTCGGCTTGATCGAGGATACGAATGGGGTACTCTCGATATGTAAGATTATCTTGGAGATCAAGCGTTTCGTGGTCCACTTCACGGATAGGATCCGAGAAGCAACGCCTGAGTTGAGAGACGTGGAAGACATCGTGAACTCTGGAGAGGTGCGGAGGTAGTTCCAACTGGTAGGCAACTTCTCCTCGTTTGGCAAGAATGCGAAAAGGTCCAATGTAACGAGGAGCCAATTTGCCTTTGATACCGAAACGATGGGTTCCCTTCAGAGGGGTGACCCGAAGGTAAGCCTTCTCGTCAACCTCGAAAGTCATAGCCTTATGTTTTCGGTCATATTGACTCTTTTGACGAGATTGGGCTGTTTTCAACTTTTCACGAACGATACGAACTTGTTCTTCTGCTTCCTGAATCATATCCGGGCCAAAGAATTGTCTTTCCCCGGTCTCTGACCAGTTAAGGGGTGTTCGACATCGTCGTCCATAGAGAACTTCAAAAGGGGCTTTACCCAAGCTAGATTGATAGCTGTTGTTGTAAGCGAATTCGGCAAATGGAAGGCACTTCTCCCAGTCCATTCCGAAAGAGATAACAGAGGCTCGAAGCATGTCTTCTAGAATCTGATTGACGCGTTCCACTTGACCACTTGACTGAGGGTGGAAAGCGGTGCTAAAGGAGAGACGGGTTCCCATAGCATTTTGGAAACTTTCCCAAAATCGAGAGGTGAAGAGACTTCCTCGATCCGAATTGATTTCCAAAGGAACACCATGGAGGGACACTATTCGGGAGATGTATAAGTCTGCCAGCTGACTAGCGGTTATACTCTCACGAACAGGTAAGAAATGAGCTACTTTGGAAAGACGATCGACCACGACGAAAATAGCATTATTCCCTCTTTTGGTTCTGGGAAAACCGGTAATGAAATCCATACCAATTTTATCCCATTTCCATTCAGGAATAGCTAAGGGTTGAAGGGTGCCAGCAGGCCGTTGATGCTCTGCTTTTACACGACGACAGACGTCGCAATTAGCGATGTACTGAGCAATTTCTCTCTTCATCCTAGTCCACCAGAACCTCTGGCGTAGGTCCTGATACATCTTAGTACTACCGGGATGAATGGTGAGAGGAGATTCATGAGCTTCCTTAAGGATTAATCGCCTTAGGTTGCGCACCTTGGGAACCACTAGTCGATTCCCGAAGTATACGACTCCTTGATCATTAATGGAGAAACAATTCGCAATTCCTTTTTGAATGTTCCTCTTGATGCGGGAAATTCCCGGATCTACCTTCTGTGCTTTGATAATTTGATCCGTAAGGGTAGGTTTTGCCACCAAGGTGGAGAGAAAACCTTGAGGTACAATGTGAAGGTTAAGTTTCCGAAATTCCTCATGGAGAAGCGGTTGACTTTGTTGTAACATCAGGTTGTTACAATAAGATTTACGACTTAGCGCATCAGCCATGACGTTGGCTTTCCCTGGGGTGTAGGTTATTCCTAAGTCGAAGTCTGTGATCAATTCAACCCAACGTCTTTGCCTGAGATTCAGATCCGGTTGGGTGAAGATGTACTTCAGGCTTTGGTGATCAGTGAATATTTCGCAACGATTACCGAGGAGGTAATGTCGCCAGGTTTTAAGTGCATAGACTACGGCTGCAAGCTCTAGATCATGAGTAGGATAATTCTCCTCATGTGGGTGCAATTGCCGTGAAGCGTAAGCAATTACGTGTCGATCTTGCATGAGAATGCAACCTAGTCCTTGTCGCGAGGCGTCGCAGTAGATAACAAAGTCCTTGGAGAAGTCTGGCGGTACCAGCACGGGAGCAGAGGTCAGGCGTCTTTTCAGTTCCTGAAAGCTGTGCTCACATTGTGGAGTCCATTCGAACTTCTTATCTTTCTTGAGGAGTTCGGTTAGAGGTTTAGCAACTTTGGAGAAGTTCTCGACAAAGCGACGACAATAGCTCGCTAAGCCCAGAAAACTCCGAACTTGCTTGACCGATTCGGGTGGAGTCCAATCAAGGACGGCTTGAACTCGCTCAGGGTTAACCGCAATACCTTTACCAGATATTACATGACCCAGATAGGTCACTTCTGACAACCAGAATTCACATTTAGAGAATTTGGCATAAAGACGATGCTCTCGAAGTTTCTTCAACACTAGCCTTAGATGTTCGGCATGTTCTTTCTCGTTCTTGGAGTAGATGAGTATATCATCGAGATAAACTACGACGAATTTATCCAAATACTCCATGAAGATTGAGTTCATTAACCGAGAAAAGGTGGCTGGAGCGTTGGTTAATCCGAAGGACATGACGGTGTACTCGTATTGGCCATAACGAGTAACAAAGGCCGTTTTAGGAATGTCCCCGTTTCTGATTTTGATTTGATGGTATCCCAACCTCAAATCCATCTTGGAGAAGACTGAGGATCCAGCGAGCTGATCATACAGGTCGTTGATCCTGGGAAGCGGATATTTGTTCTTGATTGTGACCAAGTTGACAGGTCGGTAATCTACAACCATCCGGTCCGTACCATCCTTCTTCTTGACGAATAGGACGGGGCAAGCCCACGGAGATGAACTAGGGCGGATGAAACCCCTTTTCAAGGATTCATCGAGTTGTTTCTTAAGCTCGGCTAGTTCTAGTGGTGCCATCTTATAAGGTCTTCTAGCAATCGGAACGGTTCCTGGAATGAGGTCTATTACGAACTCAACATCCCTGTCAGGTGGAATACCTGGCAATTCCTCTGGAAAGACATCCGGGAAGTCACGGACTACCGGAACGTCCTCAAGGTCTGGCAAAGGGCTGGCGTTAAGAGAATATAATTGTCGCTTGGCTATTCGGGTCAAGACATTGACTATCTTCCCCGAAGGATGGGTGAGTTGAACAGTCCTAGAGAAGCAATCAATTTGGGCATGATGAGCTGACATCCAGTCCATACCCAGAATGATATTAATATCTGAAGATTTAAGGGCTATCAAAGACGCAAGGAAAACAAGTCTGTCGACTTGGATCTCATTTCCATAACTTACCCTAGAGGTCTGCCATCTAGACCCAGGGGTAGAGATTTCCATAGTGGACGGCAGATCACAGAATGCAACGTTATGCAAACGAGCATAATTTTCAGATATAAAGGAATGAGAGGCTCCTGTATCGAAAAGAACAGATGCCGGGTGGCAATTAACAAGAAGCGTACCGAGAACGACGTTGGGATCCTCTTGAGCTTCTTCGGCAGAGACACAGTTGACATGGCCACGTGAAGCGGTGACCGGTTTAGCATGAAACACCTTTCCTGTCGGCTTGCCACGGCCAACAGCTTTAGCAGATTGATTGGGGTTGGTCTGGGGACACTCACGCATATAATGACCCGATTCCCCACACTTGAAACAAGTCACGGAACTGGTACGTGGAGGAGCATTATTGGTTGGACCCCCATAGGGCTTGGCTGGAGCAGACTGTTGAGCGGGGCGAGGCGCCTGGAAAGATGGCCTCGGTGTGAACCTGGGTGGCAGGGCGGTGTTGGGTACCCACACGCGGCGCTTCTGAGGACCAGCACCGGATGAGGAACCCGTGTCACGTCCATGCTTGCGTGTTGCGTCATAGTCAGTCTGACCAGTTTCAGCACTGATGGCTTTGTTGACTAGTTTCGAAAAAGATGTGCACTCATGCAGACGGAGGTCGCGGCGAAGCTCAGGACTAAGGCCCTTACGGAACCTTGCTTGCTTCTTGGCGTCAGTAGACACTTCCTCAGTTGCATAACGTGCAAGATTACCAAACTCCCTGCTATAGACATCCACAGAAAGTCGGCCTTGGGTGAAATTGCAAAATTCTTCACGCTTACGGTCCATGAGACCCTCCGGAATGTGATGTTCACGGAAAGCCTCACTGAACTCAGCCCAAGTAGTGACATGGCCCGCTGGGCGCATAGCTCCATAATTCTCCCACCATAGACTGGCGGGGCCTTCAAGATGATATGCAGCAAAGGTGACCTTGTCAGCCTCAGCTACCAGCGCGGAACGCAGCTTGTGAGAGATACTGCGAAGCCAGTCATCAGCGTCGAGAGGCTCGACGGAGTGGTGGAACGTGGGTGGATGCAATTTGATAAAATCACTGAGTGACACCACGTTAGTCCTCTGATGGTGTGCTGTATTCTGTTCTATACGCTCCAACAAACGGTTTGTCTCCCGCTTGTTTCTCTCAGCTTCCATCATAACCTCGGCTAGTGAAGGAGGTTGAGGCAGATGTTCATTTCTGGCTTCACTGCCTTCGGCCTGCTCTTGGGAAGCAGGATTAGCGCGTGTGTTGACCATCCTAGGTAGACAAGACAATGGTTTAGTCAGAATGATGAAATTCCGACATGGGATACATAATGTAAGAAATAATTCGGAATGCAAGATGATCATCCGTATGACATGGTAGATACAGAAACTGCTTCTTTATTCCATCGTCATACACACCATACAGGTTTAGTACAAGACCAAGCAAAGTACTAATACGGTGAAAAGAGGATTACATCTCATCGGAGGCATCCCAAGCTCCTATACATTATTTTTCTACATCTCCGGAAAGAGTACAAACTAGGTCATATCCCACGAGACACGCAGGACAATAGACGACACAGCTAGTGCGAACTAGTGATACTACTACTAACTCAGACCGATCCGTAGTAGTCCTCGTAGAAGTCACCTCCATAGCCTGGAAGTTCAACATGATCATCCGGAAACAGACGGTCTCGCGGAGCTTGTGGACCATAGGGGCTAGGATGAGGTCGTGGACCAACAAACGGTGGCCTGCGGGGACCGCGAGGTGGGGTGATGCCTCCTACATCACGCCAAACCATCACGTCTGGCAGAGCAGATCTCACAGGATAGAGATCGCGCATATCTGAATATCCAGCTTGCACCGCCGGTGCGAACCGAGTCAAAGTGGCCCAGTGGTCGGCACGGGTATTGAAGAGCTCTAACCTTAAGGCCCGATTTTCACGGTCCTTATCCTCGAGCATCTCAGCAGTGGTGCGAGTCCGTGAATCCTCCTGAGTGGAGTCAGCATAGATAGCCTGGAGATACCCTTGTGCTCCCGGAAGTGATCCTGGCATATACCGGAAATCAGAGTCCCGAAATAGACCAGATCTGACTCGCATAATGGTCATCATAGAGTAGGCGGCATCCTGCACAGCCATCTCAATAGTAACCCCGAGTCCATAGGAGCAGTGAAGAGGCTCAGTGGATCCAGGATAAGATGGAAATATCCTGACAGTGCAGAGATACTGGCTTTGATTAAAGTCTCGGAATTGTTCTTCGACCGTGTACTCAGGATACCAGCGGTATCCAGCCTCAGTCATTACCCTGACCAACTTAGCAGTATGGCCGGGTACATCTAGGCATCGAGTTAGGCGAACCACTTGATTGAGGTCGCGAGTGGCCATCTGAAAGCATAATCATAATGCAAAGGCATTAGAATTTCTAGCAAAATTTCGGCAGCATAACAGCTGTAAATGCTCAAAAAGGATATTGAGACATTTGACAAAGGATTTCGTACACACTCAACATCATCATATCAAGTTCTGGAACCATTCCAACAACATAATGTGGTAGTAGAACTGAACTAGGCTGGTAACCATCAAACTTATAAGGTACTACTGATTAGTAACTCGTGATCCTGATAGAGAGAACAGATCCTAATTCCTTAACCCCCGGTGGAAGAATGGACTGACTCAGATCAGAAAGTCATAAGGTATAAGGAGTAAAAAGAGCCTTACGTTCCAACCCACAAACAATTCCCCTACATATAACTAAGAATTTCTAGACTCAACATCGACCAGTTTGGCTTGGAGAACCTACAGGCAGTCCGGCTCTGATGCCAACGCTGTCAGGACCCCGACTCGATGTCACATCGATCTAGCTGGTAACACCTCATATCACTTTGCGGCCTCACGCACGGTATCCCCACGGGTGTCGTCTTACCTTTTTCCCGGGACCGTTTGCGCCTTTTGGCTCACGTATATGATAGTGTCGCTAGCATCCATATGATAAAGAGCCCGGGCTGACATGACTAGTCGTAAACCCAAAGTGGCACAGACTTACAGGGACAGGCATCCATGACCCAGCTTCGAACGTGTCGGTCATCAGCAAGTGGGTCCGGGCTGTAGCACTGGGCTAGCAGGACTCCGGTAAACCGGGCTGTAGCGGGCTAACAGGACTCCGGTACTCAAAGCGTGACATTTCCCCGAAGGGACAGACACAGGAACGAAGAAGGACACATGCCGGCCAGCCTAAGTGTTCCAGAGCAGTAGCAAGCTACCATGGCTCAGCGGTAACACTAGGAGACATTTCCCGGTAAGAGAGGCTACTAAAGATAAACAACTAGATAGTCAGATCCCACACATACCAAGCATTTCAATCATACACACAATATGCTCGATATGTGCAAATACAACGAAGCATCACAACATGACTCTACGACACAAGTACTTTATTTAAGGCTCAGTGAGCCATACATAACATACACACAAAGGTACGGGTCTCACGACCCAACATACAAGTCATACAATCATACAAGCCAACAGCGGAAGTAACTTGTCTGAGTACAGACAGCTAGTAAAATAAAGGAGGCTTGGAAGCCTAACTATACTACGTGGTCCATCACAAGCTCAGGGTCACCACCTGGGTCTTTAGCCTACTCGTTGATGTCAACGTCTACATAGAACCCATCAGAAGGGGTTGCAGCGTCTTCTGTAAAAATGTAGATTATAGCAACATGAGTACAAAGGTACTCAGCAAGACTTACATCAGATCCTACATACATGCATAGTATCAAGAAGGGTTGGTGGAGTTATTGCAGCAAGCCAGCTTTGACTCTTGGCTAGACTATCCTACGATACTCCAACTTGAAATGGTTTTGCGCACACGAGTCCACTACTCACCACTTCAATACACTACCGAGGATCCACCTCCGTCTTCCTACGGAAGAGCCATCCTCGGCACTCACACTTATCTTGAGAATTTTAGTAGTTTCCATTTACTTGTCTATGAACTGTATAGGCAACCAAGTAGTCCTTTACCGCGGACGCGGCTATTCGAATAGATCATGATAACCCTGCAGGGGTGTACTTCTTCATACATGTTTCCACCACTTAGCGTCTGCACACGACATGTGCTCGGCAGACTTCAAGCGAAAGCCGACGTGGGTGTAGACCACGACCTACCTAAACACTTAAGCCTCTAGTCCAGGTTTATCGCCTATTCAGGTTCCATCCGCAGGGAGTCCGGCCGAGGTTTCCCATACGGCCCCGAACGATGTGAACAGGGTTCCCGAGATACCTAACGGGTATTCGGTACACCCGGCCACGTACCTACCGCATCACAGCCCACCCCTACGGTCAGCGCTGTCCACGGCCTCCAGTAGGCTACAAACACCAGAAACTACTTGCAACTCCTGGACGGAGAACTAGGGTGAATAAGAAGTCGAGAGGGTCCATTGGTTTCGGGCCCAATGCATGGTAGTAGCTGATTCTTAAATCACACATACAGATCTCAGTGCTTAAGGTCGGCTTCAATGAAACAACCCACCATGTACTCCTACATGGCCTCTCATCGATACCTTTACAAAATCGTGTTCACCACACCACTCTCATTACCGACATAATCATTTCACTCTAGCCCATCACCCAGATGAACCAGACCTGACACGACTCTAAGCATAGCAGGCATAGCAAGGTAGGAACAACACATACATATGGCTCAAACAACTCCTACACATGCTAGTGGGTTTCATCTAGTTACTGTGGCAATGACAGGTCATGCAGAGGAAATGGGTTCAACTACCGCAGCACACAGCAGTTTGAATCGCGTTGTCTTAATGCAGTAAAAGAGAGCAGGAGCGAGAACATGGGATTGTATCGATATGATCAAATGGTTGGTTGCTTGCCTGATGGTTCGTTGCACGGATACGGTTCTTCGTTAGGGTAGTCACGGTACTCCTCGGGGACAGATCCTGTCGCAAAGGATAACGATACACAGGCATCACCAAACAATGTGCAACAATATGATGCATGCATGAAACATGGCAATATGAGTGTGTTGGGCTAATGCAACTAAAGCCAGAAGTGTTTGAACAAATTTGAATCAAAGATTCAAATTTCAAATTCAAATATGGCCTTTTAAAGTGCTTTTCCTTGTTCTGATTAAAACATCAATTTAACTTGTTTGATCATGCATGAAAATAGTACAGATGGATAGATTGGATTTTTCTGATCATTTTTCATATATAATTTGTCCAATTTGGAGTTACAGAATAAAAGATATGAATTTTTGAAGTTTAATTAATATTCTGGAATTTCCTGATTTAATTTAAATCCAGAAATATCATTACTGCGTCAGCCTGACGTCACAGTGACATCAGCAGGTCAACAGGGCTGGCTCGGGTCAAACCTGACGTGTGGGGGCCACACGTCAGTGACAGGGGGGGTTAAACAGATTTAAATTAATCCTAATTACTAATTAGTGGTGCTGGGGCCCACTGTCAGTGTCAGGGGGGTTGACTAACAGTAGTTAGCGCTAACCTAACCACCTGGCCGACAGGGCCCACGCGTCAGTGACCCTGGGGGGTCAAACCCCAGGTGGGTCAGGTCAAACCCCACCGGCGACATGACGCCGGCGAGAGTGCTTTTTGCCATTCCGGCGACCAAATGGACGGCGGAAGGTATCTACGTGTTGCTGAGGCTGAGCCGCGTCTATTGGTGGTGGTGGTTGGGCTCGGGGTGGCCGGAGTTGAGGGCGGCGAGCTCGGCTGCGGCGGCCGGAGTTCGGGTGCGGTCGGGATCAGTGTTGCAGGGGGTTTGGGGAGGCGCTGGTGCGTTCTACGTGCTCCTGGTGATGTGTGGAGCACGATGGTGTGCTCGGTTGGGCGCTACGGCGACCGTGGCCACGACGGCGACATCGCCGGCGGCGTGGAGCTCTCGGTCGAGGTGGAGCTAGGGCCTAGAGGTCGGGAGAGACCAGGGAAGAAGGGGGAAACGCTCCGGGGGCTCACCGCGGTTGCAGTGGGCGTCGAAGCGGGCTCGGGGACGCGCCGGAGACGACGAATTTGACGGCGACGTTGGTCGGAGTCCGAAGAGGGGAACGGCGACGTGGCGGCGATGCAGGGCTTCCGGGGACCCGTGGAGCGGTGGGGAGGAAGAGGGAGTCGAGGCGGAGCTCCTGAGCTAATCGGGGGAGCGAGGGGTGGTCGGAGGCAGTGGCTAAGGCAAACGGCGGCGACGGTGTGCTTCGGCCGTGAGAGGGAGAGAGCGAGGGAGAGGAAGGAGAGAGCCGGGGAGAGTGAGAGAGAGCAGGGGGGATCGGGACGGGCTGCGGGCGTCGTCCACGCGGCCAGGAGGGCGTCGGCAAGCAGGAGGTGGCCGCGCGGCCGTGCGCGCGCGAGCACGCAGCAGCTTCGGGGCGTGGGGAGGAAGACGACGGGGAGCTACAGTGCTGGGCTGGGTCGGTTGCTGGCTGGGCCGGCCGGCTGGCTAGGCCGCACAGGTAAGTCTTCCCCTTTCTTTTCTGTTTTCTGTTTTTATTTAATATATCTGCAACTTTGTTGAATTAAATAAAATACCTAGGCAACTCCAAAAATCACCAAACTACTCCTGGCTCATAGTTGGATTATTTCCAACATGAAACATTTTAGTTTGGAGATATTTGAGCATTTAAATATTTTATATTATTTTAAATGCCCAAATTCAAATAACTATGATTTAATTCAAAACCCTAGGATGGCCTAGGAAAATGTGCACCACTTTTGGCAGAGGTTCTGAACCAAGGCAAAAATGATGGGCATTTTAGAAGGGCATTTCAGGTTCATTGAAAAATTATTTTAGTAACCCTAGTTGGTTTCAAAGGGGACTGGGGGTTCTGTCTTCCCCATTTCAAGTTTCTGATGAATGAGTAAACATGATGCAACACTCTAATGCATGACTAGCTAGGGTGTGACAAGGAGCGATCGGCCGGGCCTTCGGCGCCGGCCGGACCGTCTACGAGACCCTAGTCAAGAACATGCGCGCTGCGGAGGCAGCCGCGGTTGGCCTCGACCAACTCATGGGGGAGGAGCTCAAGGAGCGCATCGGGTGGATGCGCGAGCTCCTCCGCGCCGCCAACACCCAGCAGGATCACCACAACCAGCTCGCCAAGCCGGCAGGGTCCGGCTCCGCCCGCCTTGGCGGACCCGGCGAACTCCTGCAGACGGCCTCTTCGCTGCTCGTCGAGGCGCACTCCGGCCAAGGCCGGACCCGGCGCAACCCGGCCGGACCCGGCGCAACCCGGCCGGCACCGCCGCCGACGCTCTAGGCAACGAGACCGCCCCAGAGACCCAGCGCGGACCCGGCCAGCCTGGCCTGCGTCCGGCTCCAGCCGACCCGGCCCCTCGGGGCCTGGCCTCCAATCGACTCGGCCCGCACGCCATCGACGATGCCGACGCGCGCCACCGCCTCAATCAGCTCGCTCGCTCCATGGAGGTGGAGGAGAGCGGCGCTATCGGGCCAGCGTGTTTCGGCCCACGCATCCGGGAGGAGCCCTTCCCCAAGGGGTTCGTGCTTCCCCGCGGCACCCCCAAGTACAATGGGACCATGAAGCCAGAAGACTGGCTCACCGACTACACCACGGCCATTGGCATCACCGGTGCCAATCGTCGTCTCGCCGTGCGCTACACACCACTCATGCTCCAAGGATCGGCTCACACATGGTTGAGCATCCTGCCGATGGGCAGCATCAACGCATGGGTAGATTTCGAGGAAGCATTTGTTCGCAACTTCACGGGGACGTACAAGCGACCCGGTCGCCCCAGTCAGCTCGCCATGTGCGTGCAGGGGCCGACGGAGACCGGTCGCGAGTACCTTGCACGCTGGACCGAGCTCCAGAACAGCTATGAGGGCGTCCATGAAGTCCAGGCGATCCAATACTTCATCAGCGGGTGCCGAGACGGCACCCTCCTCAAGCACAAGCTTCTATGCTCCGAGCCGGCCACCATGGCCGTGCTCATGGTGACGGCGGACAAGTACGCTAACCCGACTCCGCCATGAAGATCCAAGTGGTGCTGGACGAGGCCGGCAACGCAAAGCCGGTCCCTCCACAGAAGCCGGTCGGTGAAGGCAGCCGGTAGCACCACCACCAGAACAACAAGCGCAAGGCCGAGCAGCCGGCGCAACGTCAGGACAACCGGCTCATCGCGGCCGCCGAGCCTGCGGCGGACCTGGCAGCGAAGCGCCGGCAGACCGGCAAGATGGCGTGGCAACCCGCCATGAGCTGTGAAGAGATGCTCGACGCCCCATGCAAGCACCACAGCGGCGCAAGACCCTCCACACACACGCTTCGACAGTGCGCCATCACCAAGCGCATCGTGAGGGGCGACGTCCTACCTCCTCAGGCTCCGGCTCCGGCTCCGGGCGCGGGGCAGCCGCCTCCGCCTCCACCGCCGCCTCCTGTTGGTGGCGCGATGCGGAACGACGCCTACCCAGACCAGAACGCGTCCTACATCGTCTTCACTAGCCTCGGCGACGACAAGCGCAGCAAGTGCCTCCTCCGGCAGGAGGTGAACACCGTCATCCCGGCGAAGACGGATTTCATGCATTGGTCGGAGCGCCCGATCACCTAGACCCGGGAGGATCACCCGACAGTCATGCCGAGTCCGGGTGGGTACGCCCTCGTCCTCAACCCTACAATGGTCGCGTGGCACACCTGCAAGTTCTCTCAAGTCCTCATCGACGGCGGCAGCAGCATCAACATCCTCTACCGCGACACGATGACCAAGCTCGACCTCAAGGCCGAGGACTTGGAGCCAACCCGGACCGTCTTCCACGTCATCATACCCGGCCTCTCCTGTTCGCCCATTGGCTGGGTCCGGCTCGACGTCCTGTCGGCGACAGCAGCCACTTCTGACGCGACCAATCAGGTTCGAGGTGGTGGACCTGTCCAGCGCGTACCATGCGCTGCTAGGCCGGCCCGCGCTCGCAAAATTCATGGCAGTTGCCCACTACGCGTACCTGAAGATGAAGATGCCGGGTCACAAGGGCCTCATTACCGTCACCGGCGACTACCATAAGTCTCTGGAGTGCGCCCGAGACGGTGCCAAGCTGGCCGAGTCGCTGGTCATTGCCGAGGAGCGGCGCGAGCTCGACCGGATCGTCGCCCTGGCCGGCAAGGCCTACGACGCGTCGATCCCGACCCTGGACCCGGCCGATGAGGCCGCCTTCAAGACCTCCAAGGAAACCAAGAAAGTGAAGCTGAACCTGGAAGATCCCAAATGTAGCAAGTACGTTGTCGTAGGCACCCGCCTCGACAGCAAATAGGAAGGCGAGCCGTCGACTTCCTCCGTGAGAATCGGGATATCTTCGCATGGACCCCCAAAGACATGTCGGGTATCCCGAGGAAGTACGCCGAGCACAAACTCCACGTCCGCAAGGACGCCAAGCCTGTCCGTCAACCCCTCCGTCGATTTTCCGAAGAGAAGAGAAGAACCATTGGTGAAGAGGTCGCCAAGCTCTTGGCGGCCGGCTTCATAATGGAAGTGTTTTACCCTAAGTGGTTGGCCAACCCAGTCCTCGTCCTGAAGAAAAACAAGACCTGGCGCATGTGCATCGACTACACCAGCCTCAACAAGGCCTGTCCCAAGGATTCGTTCGCCCTCCTGCGGATCGACCAAGTCATCAACTCGACCGCTGGGTGCGAGCTGCTGTCCTTCCTGGACGCCTACTCCGGCTATCACCAGATCAAGCTGGACCCGGCCGATGCCCTAAAGACGTCCTTCATCACGCCCTTCGGAGCGTACTGCTACATCACCATGTCGTTCGGGTTGAAGAACGCCGGTGCCACCTTCCAACGCTACATGCAGAAGTGCCTGCTACCGCAACTCGGCAAGAACATCCACGTGTACGTGGACGATATCGTGGTGAAGACCAAGCAGCACCTCACGCTTCTCGACGATCTGAAGGAAACACTCTTCAACCTCCGCGAATACAAGGTCAAGCTCAACCCGGAAAAGTGCGTCTTCGGCGTCCCAGCCGGAAAGATGCCCGGTTTCCTCATCTCGGAACACGGCATTGAGGCGAACCCGGAGAAGATCAAGGCCATCGAGCGCATGCACAAGCCAACCCGGCTGCGCGATGTCCAGAAGTTCACAGGCTGCCTGGCATCGGTCAGCCGGTTTCTAAGCCGGCTGGGCGAGAAGGCACTGCCCCTGTACCAGCTAATGAAGAAAACAAGCCCGTTCGAGTGGAACGGCAAGGCGGACGAAGCTTTCCAAGACCTCAAGCGCATGCTCTCCACCGCACCCTTCCTGGCCGCGCCGACCGACAAGGAGCCGCTGTTGCTCTACATAGTCGCGACCTCGCGGGCGGCCAACACGGTGCTGGTTGTCAAGCGACCGGAGAAGGGCAAGATCCATGCCATCCAGCGTCCGGTCTACTACCTTAGCGAAGTGCTCTCCACCTCCAAGCAGAACTACCCGCACTACCATAAGATGTGTTACGACGTGTACCTCACCGCCAAGAAGCTGAAGTAGTACTTTCAAGAACATGTCGTCACCGTCGTCAGCATGGCGCCTATCGGAGAAATCATCGGGTGCCGAGATGCCTCCGGTCGGGTTGCCAAGTTGGCGATCCAGCTAGCCAGCCACACCATCCTCTACGAGCCCCGCACCACGATCAAGTCTCAGACCCTGGCCAATTTCCTCGTCGAGTGGACCGAGACCCAGTACCTGCCGCCGCCTCCCGACTTGACGCATTGGCGCATGCACTTCGACGGGTCCAAGATGCGACTCGGCTTAGGGGCCGGCATCGTACTGTCATCCCCTAAGGGTGACCAACTCCGCTACGCACTCCAGATCCACTTCGCCGCCTCCAACAATGTTGCCGAATACGAAGCCCTTGTGCACGGCCTCTGGCTTCCAAGGAACTCGGCATTCGGCACATCCTGTGCTACGGCGACTCGGACTTGGTGGTACAGCAGTGCTCCGGCGAGTGCGATGCCCGCGACTCCAACATGGCAAGCTATCGCTTCCTCATCCAGAAGCTGTCCGGATCCTTTGATGGTTGCGAGTTCCTCCACGTCCCACGCGCAGAGAATGAGGCAGTCGACACGCTCGCCAAGATCGCCTCGTCACGTCCAGCCATCCCATCCGGCGTCTCCCTCGAGCACCTACACAAGCCATCCGTCAAGTCGTCGCCAGACTCCGAATCCATCCACGTCCCAGAAGACCCGGCCGTGCCGCAAGCCGGCCCGGGGATTGCTCAACCCAGCCCGGGGACTGCTCAACCCAGCCCGGGGCCTGCTCAGCCCAACCCGACCACCATAACCCCGGAGCCGGCTGCAGCCGTCACCACCCCGGGGGCTGCTCAACAAGGCCCAGGAGCCGCCGACTTGGAACCCACCCAGGTGGCCGTCTTCACCACCATCACGGCCCCATCTTGGGCCCTGCCGATATCAGAATGGCTGGAGAACAGGGTTCTCCCCATGGACGAGACCGAGGCTTGGCAAGTTCAGCGTCGGGCGTCCGCCTACAGCATCATCAACAACGAGCTCGTCAAACGCAGCTCTGCTGGTGTGTTCCAGCGCTGCGTCGAGCAGGACCACAGCATCGACATCCTCCTCGACATTCACCAGGGCGAGTGCGGGCACCACGCCGCATCTCGATCCCTCGTGGACAAGGAGTTCCGCCCCGGTTTCTACCGGCCAACGGCCCTCGAAGACGCCAAGTCGCTCGTCCTCAAGTGCGAAGGATGCCAGTGCTTCAGCAAGCGCAGCCACCAGCCGGCGTCAGCACTCTGCACCATCCCGATCGCCTGGCCCTTCGCGGTCTGGGGACTTTACATGGTGGGACCCTTCAAAACCGCTCGAGGTGGCATGACGCACTTGCTTGTGGCAGTGGACAAGTTCACCAAATGGATCGAGGCAAGACCAGTCAAGAAACTGGATGGGCCAACAGCCGTCCGGTTCATGAAGGACATAGCGGTCCGCTACAGCATGCCGAACAACATCATCACCGACAACGGCACCAACTTCGCCAAGGGCGCGCTCGAGCAATACTGGTCCATCTCCAGCATCCGCCTCGACCTGGCCTCCGTGGCACATCCGCAGCCCAATGGGCAGGTCGAGTGCGCCAACGGACTCATCCTGTCCGGCATCAAGCCGCGACTCGTCGAGCCACTTGTCCGCTCACCCGGCAGTTGGCTCGACGAGTTGCTCGCGGTTCTCTGGAGTCTGCGCACGATGCCAAACCGGTCGACAGGGTTTACCCCGTTCTTCCTCGTCTACAGATCCGAAGCCGTCATCCCGACCGACGTCGAGTTCAACTCGCCGCGCGTCACGATGTACACCAAAGCAGAAGCAAGAGAAGCACGCGAAGACGGCGTCGACCTGCTCGAAGAGGCGCGCCTTCTGGCACTTAGCAGCTCGGCGATCTACCAGCAAGGCCTGAGGCACTACCAAAGCAAGAAGATCAAGCCTCTCGCATTCCACGAAAGCGACCTCGTCCTCCAACTCGCCCAAGAGCAGGCAGGCCAGCACAAGCTGTCCTCTCCATGGGAAGGCCCGTTCATCATGAGCAGGGCTTTGTGTGACCGCAACGCCTACTACATCATCGACGCACGCAAGTCGAAGAAGCGCAAGAGGGACACCGCCGGCGAAGAACCGACCTGGCTGTGGAACGCGGAACTCCGCAGTCCGTTTTACAGTTAGCCGAACGAATGTATGTATCAATGCCTTTTCTAAGCATATGAAACTATGGGGTCCCCGAACGAGACTCGAGGGCTGCCTTTTGCCGACCAATTTATTGCATCCATATTTCACAACACTTTACTACCGAACACGGCCGCCGGCTCGACAAGCTCGACCAGGAGGCTCGGGGGCTGGCCGGCTTGACCATCACCCCGCTGCTTCACTTAGTGATTCCTGATAAGTTAGGAGGCCATGGCCCCCCACTTCGCCCAAAAATCACAGATCCAGCTCTGGCTGACGGCGGGCAAGCACAACGGGCTAAAGCTTCCCTACGATTCATACACTAAGTTAAAGCCGCCGGGTCGACCAACCCGGCCTGACGCTCGTCAACTAAGTTAGCCGCACGACCGACTGCTCACTAACCGGCCAAGTCAGATTGCCGCCAGCCGGCCCAGTGGGTGTTTCGCTCACGCTCAACATTTTTAAGGACCCAACTCCTGCGGCTGCCTCTTGAAGAGCCGAACTCCTTGTCAGGGACCGGAGCCTCGGCCGTCTGACTCGCGGGGGGAAGCTTTAGAGAGGAGCAACGGATGAAATAAGTTCGACAAAAGCAGAAGGCAAAAGGAAAATAAACACTCACAACATCTACACATAAATGATTCAAGCAAAGGCCCACGGCCCAAGTTCATTACACCCTGAAAACCCCCAGTGGGTGGGTGGACCTGCTACTTAACAGAATTTTCTACAAATGATTCTCAGGCATTCCCAGCGCCGCGTCGTGACGTCGACGGCTCCCCCCGGCCGGCCTCCGGGTCCAGCGAAGTACCGGTGTCCTCTTCGACCTCCGCGTCACCGTAGATGCCCATCTCCTCCGAGCTGCCCTCCGGGTGGCGAAGAAGCAAGCCGTAGTCATCGCCATCCACGACTGTGCCATCTTACGTCCGTTCCGGATGGAACTAGTTGTGGAAGGCGAACTCGGCGATATAGCTGGCCCGAGAGGCGATCCGGCCGGCCTGCTCCTGTAGCAACTGCTCCGAGCCAGCGCGCTGACCCATCAGCGCGTCCAGCTGAAGATCTGGATGACAAGACAACGCGATCTGAAGCGCCATCTCAGCACCGGCCCGGGCGGCGGAAACACGCCAGTCGCTAAGGCGATCCGGGCCCATCTCCAACCAGCGCGCCAGACAAGAGAAGCTGCGCGGATGGACGGAATCCGGCCACGAGGCCGCCGTCATCGCGGTACTGGCTCGGGACAGCCGCTCCATCTGCGTCCCCAGGGCCCGCAGTCGGGCCTCAGCAGCGGCAATGATCTCCGAGAAGGTCCAGGCCGTCAGCGGATCTGTCCCGGACCCAACAACGTCGGTTGGGTCGCGCTGATAGCAGACGGCTTCCTCCGCCAGCCGCTGCGTCTCTGGAAAGGCTCCTGTAGCCAAAGACGAAGCAAGTCAGAAGAGCAACAAAGAAGAAAGGGCCGGGTCCCGACCCGGCAAACAACGAAGAAGCAACACTTACTAGAGAAAGACTCTTCCAGGTGCTGCGCCTCGAGCAACGTACCACGTTGCTCCCGCTCCAAGACACGGTCCCGCTCCCCGAGCGCCCTCTCCAGGTCGGCCACCTTAGCAAGGGCCGCCTTCAGCTCGGCGTCCTTGTCTTCGGCCGCCTTCTCAGCTGCCTCACGGCGGGGAGCCTCGGCCTGGCGGGCCTCCTCAGCCGTGGTGGCCTGCTCCCGCAGATGCTCCACCTCGGCCTGGAGCCAGCCCTTGTCGTCGGCCAGCTGGCCGCGCTGCTGGTCCGCCTCAACCAGGGTCTGCTGCGCGTCCACCGCCTTGGCGGCCTCCGCCTTAAGAAGCTCCACCTCGGCCTCGAGGCGGCTCTTGTGACCCGCCAGCACCTCGTGCAGCCGGTTGGCCTCGTCAAGAGACCGCCGGGCCGCGGCCGCCTCCGCCCTCGCCTGCGCCGCCTCGACACCGAGACGGCCGGAATCAGCAACGAGCCTGTCATAGTGATGACCGGCCAGGAACAGCCGGGTCCACCAAGACAGCACCTCGGCTGCAAAGAAGAAGAACTCAGCAGGAAAGAAAAAATAAGATAGGGCCTATGATTTGGCCCAACTGTTACACAGTTGGCCCGAATCTTGGGGGCTACACCAAGTGGGTGCGATAGCGCGCCCCTACTAGAAGCTCCTCCTCCTTGGCAGCAAGCTGCTCCTTGAGCTCCCGATGCTTTCCCAGGAGCCGGTTGTAGGCGGCAACCCGGAAGGCGTCAAGGTGCTAAAGAGAAGACCAAAGTCAACACAAGGCCAACGCTCCTAAGGTTCGACCCAACTACTACATAGTTGGCCCAAACCTCGGGGGCTACACCCAGTGGGTGCGCTGGCATGCCCCCATAGAGATAAAATCACAAGAAAACAAGAAGAAGAAGGACTTACCAGGACGGCGCACTCCAGGTCACGCGTCCGCTCCATCTCGGCCTGGGCGAAGGCCTCAAGGCGCTCTGTCCGGCCTCGCAGACGGCGGCTGACAGCATCCAGCGCCGCCTCCTCCTGGTCTGGGGCCTGAAGACGGCCGCGCTCCCGCTCCGCGCGGGCTGCGGCACGGCAGCTAGGCGCCCGCCCTACCGGGGCACCAAGGCGTGCCCCTCGCTGGCCGCTTGCGACGCGGCTAGCACCTCCTCCGACGCCGGGGCGCCCTGTGTCGCCACCACAGGCACCGCCGCCTGCGGTGCCTCCTCCATAGCCGACGGCTCCTCCGGCGCCCCCTCTAGGACGTCGCCTCCACTCCCATCAGCCCTGCGCGCTTGACAATGTCGGCTCACGGCGGGGTATCGCCCCCACCTCCACGACCTCCTGGTCGAGGAGCACCACCTCGGGCCGGCCCCCACGGCCGCACTCCCTCACCGACGATGGTTCAAAAACCGTCGCCTCCACCACCATGCCCTTCGGCATCTCACGCCAGGCCGGCTCCGCCGCCTCGCACCCACGCCGCCGCCGTGTCGGTCCAAGCCCGGACCGACGCCGCCTCGAGCTCCGCCTCGGCCCGGTTCCTGTCATGCCAGGCCAAGGCCTCGGCGTCGTCCGGGTCCTGGACGAGGTCCGAGTCGCCTCGTCCCTCCTCCATGGCCAGGCCGGCGAGGTCGGACCGGCTCCTACGGAACGCGGTCCCTTCGGTGGCCGTGGCCTCCGCCGCCGCCCTCGCCAGCGCGATCGACGACCTGAAGAAGAAGGCAAAATAAGCAAAAGAGACAAGAAATCAGGGTGCGTTCAAGAAACAAGACTTACCCCGTCAAGACTGGGACCGGAGTCGGCTTCGCATGCTTCTTCTTGGCCGGCCTTCCGGGCTCGGCCGGGTTCGCTGCGCGCTTCGATCCACAGGGTCGCAACGCGACACTGTCCTTGCCATGTGCGAAGACCCGGCTCCGCACGCGTAGCCGCCTCCCCCTCCCAATGCCGCTACACCAAGCAACCGGCATCAGCGTCGCCTTCATCGTGACACGAGCAACAATTCAAGACAAAATGAAGAAGAGAAAGACTCGAAGCTTACCGGCTCGGTGCGCAGTGCTGGTGTCGGACTCGGCCACCTCCTCACCACCTTGGGCCGCGGGCTCCTTTGGTGCCACCGGCGCCACCTACAGTGGAACCCGGGTGTAAGTATGCCGGCTCGCATTCAGAAGAACCTCCCATGACGCGTCGGGACGAACAAGAAGATGCGCGGTGGCAAAGTAAGGAGACCAGATGCTCACCTGCGGCGCCGGGTTCGCCTGGCTATACGGCGCCTTGCCGAATCACCAATCCTTTCCAAGATTGGCCCTGGAGATGGCATTGACAGTGCGCGCGGCCTGCTCCCCAGACAGCCGCGTCGACCCCATTCGGTTGGGGTCCTGCAGGCCGATCATCTCGCTGATGAGGTAGGAGCGCCTCTGAAGCGGGAGGACCCGGCGAGTGATGAACGCGGCGAGAAGGTCTGCGCCGATGAGCCCCTCCTGCATCCTCATCACCATCACCCGCTCAGAGAGGTGACGATCTCCTGCGACAGGCGCCGGGGTGAGTAGCCCCAGTTTGACTTCGCCCGTGGCGGCGCCATGGCGAAAGGGGGAAGATTGATGTGGTCCGCGCCATGATTGCGAACGTAGAAGAAGGAATTCTGCCACTTCTTGGCACCATCCTCGAGCGGAATCTTGGGGACATCTGCCCCCAACCGCTTGGAGATGACGGCGGCGCCGCAGTCGGCAAACTCCCCGGCCGACGGGCCCTGCTGCTTCAAGGAGAAGCGCGCCCGGAGGTCGATCATCGGTTCGACCCCCAGGTACCCCTCGCACAGGGTCACGAAGCCGGAGAGTTGAACGATGGCGCCGACGCCGAGGTGGTGCAGCTGAAGCCCAAAGAACTCCAGGAAGGTGCGGAAGAAGGTGCTCATCGGCAGCCCAAGCCCGTGCTCGAAGTAAGTAAGGAAGATGACGCGCTCCTGCCCCTCGGGCCGGGGCCTTTGCTCACTGCGCGACAGGTGGACGCCAACGTCCGTCTCCCGCGGCAAGCGGCGCGAAGCTCGAAGCTGCGTGATGTCGTCGTTGGTGACGTTGGAGCCCATCCAAGAACCCGACGGTAGCGCCATGGATAGAAGCAGAAGGAAGAAGGACAATAGAGAAGAGCTCTGCTCGGGGCTGCGGGCGCAGCTGTGCGTCGGTGGCAAGGAGCAGAGCGAGAGCAGGGGGACAGGAGGGCGCGAGTGAGAATAATGCCCGCCGCCCCCTTGCCCCCCTCAATTTATAAGCCCCGGTTCAAATGTGGGGAAGTGGGATCATCTGCATGCGCCCGTTCCACTACCCCGCAATAAGTGCGCATGTACACATGCACTAACTGCGTGGGGAAGTGCAACCGGCCCCCAGACGCCGCAATAAATCCGCACGCATGGCCAAGGCGCACGGCGGCGGAGCCCCGGCCCGTCGACCAGTCCCGTCACGCGCGTGGCCTGTCAGACCCCTCCAGTTTCCGGGCACCACGTGGCGCCGGCACGAAGCCCGAGGGATCGCCTCAAGATTTGAAGGACTCCTCGGTTCCCGCCACGGCTGGGATGCCGCGATCTGGTTTCCGAAAAAACCGGCACACAGTGGGTGTTGCCGGACCCGGCGTTCGCAGATTTTGCCTTGCTCAAGGGGGAAGCTGCGAAGGCCCACTCATCCAAAGACGGCGGACCTTCACAGCTTCGGGGACTACTGTCGGGGGGATGAACCCCAGGTAGTCAACGGAACCCGGATCTATTTCAAAAACAGCGGGGCCCACGTCACCCCGCAAATCGGTGTGTGCCAGGCCGGGTCGCTCGACCCGGCAAGGCGCGCAACCCGGCCAAGACCCTCGACTCGGCAAGGTACATCAAACCAGCCGCAGCGGCTGGCGCATGGCAACTCAACCCGGCGCAACCTTGGCTTCCCCAGTAAGCCAACCCGTGGCGTCCACGACAACCCAGCCACGGGTCAGCTCCCGTCCCATCCAGGCCGTACGATGGGATGAGACTTCAATCACTGATGACCAAGACTACAGTGCCCCCGCCCATGCCCGTGGTCATCCAGAGCGTGGCAACAGTGCCCCTTACCTACCCGCTGACCAGGGCTGGCACGGCAACAGTGTTCCCGCCCTTACCACTGACGATACCAAGCGGTGGCCTGACGGAGAACACTGTGCGTTGCTCGACTCGGCCACGCCACGACGATCGAAAAGACGGCGCACAGTCCCCCTAGGCCCGCGGGGCCCGCACCTAGGGTAACCTGGCGAACCACAAGCCCCCAAGCGGGACCCAGCCCGGCACCCCGGACGCTGACAATACGGACCCACCGACTCGGCATATTACCATTGTAACCCTGGGTGGGTTGGTCTATAAAACCCCCCAGGAGTCCACGCCTACAGGGAGAGAGCATTGCATGAACATGCACAGAAAGACAGAGAGAGAGAGAGAGCGAGATATTCAACAGAGACATACGACACACTCGGCATGCAAAGCCACACGAGATAGAGCAAGCAGGATAGGACTAGCCACTACATAGCAACACCAAGGAGAATGAGCAGCCGGAGCCTTGGCCAGCCTCCTTCCTCCTCCAAACAGCTTGAAGAGCGACATTGTACTATCAACCATCCAACTAAACTCGGCAGGACTAGGGGTGTTATCTCTCCGGAGAGCCCCGAACCTGGGTATGTCCGGCGTCCCGCGCCCGCACATATCAACCTTGCCTCCGAAGCCCACCAGCACCCTCGAACCTCCTCCTCTCTTTAGCCATCCCTTGGCATCTGCCGTGCGCCCACCACGACAGGCAGTAAGCACCAAGCCCATGCACACGGAGGAGGAGGAGGAGAACACGGGCACCGGTGGCTTCGCCTCGACGCCGAACCTTGGCGGGGAGGGGACTTCTGCTTCACAGCTTGGCACGGGTAAGTCACTCGCCTTCTGTTTCTGCTTGCGTTCTTTCTTTCTTCTTTTTTTACGGGCTTTTGATCTTGGCCCCGCCCTGGCCCCTTCTTGGCATCCAGACTTCCCCTCGATGGATGCAGAGGACGTCTATACCGTCATTGAGGATGTCGCCAAGGACGCCGTAGCGCAGGCCGAGAAGATCGCAAACGGGGAGAGCGCCAAGGGCGCTGCTGAGGACACCGCCAAGGGGCACACCGAGGAGCCCGGCAAGGGACCTGCCGGGGAGGCCGACAAGGCCACTGCGGAGGAGGAAGTGGTTGATGACCAGCCCTCCTCCTCCACTGCCTCCGGCTTCGGCAGGTACCTGAGGGTGGGCGATGACCTCTTCGTCCATCTTCTTGGCGTGTCGAGCACCACGGCTCCCATCGAGGGAGAGGTGTTTGACGATGAAGTGCTTGCCGCGGCCGGGCTCGAGTTCCTCGACGAGCCGAGCATTGGTGGCGATGGCTCCCAGGAGGAGCGGCTGCTCCAGGCCATGGGCGCCAGCTTATGGAAGCTCCAGGCGCTCCATCGCGCCCGTTTGGACAAGGCCAAGTCCAGGACAGCGGTGGTGGAGAAGGCGGAGGCGGACCTCCAGGGGCGCCTCCCCGAGGCGCAGGACTGGTTCCGCCAGGCTCAAGACAAGCTGAAGGCTGCCCAGGGCGAGCTTGCCAAGTGTGACGTGGAGCTCACCATGAAGCTAGTCAACATCGAGAAGGCCCAAGAGGCGGCAAAGAACTTGGCCGCCGCCGCCGAGGCCGCCCGTACCCAGCACGAGGCTGCACTAAACTCCCAGGAGGAGGACCTTTCCACGCGCGAGGAGAGGCTCGCCGCCACGCTTCGCGGCAAGGATGAAGAGGTGGACAAGCTCATTGTACAACAGACCCAAGAGCTGGAGCAGAGGCACAGGGAGGCGCTCGATGCCCAGGCTCTGGTTCATGCCAGCAAGGTGAAGGAGCCAGAGGCGGAGCGGGATGAGCTGAAGGAGCAAACTCTGAAGCTGTCCAAGGAGAAGGACACACTAAACAGCGCCCTGGCGGAGGCGTATGGCACGATCGCCAGCAGGGCTGGAGAGCTCTTCGAGGCCAACAACTCCATCAGAGACCTCAAACTGAAGCTGGAGGATCTCGAGAAGATGCTGTCGGAGGCCAAGGCCTGAGAGGGGACCCTCGCCAAGAACCTGGAGACTGAGAAGCAGCTGCGGAGGAACGAGGCCGCCAACTGTAATGACCATGTGGAGGGCGAGAAGTGTTGGCTCCGACGCCTCGCCGTCATTGCGAACTCGACTGCCATGCAGCTAGCCACCATGGGGATTTCGGACGTGAGGTACGCGCCAGAGACGAGCCTGAGCCCCAATGCCAACCTGACCCTGTTCTTTGAGAAGGTCATCGGCGCCCTAGAGTGGCTTCACTCCAACCGGGCGGCCTCCCTGGCCAAGGAGTCTCGGATGCTCTGCCGGGGCGCCATGACCAAGGTGCTTGCCAAGATAGCGCACTGGTATCCCGACCTCAACTTCGAAGCTGCGCTGAAGAGCTTGCCAGAGGATGCTGACATCGCGGCGCTCAAGGAGCGTATCAAGCCCATAATCAGCCACATCGACAAAATCAAGTGGTTGGAGGGCTAGCGCCGGGAATAGGCACCCCGTTTCTTATCGCCGCTATAGGTTCATGACCAAGACAATTGCCATCTTTAGTTAGAACCGCGGCGACAATTTCTATAATATAACTCTGTAGTACTTCTGACATTATGTATGTTATTTTCCTGTTTGATTTGCCTTTGTATGTCTACCCTACGCTAACTGGGTAGGCTTGCCAGCGCGTAAACCCAGGGCAGCATCTTGAGGACGGATCCCCATTGGCCTGCCGGGTGTGCTTGCTGCCGGGCGAACCACCTTACCGCCCTTAACACGGCCGCTCGAACTGTCGAGCTTGACTCGATTCAGAGTCGAGAGCGTTGCCAATTGCGGAAGGCTATCCTGCCACCCTCGACGTGGCTGCTTGAACTGTTGAGCAGACTTGAAACAGAACAAGGGTGTTGCCAATTGCGGGAGAGCCCCTCTGTGCACAGGTTTCCCATACATAGGAAGAATCTCCGAGGACGATAACCTTATATTAAGGACAAAAGTTTAAAGTTTGGCATGACTTAGCTTTTTCGTTGCCGCCCTGGCATGCTTCGTGCTCACAGGCAGTGCCACTCTCTTGGCCGCCTTCTCCGCGGGACCCGTGGCGATGAAGAACTGCTAGGTCAACTACTAGACCAGATTCTCACAATTGCGCCCCCTACCTAGCGCGCCAAAGATGTTGGTGGGAAACGACACCTATGGTATCACAAGAATCCCTACTACGGTTGCGGGGCGCGGGGTTGTGAGAAGAGCAGGATTAGTAACCAGCACAAAGAACGTTTACCCAGGTTCGGGCCGCGAGGATGCGTAAAACCCTAGTCCTGCTTTGGTGGATGTATTGAGTGTTCTTGAGCTCTTGAACTAGCTATGGTGGCTGCATGGTTCAAAAGAGCCGAATCCCCCTTCAGTACGCGATGGGCCTCCTTTTATAGTCAAAAGGGGCTGCCACAGTGGCACACAGGAGGTGGAAAGGCCTACAGTGCTATGAGCTTATCGCTCGCATTACAGGATAAGACGCATTTAATGCGTAGCTTAGGTGTCCTCTTGCTTTTCGGGACAGGAGCGAGGCCCGTCCCATCTGTCGCTGCTCCTCCTCGCTTTGACCCGCGCCCTGGCCAGCGATGCATGCGACGCCATGTAGGCAGGCAAGCAGCTGAGGTGGCGTGGTGGTGGAGCCTCCACGAAGATCTGCATGCCGCCATGCAGGCGTGTACTGAGTGGGCCTGGAAGCTGCATGTTGCCACGCTGGTGCCTGCCCAGCTGGTCGGGCTGGCAGATGCATGTGAACGGTGGTGGAGACTTGGCTGGTGCGGGCCTGGCAGTTGCCCCGCTGACGCCCTTGGCAAGGGTCTTGTCGAGTGGCCTGGCAAGGGTCTTGCCGGGGCGCGCTGTCGTTCCCGGCAAGGATCTTGTGGGGGTCTTGTCGTGGCGCACTGTCGTTCCCGGCGAGGATCTTGCCCGGGGTCTTGTGGGTTTCCTTGACAAGAATCTTTTCGAGGATTGTTGCCTTCCAATCCCCATCTGATCTTGAATATTCTTTGTCTTCACAAAGATCTGCATGCCACCATGGAGGTGCCTCCCGACCCCTGGCCCAACGTGGTTGATGGTGTTGGAGACCGTGGGATCGAGGGTGGCTCACTCCGCTGGTGTGGGCGAGCTACCCCGGCAAGGGGCTTGCCGGGGCCGCTGAAGCTGCCCCGGCAAGGGTCTTGCCAGGGGAACCTGCTTCGTCCATCTGCTCTTTGTGGTCTTGGTCTTTGGCGTTGCGCTGATTGATACGTCTCCAACGTATCTATAAATTTTGATTGTTCCATGCTATTTTATTACCCCTTTTGGATGTTTATGGGCTTTATTTTACACATTTATATCATTTTTGGGACTAACCTACTAACCGAAGGGCCAACCCATATTGCTGTTTTATTGCCTGTTTCAGTATTTCGAAGAAAAGGAATATCAAACGGAGTCCAAACGGAATGAAACCTTCGGCAGCGTGATTTTTAGGAAGAATATGATCCTGGAGACTTGGAGTTCACGTCAGAAGATCCTCAAGGAGGCCAGTAGATAGGGGGTGCCCCCCGCTACTGGGCGCGCCCCCTGTCTCCTGGGCCCCTCGAGCACCTCCCGACCGACTTCTTTTGCCTATATAGTCCCACGTACCCTAAAAACATCCACGGAGAAGATAGATCAGGAGTTCCGCCGCCGCAAGCCTCTATAGCCACAAAAAACCTCTCGGGAGTCTGTTCCGGCACCCTGCCGGAGGGGGAACCCATCACCGGTGGCCATCTTCATCATCCCGGCGCTATCCATGACGAGGAGGGAGTAGTTCACCCTCGGGGCTGAGGGTATGTACCAGTAGCTATGTGTTTGATCTCTCTCTCTCTCTCGTGTTCTCTCTATGGCACGATCTTGATGTATTGCGAGCTTTGCTATTATAGTTGGATCTTATGATGTTTCTCCCCCTCTACTCTCTTGTGATGAATTGAGTTTTCCTCTTGAAGTTATCTTGTCGGATTGAGTCTTTAATGATTTGAGAACACTTGATGTATGTCTTGCCGTGTTTATCTGTGGTGACAATGGGATATCACGTGCCACTTTGGTGATCAACTTGCGGGTTCCGCCCATGAACCTATGCATAGGGGTTGACACACGTTTTCGTCTTGACTCTCCGGTAGAAACTTTGGGGCACTCTTTGAAGTACTTTGTGTTGGTTAGATGAATCTGAGATTGTGTGATGCATATCGTATAATCATGCCCACGGATACTTGAGGTGACAATGGAGTATCTAGGTGACATTAGGGTTTTGGTTGATTTGTGTCTTAAGGTGTTATTCTAGTACAAACTCTTGAATAGATTGATCCAAAAGAATAACTTTGAGGTGGTTTCATACCCTACCATAATCTCTTCGTTTGTTCTCCGCTATTAGTGGCTTTGGAGTGACTCTTTGTTGCATGTTGAGGGATTGTTATATGATCTATCTATGTTATTATTGTTGAGAGAACTTGCACTAGTAAAAATATGAACCCTAGGCCTTGTTTCCTATCATTGCAATACCGTTTACGCTCACTTTTATCATTAGTTACCTTGATGTTTTTATTATTTCAGATTACAAAAACCTATATCTACCATCCATATTGCACTTGTATAACCATCTCTTCGCCGAACTAGTGCACCCATACAATTTACCATTGTATTGGGTGTGTTGGGGACACAAGAGACTCTTTGTTATTTGGTTGCAGGGTTGTTTGAGAGAGACCATCTTCATCCTACGCCTCCTATGAATTGATAAACCTTAGGTCATCCACTTGAGGGAAATTTGCTACTGTCCTACAAACCTGTGCACTTGCAGGCCCAACAACGTCTACAAGAAGAATGTTGTGTAGTATACAACAAGCTCTTTTCTGGCGCCGTTGCCGGGGAGCTTAGTTCTTGAAGGTATATCTTTAGATCTTGCAATCTAATCTTTTTGTTTCTTGTTTTATCACTAGTTTAGTTTATAAAAGAAAACTACAAAAAATGGAGTTAAGTTTGTTTCATATGCTTCGTCTTTTTAATATCTTTCATGAGTATGAAGGAAAGGAAAACTGAGCTCAAGTGCTAGAAGAAGAATGCATTAAACTGTTTGGTACTAGATCTTTGTATGATGAGCATGATTGCAATGTTGTTAGTATGAATTCCTTGAATATCCATGATGCTAATGATATGCAAAGCCACAAGCTTGGGGAAGCTATGTTTGATGAAGATGATAATTTTACTCCCCCAAGTTTTGATGAGAAAATTTATTATGATGAAAGCATGCCTCCTATTTATGATGATTATATTGATGAAAGTGGGTTTGGAAGAGTGTCAACTTTATTTAGTGATGATTCCACTATTTCGGAAGAGGTTCCAATTGATTATGAGAACAAAGTTGCTATCTATGATGATTATTGTGATGACTTGTATGCTATTAGGAATAATTATAACCATGAACCTTGTCATCATGACTTTAGTTTTCAATTGGATTATGCCTCACATGATAATTATTTTGTTGAGTTTGCTCCCACTATTATTAATGAGAAGAAATTTGCTTATGTGGAGAGTAGTAAATTTTCTATGCTTGTAGATCATGAAAAGAATGCTTTAGGTGCTGGTTATATTGTTGAATTCATTCATGATGCTACTTAAAATTATTATGAGGGATGAATATATGCTTGTAGCAATTGCAATAATATCAAGTTTCCTCTCTATGTGTTGAAAATCTTGAAGCTATGCTTGTTTTGCCTTCCCATGCTAGTTGATTATTGTTCCCATAAGTTGTTTTCTCAAAAAATCCCTATTCATAGGAAGTGGGTTAGGCTTAAATGTGATAGTCATATGCTTCATGATGCTCCCGTTATGTTTCTATTCTTAACTTTTATGTGAGCATCATTGTCACCATCATGCCTAGCTAGAAAGGCATTAAAGAAAAGCGCTTGTTGGGAGACAACCCAATATTTATTCTTACTGTTTTTGTGTGTTCACATGATTATGCAACTATAGTAATCATGTTTTATAGCTTTTGTTTCAATAAAGTGCCAAGTAAGACCTTTAGGATAGATTACGGTGATAGCTGTGTTGATCCTGCTCAGAACCAGAAACTTTTGCACCCAGTAAATTAGTTTTGTTAATTTACAGAAACGTGCTTATGATATGATTATTTTTGATCTGGATTGGTACACAAATTGCTTAGGACTTCCTAATATGGTAGGATTTTTGGAGTTCCACAAGTATACGTTTGATACAGATTACTACAGACTGTTCTGTTTTTGACATATTCTGTTTTCTATGTGTTGTGTGCTTATTTTGATGAATCTATGAATAGTATCGGAGGGTATGAACCATAGAAAAGTTATAATACAGTAGATATTACACATATATGAATTTATAATGAGTTAATTACATTACCTAAGTGGTTGTTTTATTTTCTTATACTAAGGGAGCTTACGAGTTTTCTGTTGAGTTTTGTGTTGTGGAGTTTTCAAGTTTTGGGTAAAAATTCGATGGACTATGGAATAACGAGCGGCAAGAGCCTAAGCTTGGGGATGCCCAAGGCACCCAAAGGTAATATTCAAGGACAACCAAGGGCCTAAGCTTGGGGATGCCCCGGATGGCATCCCCTCTTTCGTCTTCGTTCATCGGTAACTTTACTTGGAGCTATATTTTTATTCACCACATGATATGTGTTTTGCTTGGAGCGTCATTTTATCTTGTTAGTATTTGCTTGATGTTATTTAGAATAATGTTTTGCATCTTTATTTTCAATAAAAAAGTCAAGGATAGCCTTTACCATGCTTATTTTTCTAGTATACATGTTGCTGTTTGAAAATAGAAAGTTTACCGCTGTTGAAAAAATTCCCTAGAAAAGTCACACCATGATATAATGTTGAAACCTTTTGGATAATAAGATCTGATAAATTTACTACAGTGGGAATTTTCTCTCATAATTTTTGGAGTTAGGGAAGTATTAATACTCTTGCATTCTTTACAGACTGTACTGTTTTGGCAGATTGCTGTTATGTTTGCATCGTTTGCTTATGTTTGCTTGTTTAATGATTATATTTGAGGATAGGAGTATTAAATATGCAGAGGAATTTAGTATGAAATGTTGACTAATAATTTTAGTGATTTGTTAAAGTAGAAAATGATAAGGTTTTGCATTGGTTTATACTAACCTATCTCACGAGTTCTTGTTGAGTTTGTTGTGGATGAAGCTTTTGATAAAAAGAGAAACCATGATATGAGAGGAATTAAGGAGACACAAAATTTCAATCTTGGGGATGCCCAAGGCACCCCAAGATAATATTTCAAGAAGTCTCAAGCATCTAAGCTTGGGGATGCCCCGGTAGGCATCCCACCTTTCTTCTTCAACAACTATCAGTTAGTATCTGTTGAGCCTAAGTTTTTGCTTCTTCACATGAGTTGTGCTATCCTTGCAATGCCATTCTATTTTGTTTTGCTTGCTGTTTGAATACAATACCAAGATCTTAAATTCTTAAATGTTAGAGAGTCTTCACATAGTTGCACAATTATTCGACTACTCATTGATCTTCACTTATATCTTTCGGAGTAGTTTGTCATTTGCTCTAGTGCATCACTTATATCTTTTAGAGCATGGTGGTTGTTATATTTTTTAGAAATTGCTAGTCTCTCATGATTCAATCATATTATTTTGAGATTCTTTTAGAACAACATGTATTTGCTATGGTTACAAATTTGGTCCTAGAATGATGAGCTTCCAAGTTGGGTATAATAAAAACTATCATAGAATGGAATTGGATGCTATGATCAATTTGATGCTTGATAATTGTTTTGAGATATGGAGGTAGTGATATTAGAGTCATGCTAGTTGAGGTGATTATGAAAAATACTTTTGTTGGGGTTTGTGATTCCCGTAGCATGCGCATATGGTGAACCGCTTTGTGATGGAGTTGGAGCACAATTTTATTTATTGATTGTCTTCCTTATGAGTGGCGGTCGGGGACGAGCGATGGTCTTTTCCTACCAATCTATCCCCCTAGGAGCATGTGCGTAGTACATTTGTTTTTGATGACTTCTAGATTTTTGCGACAAGTATATGAGTTCTTTTGACTAATGTTGAGACCATGGATTATACGCACCTCACCCTTCCACCATTGCTAGCCTCTCTTGTACCGCGCAACTTTCGCCGGTACCATACACCCACTATATACTTTCCTCAAAACAGCCACCATACCTACCTATTACGGCATTTCCATAGCCATTTCGAGATATATTGCCTTGCAACTTTCCACCATTCTGTTCATATGACACGCATTACTTTTGTCATATTGATCTTTGCATGATCATGTAGTTGACATTGTATTTGTGGCAAGGCCACCTTCATAATTTTCATACATGTCGCTCTTGATTCATTTCATATCCCGGTACACCGCCGGAGGCATTCATATAGAGTCATATCTTGTTCTAGCTTTGAGTTGTAATTCTTGAGTTGTAAATCTATAAAAGTGTGACGATCTTCATTATAAGAGCATTGTCCTAGTGAGGAAAGGATGATGAAGACTATGATTCCCCCACAAGTCGGGATGAGACTCCAGACTTTACAAAAAGAAAAAAAAGGGAAAGAAAAAAAGAAAAAAGAAAAGGCCAAAAAGAAAAAAAAGAAGGCCAAAGAAAAAAAAGAAAAAAAAGAAAAGAAGAAAACATAAAATGAGAGAAAAAGAGAGAAGGGACAATGCTACTATCTCTTTTTCCACACTTGTGCTTCAAAGTAGCACAATGATCTTCATGATAGAGAGTCTCCTATGTTGTCACTTTCATATACTAGTGGGAATTTTTCATTATAGAACTTGGCTTGTATATTCCAATGATGGGCTTCCTCAAAATGCCCTAGGTCTTCGTGAGCAAGCGAGTGGGATGCACACCCACATAGTTTCTTTTGTTGAGCTTCCATATATTTATAGCTCTAGTGCATCCGTTGCATGGCAATCCCTACTCGCTCACATTGATATCTATTAAGGAGCATCTCCATAGCCCATTGATACGCCTAGTTGATGTGAGACTATCTTCTCTTTTTTTTTCTTCTCCACAACCACCATTCTATTCCACATATAGTGCTATGTCCATGGCTCACGCTCATGTATTGCGTGAAAGTTGAAAGAGTTTGAGATTATTAAAGTATGAAACAATTGCTTGGCTTGTCATCGGGGTTTGCATGATTAAATACTTTGTGTGATGAAGATAGAGAAACAGTCAGACTACATGATATTTTAGGGATAACTTTCTTTGGCCATGTTATTTTTAGAAGACATGATTACTTTGATTAGTATGCTTGAAGTATCACCATTTTCATGTTAATATGAACTTTTAGTTTGTATCATTTGGATCTAAACATTCATGCCACAATAAAGAAAATTACATGAGAATAATGCTAGGTAGCATTCCACATCAAAAATTCCTTTTTATCATTTACCTACTCGAGGACGAGCAGGAATTAAGCTTGGGGTTGCTTGATACGTCTCCAACGTATCTATAATTTTTGATTGTTCCATGCTATTATATTACCCCTTTTGGATGTTTATGGGCTTTATTTTACACATTTATATCATTTTTGGGACTAACCTACTAATCGGAGGCCCAGCCCATATTGTTGTTTTATTGCCTGTTTCAGTATTTCGAAGAAAAGGAATATCAAACGGAGTCCAAACGGAATGAAACCTTTGGCAACGTGATTTTTGGGAAGAATATGATCCTGGAGACTTGGAGTTCATGTCAGAAGATCCTCCAGGAGGCCAGGAGATAGGGGGGCGCCCCCCCCTACTGGGCGCGCCACCCTGTCTTGTGGGCCCCTCGAGCACCTCCCGACTGACTTCTTTCGCCTATATAGTCCCACGTACCCTAAAAACATCCACGGAGAAGATAGATCGGGAGTTCTGCTGCCGCAAGCCTCTGTAGCCACCAAAAACCTCTCGGGAGTCCGTTCCGGCACCCTGCCGGAGGGGTAACCCATCACCGGTGGCCATCTTCATCATCCCGACGCTATCCATGACGAGGAGGGAGTAGTTCACCCTCGGGGCTGAGGGTATGTACCAGTAGCTATGTGTTTGATCTCTCTCTCTCTCTCTCTCTCGTGTTCTCTCTATGGCACGATCTTGATCTATCGCAAGCTTTGCTATTATAGTTGGATCTTATGATATTTCTCCCCCTCTACTCTCTTGGGATGAATTGAGTTGTCCTCTAGAAGTTATCTTGTCGGATTGAGTCTTTAATGATTTGAGAACACTTGATGTATGTCTTGCCGTTTTTATCTGTGGTGACAATGGGATATCACGTGCCACTTGATGTATGTTTTGGTGATCAACTTGCGGGTTCCGCCCATGAACCCATGCATAGGGGTTGACACACGTTTTCGTCTTGACTCTCCGGTAGAAACTTTGGGGCACTCTTTGAAGTACTTTGTGTTTGTTGGGTGAATCTGAGATTGTGTGATGCATATCGTATAATCATGCCCACGGATACTTGAGGTGACAATGGAGTATCTAGGTGACATTAGGGTTTTGGTTGATTTGTGCCTTAAGCTGTTATTCTAGTACGAACTCTTGAATAGATTGATCCGAAAGAATAAATTTGATGTGGTTTTGTACCCTACCATATTCTCTTTGTTTGTTCTCCGCTATTAGTGGCTTTGGAGTGACTCTTTGTTGCATGTTGAGGGATTGTTATATGATCTATCTATGTTATTATTATTGAGAGAACTTGCACTAGTGAAAGTATGAACCCTAGGCCTTGTTTCCTATCATTGCAATACCGTTTACGCTCACTTTTATCATTAGTTACCTTGCTGTTTTTTTATTTCAGATTACAAAAACCTATATCTACCATCCATATTGCACTTGTATCACCATGTCTTCGCCGAACTAGTGCACCTATACAATTTACCCCATTGTATTGGGTGTGTTGGGGACACAAGAGACACTTTGTTATTTGGTTGCAGGGTTGTTTGAGAGAGACCATCTTCATCCTACGCCTCCTACGGATTGATAAACCTTAGATCATCCACTTGAGGGAAATTTGCTATTGTCCTACAAACCTGTGCACTTGCAGGCCCAACAACGTCTACAAGAAGAAGGTTGTGTAGTAGACATCACTGATCATCTTGTGCCTTCGGCTTCTCTCCAGCTCCCCCTCCTTTGCCCTGCTATGTGCGGCTGTGGTGCGTGGCTCTGACTGCCCGTGCACAAGTAAAGGGGTCAAAAGGAGAGCCCCTACTTTTGTACACCGACATGGACCCACATACTCTTACCTTTTCTTTTTCTTTTTAGGTTTCTTTTTTTCCAGGCCTTTCCTGGTGACCTAATTGTCGGACCTATCAAGGGACGGATACACCAAGACGGCAAGAAGCATTGACATATAGGGGAATTCCCAGGTGGTTTCTTTAAATGATTGTTATGCCTGCTTTAAGGACCCGCACGCAGCTCTCCCTTGTTAGTGGCATTTTAAATAGCCCTTTTGCTTATCGCACTATTTGTACAAAATACGCTTTGACGTATTAATCAAACTACAGTGGAAAATGGTTTGCAGCCCAATTTCTGCGGCATTAGCCTATTACTTCATTTTTCTTTTTCTTGATATTCTTATCAATTGCACCTGTACACTCGGGTACGTCTTAATTCGCCAGGGGCTTAATTACGCCCCATAATACGGCAACAAAGTCCAAACACTTTTTTACAGTATAGTTCGGCACCCCTAACTTATCACATTATATGCATCGGCTCCGAATCATGTCTTTGGTCAATAGTTGGGTTGCCCGGCTCCTGCGCTTACTACCTTACATTCCACTATATCGGCTAGGGTAGTAAAGGGAGAACTCCTGCGATTGTGTCCTGGTTCATCCGGATTAGCACCTCAGTAGAGAAAGCCAAAAACTGACTGTCATGATGCGGTGCGAGCCGGTCAGCTGTTCGAGAGGTTACAAATCATTAGTGATTTTTTCCGCATTATGCGATGAATCGGTTTTTATCCGATTAGGTGTTTACAGTACCCCAAGTTCGGACTTATGAATACTAGGGGCTACGCCTAAATTTCTATTGTCAAACTCCTATGGCTAAGTCAGGGTGATAAAGCCACATAGTCCGATTGCCTGGTTCGTTGCACTAAACACCTCCTTTAAGGACCAAAACTTTGGAATAAAGAGTGTTTAGATTCATCCTAAAAAACCCCGTACTACCTACGTGGGGGCCGAAGCCGCCGACTGGCCAACTCTTAGATTTAACAAAACGGCCTCACAGGAGGTAAAATTTTAAATAAACAGGCATTATATTACATAACGACATTGTTTCATAGTACAGGACATGATAACATGAATGTATTCATGGAAATATAACATCCTTAGTGCATTGCTCCGCCACAATGCGGGACCCCTCCAGGACATTGTCAAAATATAGCTCGGGGGTGCGGTGCTCCTTGCCCATGGGCGGTCCCTCGGTCACAAGCTTCGTGGAGTCCTTCTTCACCCAATGCATCTTGACCCAGGCGAAGGCCATTCGCGTGCCTTCAATGCAGACCGACCGCTTGATAGCATCAAGCCGCGGCAGGCATTGACCAGCCGCTTCACGAGCCCGAAGTAGCTGCTGGGTATGGCTTCAGCAGGCCATAGTTGGATTATCAAATCCTTCATGGCTAGTCGGCCGCCCTATGCAGTTCGACCAGCTGTTTTAGCTGATCGCTAAAGAGCATCTGATGTTCTGGCGCAAGGTATTGCGACCAAAACAGCTTCTCCGTAGAGCTCCCCTCTTTGGCTCAGAAGAAATCCGTAGCGTCTGAAATGCTGCGCGGAAGATCCACAAAAGCCCCTGGAGAACTGCAAATCCGGGTCAGTAAGAGGAACCTTTTCTTCAGATATTTGCTCTTCGTAATAAAGGCCTTACCCGCCACGATTTTTCTGGCCTCCTGGATTTCCTGGAGGGTGCCCTGGGCTTCAACCCGGGCATCATGTGTGCTTTGGCGGGCCTTGGCAAGTTTGGACTCTTGATCCGTAAGGTTGCGCTCCAAGGAGACTCGCATTTCTTGACGGCGTCCTGGAGCTCCTGCTAGACCTCACTGACCCTGGCCTCATGCTTTTCATGGGCGGCTTGTTCCTTGGCCGCTCTATCCTCGACCTTGGCTAGCGCCTTCTTGAGAGCCTACACCTCGGTTGCCGCTCCTAATAAATATCATGGCACTTTGGTCAGCACAAATCATTCATCCTTCCTAAACAAAATAGACAAAGTTATTGCATACCTTGATTGTCTTCCAGCTGTTTTTTCACGCGTCCGAGCTCTTCCTCGGCCCGCTCCAGACTCTGCTTCAGTCCAGAAACCTCAGCAATATGAGAAGTCACAGCCAGCAACGACGCCTGCTTGTTCACACTGACTCATCTGGTTAGTCTCCTGCGAAACTTGTTTGATCCTCTATCCGGCTTTTCTTTTCGAACACCGGATAGTGTCTCAGGGGTTACTGTCTATACTGTGACATTCTTTTTACATAATAGCATTGCTTACCTCAAAGCCTGTCAGAAGGCTTGTGCAGGCTTCGGTCAGTCCACTTTTCATGAACTGGATCTTCTCAATCACCGTACCCATAAGGGTACGGTGTTCCTCAATGATGGAAGCGCCCAGCAAATTATCCGGTGCCTCTGGATGGACAGAGGTCACCGGTGGAATAGGTGCACCTCCTTCTTTCGAAAGAGGCTGCTCGCCTGATTCCGGAGCCGTATAGGTCTCCAGAACTATATTCGGTTTGGGGCCGAACTGAATATGTCCCCCATCGCTCGTCTCCATGGGGATTTGCTCCTCCATGTGTCCGGCGGCCGAGGCTTCACCCTCCGGCGCCGCCCTGACGGCCTCCGGCCTGAGTCTCTCCCTAGCCTGGGATCCTTTGGGACAACACCTCGGTGTTATCCATGGCCTTGGGAGAGGAGGCTGTCGGAAGGGTCCCGCTGTCCATCGCCTCTTGGTCTAGCGAATCCCCCGAAGATGAGGATCGCTCGAGGTTGGACCGAGCCAGACTGCAAATACATGATTCAACACATTAATACTATGAAGTTGTGAGGCCGGATATATGAATGTGTCCGGGTTTTTGAGTACTCATGATTTGGCCAGGGGCTTGTCCCTAGGAAGCCATTCTGAGCTGTTGTCGGTGGCTGCCGTGGAGTTGTTCGGGAGCAAAACTTTCCCCTTCTTGGATGCTTTGGCCTCCAAATGCGTGGAGGCCACCCTCTTCTTCCTTCCCCCTCAAGGGAGAGTTTCTTTCCTCCTCCTCTTCATCCTCGGTGGTGGAGGAGTGAGTCTTGGTGTCTTCGGACGTCATGTCTGAAGCACCCTTGTGACGGAGACTACCTCTGGTCCGCTTGGCCTTCTTCTTGGCCTTCTTCTCAGGCGCTTAATAGGGCGCCTGAACCAGCATCTTCGTTAGAAGTGGGATTTCTAGGTCTTCGGGCAGCGGAGCCGGATAGTGAATCCGCTTTGCCTTCTTCGTCTAGCCCTGAGAGAATTTGTAGGGAGGCTTAGGCGTCTTCCTCGAGTATGCAAGTAAAGGATATACCTTGAAAACATGAAAAAACTTACCGGACTAGCGGGATGGTCCAAGTCGTGCCCGCGGTCCTCGGTCGTAGCCGGCCGCATCTCGTTGGCCTTGAAGAGCACCCTCCAGTTGTCTTCGTGCGTGGTGCCGAAGAACTACAGCAAGGTCTGGTGCTTGGCCGGATCATAGTCCCATAAGTGGCAAGTCCGGCTTTGGCACGGAAGGATGCGGCGAATAAGCATCACCTGGATGACATTGACAAGCTTGATGTTCTTGTCTGTCATGCTCTTGATGCGCGTCTAAAGCGTTGTCAGCTTGTCTGGCGAGGACCAGTCCAGGCCCTTCTCTAGCCAGGAGGTGAGCCGCATCGGGGCTCCGGACCGGAATTCGGGAGCCGCAGCCCAGGTGGTGCCGCGCGGCTATGTGATATAGAACCACGATTTCTGCCACCGTTTGACAGTCTCCACGAAGGAGCCTTGGGGCCATGTGACGTTGGGCATCTTGCTCACCATGGCGCCTTCGCACTCTGCGTGTTGTCCACTCACCACCTTCGGCTTCACATTGAAGATCTTTAGCCATAATCCGAAGTGGGGTGGGATGCGGAGGAAGGCCTCACACACAATAATGAATGCCGAGATGTTGAGGATGAAGTTGGGGGCCAGATCGTGGAAATCCAGCCCATAGTAGAACATGAGTCCGTGGACGAATGGGTGGAGAGGAAATCCTAGCCCACAGACGAAGTGGGGGATGAACACCACCCTCTCATGGGGCTCCGGGGTAGGGATGATCTGTCCCTTGGCCGGAAGCCGGTGGGCGATTTCCCTGGCCAGATACCCAGCCTCCCGGAGCTTGGTGATGTCCTTCTCCTTGACGGTGGAGGCCATCCACTTGCCCTGCGCTCCAGATCCAGATATGGTTGGAGTGATTTCTTGTGGCGGAAAAGATGAGAGCTTGGGCGCTGGAGCTTGAGAATGGGGGAGGCAGAGAGAGAAGGCGTGGGTGAAAAGAGGCGAATCCTTATCTCTTTATAGAGGTAGTGAATATCAAGCGCCTCCCCACTCGCCTTAAAACTCGCCTGTTCCCCAAGGGCCGTGCAGGCGGCACGGTTGGGTTATCCATGCCCGTATTGATGAGAATCCCGCAATAACGGGACATGATCTCTGCTTTGACAAGACATGCTGATGAAATTGCATCTCGAAATATTGAGCGGCAGGCTAAAAACAGTTCGAATATTGGTTGGGCGGCGACATGATGTCACGCTATCAAAAAGTTGTCAGCAGATTGGACTCGTGAAATATTATACTCTCTACGATTGTGTGTGGAATTTGTTTTGCAGAGCCGGACACGATTCTTGTGTTCGAGGACTATTTTGGAGTATTCGGAGAAGGAACCCGCCTTGCAATGCTGAAGACAATCTGCACACCGGACACCTCATCATTGAAGCCTGGTTCAGGGGCTACTGAGGGAGTCCTGGATTAAGGGGTCCTCGGGCGTCCGGACTATTGACATGGGCCGGACTAATGGGCTGCGAAGATGCAAGACCGAAGACTCTCTCCCGTGTCTGGATGGGACTCTCTTTGGCGTGGAAGGCAAGCTTGGTGTTAGGATATGTAGATTCCTTTCTCTGTAACCGACTCTGTATAACCCTAGTCCCCTCCGGTGTCTATATAAACCGGAGGGCTTAGTCCCTAGAGGCAATCATAATCATACAGGCTAGACTTCTATGGTTTTAGCCATTACGATCTCGTGGTAGATCAACTCTTGTAATACTCATATTCATCAAGATTAGTCAAGCAGGAAGTAGGGTATTACCTCCATAGAGAGGGCCCAACCCGCGTAAACATCGTGTCCCCCGCCTCCTATTACCACCAGCCTTAGACGCATAGTTCGACTCCCTACCCGAGATCCGGCGGTTTTGACACCGACAACCACCCCATCAAAGACAGTAGAAGATGGCCTAAGATCCTTGTTAGTCAAATTCATACGACAAAAGGTCTCATAGTAAAGGATATTGATACTGATGCCACCATCCATGAGCACCTTTGTGAGTTTATATCCTCCTACCTGTGGAGCAACCACCAATGCCAGCTGACCCGGATTGCCGACTCGGGGTGGGTGATCCTGTCGGCTCCATGTAATAGGCTGCTCAGACCACCTTAAGTATCGGGGCACCGCCGGTTCAACAGAGTTCACCGCCCGCTTATGGATTTTCTGATCTCGCTTGCACAGACTTGTAGTGAACACATGATACTGACCACCATTTAGTTGCTTTGGATTACTCTGATAACTAGACTGCTGCTGCTGGTTTCCTTGGTTAGACTGTTTATTAAAACGACCTTGATTGCCCTGACCCTGAAAGCCAGATCTTGAACCACCACCACCAAAGCCATGTCCATGAGAGCCGGATCCAGAGTCGCCATTCGGGCCATGATTGAAAAATTGGAATTCCTAAACTCTTTCATCATGTAACAATCCTTCCACAGATGACCAGATGGCTTATCGCGCGTACCGTGCCTTGGACAAGGCTGATTCAGTACTGCCCCAAGGTTGAGTCTTGACCCTTGGGCCGGTTTTCCCTTGCAATGCCGATTATTGTTCTGCGCAGTGGTGTTAGCCACAAAATCGAAATTACCATCAGCCTTACGCTTACCATTGCCGGCTTGACCTGCCGGGTTATGCTGCTGCCCTTTTACATTGCCACCTTCTTTCCCTTACCCGGCTTATCATCATCAGACTCGGGGTCCTTGGTATTGTCAGATTCGGCATATATGATGAGAGCCTCCATTAGCGCCCCCATGTCGTTGCAGTGGCGCTTAAGCCGCCCCAGCTTCTGCTTAAGAGGGAGGAAATGACAATTTTTCTCTAACATCAGGACTGCAGAACCGGCATTGATACTATCCGACGAGTGTATGATAGACGAGATCCAGCGCACCTAGTGAGTTGTTGACTCGCCTTCACCTTGAATGCAAGAATCCAAATGCAGAATTGACATAGGCTTCTTGCATGTGTCTTTGAAATTTTGAATAAAACGCCTCTTTAACTCTGCCCATGATCCAATAGAATTAGCGGGCACGGTTTTTAACCAACTGCGAGCCGGGCCATCCAACATCATGGTGAAGTACTTATCACACGCAGCATCGCCGACATCAAGCATCTCCATGGCCATCTCATAACTCTCGATCCAAGCCTCTGGGGGCTGATCTGCCGTGTAATTAGGCACCTTGCGAGGGCCATTAAAATCCTTAGGCAAGAGCTCATTGCATAGAGCCTGCACTAAACACGACACCCCCAAGGTTCTAGAGGTCATTCCTACCTCGATAGACGCTGAAGGATAAACCAGAGATTGTTGTTGAGCCGCCAACTGAGCTGCCAGCTCTGCCTCACGCCGCACTCTGCCCTGGTCTACAAAAATCTGAGCATCATTGCCAACACACAACGGGTTAGGCTGGCAAGGCTGGTTGCGGTGCCGCTCACTTCTTGACACAGCCGGTTCATAAATGTGCCTACTATAACTCCTGCTTGGATGGGGTGTTGAGTGGATACGATCACGACTGTACGAATAAGCCGCCTGCTGGGCCACAGCCGTCTGAAGGAGCTCTCCGACTCTCCATATTTCCATTGCCACTGGCGACTCATCCTGGGCTGGGAGAGCCGCCAGCCATGTAGACGTAGCTATCATGTTATCCAAAGGGTTAGAAAAATGCCCTGGAGGTGTTGGAACGTGCTGGGGAGGGGTTACGTTCAAACGTGGATGATATGTAGCCCATGGCTGAACTGGTTCCCCAGCCGCTGGCGCCTCAGCGTTCCGATTCACGCCGGGTGGGTTACTGGGTCCTACCCCAGGCGTGTTGAGAAGGTTCCTCGCATCGTAAGTCGGGGACAGCCGGCTCACATGCATTTTGTTGAAAACAACGTTTGATGCATCCATGTCCAAGCTTAAGCGGAAGCTCTCCGCCTGAAGCCGTTCTGCCTCCCTTTGTAAGGCGGCTCACTCCGTTGCCATCCGGGTGTTCTCCGCATTCAACTCCTCCCTCGCTTGTGCTATCTCATCACGCAATTTTGTAACCTCTGTGTTATGCTGAGCTTGATTCGTCGGGTTAACCTCCGCCATTAACAATGTTGTCAAAGCATCCAACAGATCAGACAAAACTTGAGCTGACGGGTGCACAGGGCCTCCTGCCCCGTAAGCTGTCACTGCTGCTGACCCGGAGATCATTGCCACTGCAGTCGTAGAGTCCTGCCCTGGCTGTGTACCGTCCATGAAGACCATGACCCGGTGCGGTGGCTCGTAGGTATCCGGAATATTGTCGCCATCAGAAAAGCCCCCAAGCCCGCCATCCTGAACCTGGTAGATGGAGTTAGTCTCACCAGTAGAAGACTCGTCGCCTGAGTAAATAACCGTCTCACCACCAGATTCATATCCTCCTAGTTCCGCTCCATGAACGAAACCAACAAAACATGCTTTGGGGCGGCTTTAGCCTTGGTGTGTAGTGCGCGCCGAGCCGACTCGACGACGTCGGTGCAGATGTCCGGCTCAACATTCCACTCACCGATCTTGCCGATGAAGACGTGAATTCCGCCAAAGGGGACCCGGTACCAGTACTTCATTGAGTTGGCCTCGGGACCCCATCCCTCATCGTCGATGTAGATCTTGCCGCGATGACTCTTGGTCATCCGGCCCACAACGTACCCCTTGAGCCCTTCGAAGCTGCCCTTCAAGAACTCGAAACCACCATGCACTGGCCCCACCATGGGCGCCAACTATCATGGAATTGTCACGTCAGATGTCCTAGCATAAGGACTTAGGGGTGGAGCCATCGCAACTAGTTAAAACGGGACAAGGGACACAGAGAGTTTATACTGGTTCGGCCCCTCGCGGTGGAGGTAACAACCTAATCCAGTGTAGGGTGGTTATTGCTTGGGCTTCGATTACCAGGGAGCGAATATGCTTGACCTAGTTCTTGATCTCTTCTTTCATGCCTTAACTCGCCACCGGGTCGTCCCTTTATATACATGGGTTGACGCCCGACAGCTTACAGAGTCCCGGCCGACTCATAGACAACGTGGCCGGCTCGGTGACTAACTAAGCATGCCTTACAATACAAGTTATTCTCATGGTGGTTCATCCTCTTGGGCCCTAAGTCACCTCTGGGTCTTGGGCCGTTAGCGGGCTGCTATGACCCACCACCTTCATGGGTTATCTCTAGTGGTATGACCCAGCCCCTCCTAGGTGGTTCATACCCAGTAGTTATATCCCAACAGTGCGGGTGCTCGGGGGTGGCTGATTTGGGTGAAAATTTCATGGAAAATACAAAATTGGGTGGATTTCATGGTGGGGAAGGTGGGGATGTTTGGGGAGGGGCTAGATCCAGTTGCCAAACAACAAATCCGTGGAACAATGCAACAAATCTCACAAGAACCAACAAATTGGAAGAAAAACTTTTGTGGCTATTTTTGTGGGGATTTTCAAATTAGGACCAAAAAGCAGCAAAATTAGGCTCCTAGAAGAGGAGTGAATGATGCAGCACAACAACTGTAAGTATTTCCCTTAGTTATGAAACCAAGGTTATCAATCTGGTAGGAGAACCAAGCAACACTATGTAAATGGTACCTGCATGCAAAGTAAAAATACTTGCAACCCAACACGTAAGAGGGGTTGTCAATCCCTCCTTAGTATTGAGATAAATAGATCTGACAAAAGTACAAAATAAAATAAATAAAGAAAATTGCAGCAAGGCATTTTTGGGTTTTTGGAATAATAGATCTGAAAATAATATGATAGGAAATAGACCCGGGGGCTGTAGAATTCACTAGTGGCTTCTCTCGAGAAAATAGCATACGGTGGGTAAACAAATTACTATTCGGCAACTGATAGAAAAGAAAATAATCATGATGACATCCAAGGCAGTGATCATGTATATAGGCATCATGTCCAAGATTAGTAGACTGACTCCAGCCTGCATCTAGTACTATTACTCCACACGTCGACCACTATCCAGCATGCATCTAGTTTATTAAGTTCATGGAAAAACGGAGCAATGCAATAAGAATGATGTCATGATGTAGTAGACAAGATCTATCCATGTATGAATAGACCCAATCTTTTTATCCTTAATAGCAATGATACATGCGTGTCATGTCTCCTTCTGTCACTGAGATTGAGCACCACAAGATCGAACCCATCACAAAGCACCTCTTCCCATTGCAAGAAAAATCAATCTAGTTAGCCAAACCAAGCCAAAGTTTCAGATAAGAAATACGAGGTTATACTAATCATGCATATAAGAGATCAAAGAAGGCTCAAATAATATTCATAGATAGAACTGATCATAAACTCGCAATTCATCAGATCCCAACAAACACACCGCAAAAAGTCATTACATCAAATAGATCTCCAAGAACATCGAGGAGAACATTGTATTGAGAATCAAGAGAGAAGAAGCCATCTAGATACTGCCTACGGACCCGTAGGTCTATGGTAAACTACTCACACATCATCAGAGGAGCACCAATGAGGATGATGAACCCCTCCGTGATCGTGTTCCCCTTTGACAAGGTGCCAGAGAAGGGCTCTAGATTGGATCTCATGGTTCTGGAACTTGTGGCAGCTGGAATTGTTTTCCGTCGACTCATTTAGGGTTTCTGGAATATTTGGGTATTTATAGAGCTGAGAGGCAGTGAAAAGGACTCTCGTGTGCCCCACTCCCACCAGGGCGCGCCTGAGGCCTCTAGCGCACCCTGGTGCCTTGTGGGCCCCACGGGCCTCCCCTCGGACACTTCCTTGGCTCCCAGGTTGTCTTCTGGGTAGAAAAAAAATCTCCAAAAAGTTTTGCTACATTTGGACTCTGTTTGATATGGATATTCTATGAAGTAAAAAACAAGCAAAAAACGGCAACTGGCACTGGTTACTATGTAAATAGGTTAGTCCCAAAAATGATATAAAGTTGCTATAAAATAGATATAAAAAATCCAAGAATTATAATAGAAAAGCATCAAACAATCAAAAATTATAGATACATTGGAGACTTATCAGCACCCCCAAGCTTAATTCCTGCTCATCATCTAGTAGGTAAATGATAAGAATATAACTTTTGATGTGGAATGCTGCCTAACATGTTGATCACATATTCTTTTCTTTTATAGCATGGACATTTGGACTTTTAGATGGTTCAAAGCAATAGTCTATATTTGACATGAAGATTTCAATACTCAAGCATATCAACAAGCAACCATGTCTTTCAAAATATTGACACTAAAGAAACTTATCCCTAGCCCATCATGCTCAATCGTTGATCCATTCATGAAACACACTCGAACCAATTCACGAGTAAGATCATAGTGCTCCCTAGTTGGTGCTTTTATAAGAGAAGATGGAGACTCAAATAAACATAAAAATTGCATAAAGTAAATAGATAGGCCCTTCGCAGAGGGAAACAGAGATTTGTAGAGGTGCCAGAGCTCAAAGCTTCAATTTAGAGATAAAAATATTTTGGGAGGCATACTTTTCCTGGCAGCGAAAACGACCGAGAATTCCCAATACTTTCCATGCTAGATACATCATAGGCGGTTCCCAAACATAAAATAATGTTTATTCCTTTTTTCACCATTCTTTCACAATCCATGGCTAGCCGTATCCATGGGTGCCTTCCATACCAACACTTTCCAAGGAATTTATCATTTGACAACATAAAGTAAATTTCTTTTTTGTTTCGGGACTGGGTATCCCTATTACCGCCACACTCTCATTCAATGACAAGTGAATAAACACTCATCTTGAGAATAGCACATCTAGCATGGAAAAATATTGGCCACCGCCTGCCGCTTCATGAGCGGTACGGGCACAAAAAAAGGAAATTAATTTTTAAAATTTAGAGTTGGCACATATAAATTTACTTGGAATGGCACGGAAATACGACATATAGGTAGGTATGGTGGACTCATTTGGCACAACTTGGTTTAAGGATTTTGGATGCACAAGTAGTATTCTCACTTAGTACAAGGAAAGGTTAGCATATAGATTAAGAAGCAACCAACCAAGAAACGAAAACAATCATAAACGAGCATTAAGCATAACTACCACTGAATAATGCACCACAAGTAGGATGTAATTTCATTGCACAACTATTGAATTTCGTGCTTGCATAGGGAATCACAAACCTTAACACCAATATTCTTAGTAAAGCATAATTACTCACCAACATGACTCACATATTACTATCATCATATCTCAAAACTATTACAAAAAATCAAGTTTATTTTGTCCAATGATCTTCATGAAAGTTTTTATTATATCCCTCTTGAATATTTGTCACCTTGGGACTAGTTTAATATATTACCATTGCTTATAAAAAGCTCTCAAATAAATTTTAGTGAAGCACATAGAGCAATTCTAACAAATCATAGCATCATTATGGCTTTCTCAAATAGGTGTGTCCAGCAAGGATGATTATGAAAAACTAAAAAGCAAAACAAGCAAAGACTCATATAATACAAGACGCTCCAAGCAAAACTCATGATATGTGACGAATAAAAATATAGCTCCAAGTACAATTACCGATGGTTGCTAGAAGAAAGATGAGATGCCTTCTGGGCATCCCCAAGCTTAGTTGCTTGGTTCTCCTTGAATATTAACTTGTGGTGCCATGGGCATCCATTAGAATACTGTGTGTGCTTCACTTATATCTTTTGACCTTGGAAATATTGCTCTAGTACTTCACTTATATCTTTTTAGAGCACGGCGATGGTTTTATCTTATAGAAATTTATGAACTCTCTTGCTTCACTTATATTATTTTGAGAGTCATTTAGAACAGCATGGTAATTTGCTTTGGTTATAAATTTAGTCCTAATATGATAGGCATCCAAGAGGGACATAATAAAAACTTTCATATAAAGTGTGTTGAATACTATGAGAAGTTTGATTGTTTATGAGTTTTTTGAGATATCAAGATGGTGATATTATAGTCATACTAGTGGACTAATTATGAATTTGAGAAATACTTGTGTTGAGGTTTGTGAAGTCCGTAGCATGCACGTATGGTGAACCGTTGTGAAACGAAGTTGGAGCATGAAGTATTTATTGATTGTCTTCTTTATGACTGGTGGTCGGGGACGAGCGATGGTCTTTTCCTACCAATCTATCCCGCTAGGAGCATGCATGTGTACTTCGTTCGATGACTAATAGATTTTTGCAATAAGTATGTGAGTTCTTTTTGACTAATGTTGAGTTCATGGATTATACACACTCTCACCCTTCCACCATTGCTAGCCTCTATTGTGCCGCGCAAATTTCGCCGGTACCATACACCCACCATATAAATACCTCAAAACATCCACCATACCTACCTATTATGGCATTCCATAGCCATTCCGAGATATATTACCATGCAACTTTCCACCGTTCCGTTTATTATGACACGCTTCATCACTGTCATATTGCTTTGGATGATCATGTAGTTGACATAGTATTTGTGGCAAAGCCACCTTTCATAATTCTTTCATACATGTCACTCTTGATTCATTGCACATCTCGGTACACCACCGGAGGCATTCACATAGAGTCATATTTTGTTCTAAGCATTGAGTTGTAATTTTTTTCGATTTGTAAGTAAATAGAAGTGTGATGATCATCATTATTAGAGCATTGTCCCATGTGAGGAAAAAAAAGAGAGGCCATATAAAAGAGAAAGGCCAAAAAAGAATGAGAGAAAAAGATAGAAGGGGCAATGCTACTATCCTTTTTCCACACTTGTGCTTCAAAGTAGCACCATGGTCTTCATGATAGAGAGTTTCTTATTTTGTCACTTTCATATACTAGTGGGAATTTTTCAGTATAGAACTTGGCTTGTAAATTCCAACGACATGCTTCCTCAAATGCCCTAGGTCTTCATGAGCAAGGAAGTTGGATGCACACCCACTTAGTTTCTTTTTGAGCTTTCATACACTTATAGCTCTAGTGCGTCCGTTGCATGGCAATCCCTACTCACTCACATTGATATCTATTGATGGGCATCTCCATAGCCCGTTGATACGCCTAGTTGATGTGAGACTATCTCCCTCTTTTTGTCTTCTCCACAACCACCACAATCATAGTGATATGTCCATGGCTCACACTCATGTATTGCATGAAAGTTGAAAAGGTTTTAGAACATCAAAGTATTAAACAATTGCTTGGCTTGTCATCGGGGTTGTGCATGATTTGAGTATTTTATGTGATGAAGACGGAGTATATCCAGACTATATGATTTTGTAGGGATACACTTTCTTTGGCCATGTTATTTTGAGAAGACATAATTGCCTTGTTAGTACGCTTGAAGTATTATCATTTTTATGCCAATATTAAAATTTTGTTTTGAATCTTTCGGATCTGAACATTCAGGCCACAATAAAGAGATTACATGGATAAATATGTTAGGTAGCATTCCACACCAAAAATTCTGTTTTTATCATTTACCTCCTCGAGGACTAGCAGGAATTAAGCTTGGGGATGCTTGATACGTCTCCAACGTATCTATAATTTTTGATTGTTCCATGCTATTATATTATCTCTTTTGGATGTTTATCTGCATTTATATGCTATTTTATTTTATTTTTGGGACTAACCTATTAACCTAGAGCCCAGTGCCAGTTTCTGTTTTTTGCCTGTTTTAGAGTTTCGCAGAAAAAGAATACCAAACGTTGTCCAAACGGAATAAACCTTTCGTGATGATCTTTCTTGGACCAGAAACAAACCAGGAGAGTGGAGATGAAGTCAGAGACGGAACAAGGTGGCTACAAGAGTGGAGGGTGCACCGAGGGGGGTAGGGTGTTCCCCCCTACCTCGTGGGCCCCTCGGAGCTCTCCTGATCTAGTTCCTTCGCCTATATGCACTCTTATACCCCAAAAACTTCGAGGGGAGCCACGAAACCACTTTTCCACTGCCGCAACCCTCTATACCCGTGAGATCCCATCTAGGGGCCTTTTTCGGTGTCCTGCCGGAGGGGGATTCAATCACAAAGGGCTTCCACATCAACACCATTACCCTTCTGATAAACCGTGAGTAGTTTACCTCAGACCTACGGGTCCATATCTAGTAGCTAGATGGCTTCTTCTCTCTCTCTGATTCTCAATACCATGTTCTCCTCGATGTTCTTCGAGATCTATTCGATGTAATATTCTTTTGCGGTGTGTTTGCTGAGATCCGATGAAAATTGTGGATTTATGATCATATTATCTATGAATATTATTTGAGTCTTCTCTGAAATCTTATATACATGATTTGATATCTTTGGAAGTCTCTTCGAATTATCGGTTTAGTTTGGCCTACTAGATTGGTTTTTCTTGCAATGGGAGACGTGCTTAGCTTTGTGTTCAATCTTGCGGTGTCCTTTCCCAGTGACAGCAGGGGCAGCAAGGCACGTATTGTATTGTTGCCATCGAGGATAAAAATATGGGGTTTTCATCACATTGCTTGAGTTAATTCCTCTACATCATGTCATCTTACTTAGTGCGTTATTACGTTCTTTATGAACTTAATACTCTAGATGCATGCTGGATAGCGGTCGATGTGTGGAGTAAAAGTGGTAGATGCAGAATCATGCTTGTCTACTTGACATGGACGTGATGCCTTCATTCATGATCATTGCCTTAGATAATGTCATAACTTTGCACTCTTCTATCAATTGCTCGGCAGTAATTTGTTCACCCACCGTAATATTTGCAATCTTGAGAGAAGCCACTAGTGAAACCTATGGCCCCCGGGTCTCTTTTCCATTATTGAATCTCTTTTCCATCATATAAGTTCTGTTTTACATCATACTCGTTTCCGATCTACTATTTTGCAATCTTTTACTTTTCGATCTATAAACCAAAAATACCAAAAATATTTACTTTACCGTTTATCTATCTCTATCAGATCTCACTTTTGCAAATAACCGTGAAGGGATTGACAACCCCTTACCGCATTGGGTGCAAGTTGTTGATTGTTTGTGCAGGTATTCGGTGACTTGTGCGTTGTCTCCTACTGGATTGATACCTTGGTTCTCAAACTTAGGGAAATACTTACTCTACTCCGCTGCATCACCCTTTCCTCTTCAAGGGAAAAACCAACGCAAGGTCAAGAGATAGAAGCACACAATGCAATGAAAACAGAATCTGCCAAAAACAGAACAATCTGTAGTAATCTGGACTTCGACCATACTTCTGTAACTCCAACAATAATGAAAAATTAGGAAAATTTACGCAATTTATACATCAAATATTATGTAAAGGATTCAGAATTTTTCGTCGCTTCTGTGATGTTTTAAAATTCAGCTACTGGACGCAAAAGTTTCTGTTTTTCAACAAGATCGAATCAACTATCACCCAACATGATCCTAAAGGCTTTACTTGGCACAAACTCTAACTGAAACATAAAAACACAATCATACTAGTAGCATAATTGTGTGAACAACAAAAATGGAAAGAAAAATAGAAAACATATTTTATTCATTGGGTTGCCTCCCAACAAGCTCTATCGTTTTATGCCCCTTGCTAGGCATAATGCATAGATTCAAGTAATGTCATCTTTAGTTTTTTCCCAATAGGTTTCCCTCGTGATTGATTCATATGGTGGCATAATTCTTGTTCTAGGTAAGTGTTCCATACCCTTTCTCAGTGGAAATTGAAATTTAATATTCCCTTCTTTCATATCAATCATGGCACCTATAGTTTGTAAAAACGGTCTTCTAACTATTATGGAACAAGATGGATTTCAATCAATATCAAGAACATAAAATATATGGGCACATAATTCCTATTTGCAAGAATAAGAATATTGTTTATCCTTCCCAAAGGTTTTTAATAGTAGAAAATCCGCCAAGTGCAAATTAATAGAACATTCTTCCAACTTGGTAAAACCTAGCACATCACAAAGAGATTTCAGAATTGTGGAAACACAAGCACCCAAATCACATAAAGCAAAACACTCATAATTTTTAATCTTGCCTTTAATGGTAGGTTCCCATTCATCATATAATTTTCTAGGAATTGAAATATCTAGTTCCAACTTTTCTTCTAAAGTTTTCATCATAGCTTCCACGATATGCTTAGTAAAAGATTTATTTTGTTCATAGGCGTTGGTTGAATTTTTCATGGATTGCAACAAAGAAATACATTCAATCAAACATCAACTATCATAATTAAAATCTTTGTAATCCGAAAGAGTGGGTACATCACTAGTTAAAGTTTTGGCCTCTCCAAACCCACTTTTGTCAATTTTTTCAATAAGATTTTCACCCTCCAAATAATGGGGATGCCTTCTAGTTAAAGTTGATTCTTCTTCAATCCCTTTATCATGAAGTTTAATATTACTAAACAAGGAATCAATAGAAGAAACACCAATCATTTTAAGATCTTCATCATTATGGTGAAATTAATCGGTAGAAAACACTCTTTCTATTTTTTTCCTTTTAGCTCTAAGAATAGCGGTTCACTTTTTTACTTTCATCCATAGAAACATATAGAACTTTAATTGATTCATTGACATCAACCTTAGGTGGAAAATTTTTAATCTTGAGATTTTCTACATCATGTGAAACTCTATCAATGCTTCTAGACATATCATCACTTTACTCAATTTTTATTTGATCATAGTATTAAAAACCTTTTCAGCATTGATAAATTCTTTAATATTACTCTCTTGATTAGATGGGTTCCTATTATTATTATTGTAATAAGAATAACCGTAGGAATTTCCATATTTATTAGAGGAATTTCCTGGAAAAGGCCTAGGATTAAAATTACCTCTATAAGCATTGTTATTAAAATTGTTTTGGGAGATAAAATTTACATCTACGGGATCAATAAAAGTTGACGAAGGCACATTATTAATATCAATAGGGGCATTTTTACTAGCAACCAATTTCATAAGAGCATCATCTTTTTCACTCAAAGTAGTAATTTCTTTAACCAAATTAACCTTTTTACTAGTATGTGCTCTTTCGGTATGCCATTGTGAATAATTTTCCATGATATTATCTAACAATTTAGTGGCTTAACCCAAAGTAATTTCCATAAAAGTATCACCCGCGACGGAATCTAAAAGATTTATAGAAACAAAATTCCATCCCGCATAATTTTTTTGTATAATCATCCAATGATTTAATCCATGAGTAGGAAAATTTCATATCATTAATTTCATTCTTTCCCAAGATTGCGCAACATGTTCATGCTCAAGTTGCTTAAAATTCATGATTTTAATTCAAAGGGAAATAATTTTCACGGGCGGAAAATACTTAGTAATAAAAGCATCTTTGCACTTATCCCAAGAATCGATACTATTGCGAGGCAAAGAAGAAATTCAAATTTTTGCACGATCCCGCAAAGAAAAAGGAAACAATTGCAATTGCAACACTATGTAAATGGTGCCTGCACACAAAGAAAAAATACTTACAACCCAACATGTAAGAGGGGTTGTCAATCCATCCTCGGTATTGAGATAGATTAAATTGTATGAGATTTGATAAATAGATCTGACAAAAGAACAAAATAAAATAAATAAAGTAAAAGTGCAGAAAGGTATTTTTGGGTTTTTGGAATAATAGATCTGAAAATAATATGATAGGAAATATATCCGGGGGCCGTAGATTTCACTAATGGCTTCTCTCAAAAAAATAGCATAAAGTGGGTAAACAAATTACCGCTGGGGAATTGATAGAAAAGCAAATAATCATGACGATATCCAAGGCAATGATCATGTATATAGGCATCACGTCTAATATTAGTAGACCGACTCCCGCGTGCATCTACTACTATTACTCCACACATCCACCACAACGATCATGTATTAAGTTCGTGGAAAACGGCGCAATGCAATAAGAACGATGACATGATGTAGACAATATCTATTCATCTAGGAATATACCACATCTTTTTATCCTTAATAGCAACAATACATGCGTGTCATGTCTCCTTCTATCACTGAGATTGAGCACCACAAGATCGAACCCATCACAAAGCACCTCTTCCCATTGCAAGAAAAATCAATCTAGTTGGCCAAACCAAACAAAAGTTTCTAAGAAGAAATACGAGGCTATAATAATCATGCATATAAGATATAAGAAAAGACTCAGATAATATTCAGATATAGAATTGATCATAAACTTGCAATTCATTGAATCCCAACAAACACACCACAAAAAGTCATTACATCAAATGGATCTCCAACAACATAGAGGAGAACATTGTATTGAGAATCAAAAAGAGAGAAGAAGCCATCTAGATACTTCCTACGAACCCGTAGGTCTATGGTAAACTACTCACGCATCATCGGAGGAGCACCAATGAGGATGATGAACCCCTCCGCGATCCTGTTCCCCTCCGGCAAGGTGCCGGAAAAGGGCTCTAGATTGGATCTCGTTGTTCTGGAACTTGCGGCAGCTGGAATTGTTTTTTGTCGACTCCTTTAGGGTTTCTGGAATATTTGGGTATTTATAGAGCTGAGAGGTGGGGGAAAGGATTGCCGTGGGACCCACTACCCACCAGGGTGCGCCCGGGGCCTCTGGCACGCCCTGGTTTCTTGTGGGCCCCACGGGCCTCCCCTCGGGCACTTCCTTGGCTCCCAAGTTGTCTTCTGGGCAGAAAAAAATATCCAAAAAATTCGCTGCATTTGGACTTTGTTTGATATGGATATTCTGCGAAGTAAAAAACAAGCAAAAACAGCAACTGGCAATGGGCACTATGTCAATAGGTTAGTCCCAAAAATGATATAAAATTGCTATAAAATAAATATAAAACATCCAAGAACGATAATATAACAATATGGAACAATAAAAAATGATAAATATGTTGGATACGTATCAGGGTAGGGAATCTAAGATGTTGTAGGGTGAAACTCTAATGGAGATCTTTTCACACTTGGAGGGGGGAAAGGGATGAACTCACAAGAACACAAGGAGAAAGTCACTCAAACAAATCCAATTACACATCCACTAGAGTAGCACACATGAGAACCCCAAGAATACAAGAACAATTCAAGAAAAATAGCACTAGGGTAAAGTTCTTCCCACTCCAAAGGAGGTGAGGTCTTGATGATAGTCTTCCCCAAGAGGAGGCCTTGATATCCACAAAGGGATCTACTCCTTGGAAGTCTTGATCTCCAAGAGGAGGGGGAAGATGAGCAAAGCTCTCTCAATGTCTAACCAATACTTTGCTAACCCTATAAATAAGCTAGAAGGGAAGTACTTACAGCCTAGGGACGAAATGAGAGGAAAACAGGGGTACAAGGGTCTTTTAACCCGAAATGGGCGGAGGCATCGACTGGACGGTCTGTGAACCTGGGGTAAAGGGGTCCGGGCACCTGGGGGTCGCTGGGAGTAGGGGGACCAGGCACCCTGGTGTGTGAGGCCCGGGCACCCGGGGTGGTCAGAGGGGCTGCGGCCCTGGCTACAAAGGAGGCCGGGCACCCAGGGAAGAAGGGCCGGGCACCCGAGGTGGTCGCTGGGTGGAGGGGCCGGGAATCCGGTGGTGCGCCCATGTGGGGGGGCACCCGGGGCTGTAGGGGCCGTTCACCCGGGGTGTCCAGAGGTTTTGCCCACCCCATGGCCACATGACTGGGCACCCGGGGTCCTCTTTTGTGGGCACCCGGGGTGTCCAGAAGGTCTCCGGTCTTCCGTGTCTTGGGGTTCCTTTTCCTCCTCCTTCTCCTTGGGACTCCGTGTACACTTGGTGATCCTTCAACGCTTCCTCACTGTCTTCTCCTTGGTATCTAAGAATTCATAGCGTTTCCATTTGAGGTAGAACCCAACTCTCATATGAATCTGAATGAAGCTCAAAGAGGAAAGAGTTAACCTCAGTTTCGATGGCATGTGCGCGGCCTCTTGTCATTGGTCCACGTGGTGCGTGATGAGTTGTAGTAGAGTCCATGGGGATGATGTAGGGATGCTCTGCATCACTAATGAGTTACTCATGAGATCATGTATTATGGAATGAGTAAAGAGACTTGTCGGTAACGAGATTGAACTAGGTATGGAGATACCGACGATCAAATCTCGGGTAAGTAACATATCGCCGGACAAAGGGAATTGCATATGGGATTAACCAAATCCTCGAAATCGTGTTTCAACCAATAAAAGATCTTCATGGAATATGTAGGAACCAATATGGGCATCCAGATTCCGCTTTTGGTTATTGATCGGAGAGGTGTCCCGGTCATGTCTACATGATTCTCGAACCTGTAGGCTCCACACGCTTAATGCTCGCTGATGCTGGAGTAATATTTGGATATGCATGTTTGTGATCAAATGTTGTTCATAGTCCCGGATGAGATCTCGGGTGTCACGAGGAGCTCCAGAATGGTATGGAGGTAAAGATTTATATATGGAAAGTTGTCTTCAGGGTTTCAAAAAAGGTTTTAGTGTTTTCGGTATTGTACCGGGAAGTTTCCAGAATGTTCCGAAAACTTCTGGAGGAATCTGTAAGTCAACCAAGGGTTCCACCACATCCTAAGGGCTAGCATGGGCTGAGGGGAGGCGCCTTGGCCTTATTGGGCCAGGCGCACAAGTCCTTCAAGGACCATGTGGCTAGGGAGAGGTGGAAAGTCCACCTGTATATGGAAAAGGAGGGAATTGGACTAGGAGTCCAACTCCTCCCTCTTGGTGCGCCCCTAGGGCTTGGAGGGTGATACGTCTCCAAAGTATCTATATCTATAATTTATGAAGTATTCATGCCATGTTTACAACAATTTTATATGATTTTGGCATGATTTTAATGGAACTAACCCAGACTGACGTTGTTTTCATCAGAACTACCGTGGTGTTGTTTTTTGTGCAGAAATCAAAGTTCTCCAAATGCAGCTAAATTGTTTGTCAATTTTTTTGGAACAAAAGAGGCACTAGAAGCTTCGTGGGAGGACCCGAAGTGGAAGGAGGTGGCCATTAGGCACTAGGGCATGCCACCCCATTGGTGCACCCTGGTGGGTAGTGGACCCCTCGTGGCCCATCTTAGCGTGAGACCGACGCCAAAAAATCATATATATTTAGAAACCCCAAAAGTTAACCTAGATCGGAAGTTCCGCCGCTTCAAGACTCTGTATCCATGAAAACTCAATCAGGAACCCGTTCTGGCACCCTGCCGGAGGGGAAAATCATCACAGTAGGCCATCTTCATCATCCCTGCGACCACCATGATGAGGAAGAAGTAATCCACCCTCGGGGCTGAGGGTTTGTACTAGTAGCTATGTGTTTGATCTCTCTCTCTCTCTCTCTCTCTCTCTCTATCTCTCGTGTTCTTGATTTGGCATGATCTTGATGTATCGTGATCTTTCTTAATATAATTGGATCATATGGTGTTTCTCCCTTTTCTATCTTGTTGTGATGAATTGAGTTTTACCTTTGAGATTTCATAATTATTAGATTGAATACTTTTATGGATTTGAGAAAACTTGATGTATGTCTTGCTATGAATACCCATGGTGACAATGGGGTATCATATTGATTCACTTGATGTATGGTTTGGCACTCAATTCGTGGATTCCCGAGGTGACATTGGGGTAATCTATGCATAGGGGTTGATGCATGTTTTCTTCTTTGTTTCTCCGATAGAAATCTTGGGGCACTCTTTGAAGTTCTTTGTGTTGGATTGAGTATTATGAATCTGAAGTTGTTTGATGCATATCGTATAATCAACTCACAGAGACCCGTGGTGACATTGGAGTATCTAGGTGACATTAGAGTTGGTCGATGTGTATCATATGGTGTTATTTTACGAACTCTTGGGATGTTTGTGACACTTATAGGAATAGCTTTATTGATCGATCGAAAAGGATAACTTTGAGGTTGTTTCATACCCTACAAACAATTTCTTCTTATGTTCTCCACTAGATAAGAACTTTGGAGTGATTCTTTATCACACATTGAGGGATTGCCACATGATCTAACTATGTTAGCATTGTTCAGAGATTACACTAGCGAAAGTATGAACCCTAGGCCTTGTTTTCAAGCATTGCAATATGATTTGTGCTCACTTTTGTTACTTGCTACCTCACTGTTTTTTATTGCTCCTGTTACAAAAATCAATATCTACTATCATTACTACACTTGTATCACCCTCTCTTCGCCGAACTAGTGCACCTATGCAATTTACCATTCTACTTGGTGTGTTGGGGACACAAGAGACTCTTTGTGATTTGGTTGCAGGGTTGTTTGAGAGAGACCATCTTCATCCTACGCCCCCACGGATTGACAAACCTTAGGTCATCCACTTGAGGGAAATTTGATAATGTCCTACAAAACTCTACTCTTGGAGGCCTAACACGAGTATGCAAGAACAAGTTGTGTAGTAGACATCAAGCTCTTTTCTGGCGCCATTGCCGGGGAGGTGAGTGCTTGAAGGTATATCTTTAGATCGTGCAATTAAATCTTTTAGTTTCTTATTTTATCACATCGCTCTTGCCTTGAAAGATTTGCATCCCAGCAGGGCTGAGAAAGCATGTAGGCCTCCATTGGGTATTTCTTTAGAAAAGGTGGAACTGGGCTGGCCATTTTCAGAATGAAAAAAAACACAATTGGGTTCATGATGTGGTAAACATAAAATAAAACACTAGCTAGACAGGCCACAACCCCCGCGCAGCCCCGTTATTACCCTGACCCGTCTCTAAAACTAGTAAATAATAACTGCTTGTTCCTCAAAAAAAGTAAATAACAATTGCGCGACCTGCTGGGTCCCTGGTGTCAGCTGCTCGTTGTGTAATATTCTCCTTTATTGACTATGTTGACAATGGTGTGGGCCCCAGATGTCCAACCATTAGGGCATGTACAATGGTTGATAAGATAGTCTTATCTTAAATCTTTCATGTAATTTAGAGATGATAAAAAAATGTCTACAATGGGTCATCTCTTAGCCTTATCTTTAATACCTAGCTATTCCTAAAAAAGTGGTGAGACATATTGTGCTAAGAGACTATCTCTTGTCTTCTCTTAAATAAGAGAAGACAAGCCTTTTTTATGAGTTCTTCTCCTCCACCTCATCATTTATCCTACATAGCACTCCTAAGATAGCACCATTCTACATGCCCTTAAGAGGAACCATTTTTGGGCTTGTAATAACGAGGCACTTGCTTGCATACTGCCATGACCATAGTGGGTCCCTACTATCATCATCTCCACGCACAGTCATCTCCTTATTCCTCTCGGTTGTTGACCACGTTGACAACGCTAGACAGTGGCGCACTGCGCACGGTAAGCGAACCAAGGTGGAGGACTACGACGAGGCCTCGGATGGAACAAACAGGAGCAGCGGAAGATGCACCAGTCTAGTCACAGGTGGAGGGGAGTATGAGGGTTGATTAGTTCGAGTGCAGGTGCATGTTGGGGCTGACATCATCGGAGAATCACAGGACGTGTGGGGGAATAGAGGGATCGAGTGGCCAACGTTTGAGGGTATGGTAGGGCGGCGGAGGCGCAACCATACGTGGGAGGTGGGAGCAGGCGCAACCGACAGGGTTGTTTGGTTTTGGCGGCTGGAGGAAGAAGACAAGAGATAGAAGATATACGATAGATGTTGGATGTCAATCCAACGGCTAGTAGGCAGAATCATTTGTTGACTAGTAAGTCGACACCACCTTGGATAGGCTTTTTCCTCATGGGTCCCAAATGTCAGAATCAAAATCTGTAACAGCCATGCAACCTTTATTATGAAAATTTACATCCCATTTGGTGTGCTAGTTCAAAATAAGTTTGTGGGTGCTGGTGGGGGCTAATCACTTGGGTTCTGTAATGCACAGTGAGCTCAAGCAGTTGATGAGAGTGACGTTATTTCCCTTAGTTGAGAATTGTTACAATATTTCTATCTTTAATAAAGGAAATGGCAAGCCATTTGTATTGTTTCAAAGAAAATATGACAGTCACAGCCGAGTTGAAAAGGGCAACAACATCTTACTCAAGCTTACAAACGGTACAAAATCCCAAGGATTAATTGTTCATCAGGTTTAGACAAAATCCAGACTGAACATGCGTGGCAATAACATCTAACCCAACCACTGTTTTTGGCAGTCACAAACAAATGGGTCGGTCTGATCCATAAAATCAACATCCTGTGCCAAAAAGTTTACTGACATATGACAACAAGTTGTTGTAAATAGAAGTCGAGCATGTTCAGAAGACCATTTGTCAACCTGAAACTTCTTTTTTTGCTGTTCAACATACCCATCTGTGAGAAATTTCTTGTTGAAAAACATAAGCCTCATGAACAATAGTAACCACACATTCAACAGAAAGAATGTGACAAAATTTCTATTTTCCTGATTGGATGCATAACATTCCATTGTTATTGTCCTTAAACGAATGTCATGAGAACTAAGAAAATCCCGGTGCTTATTACGCCACTGATTGGTTATATGTTTTTCTCCATGTGTTGCTGCCTACATAGACATGAAGATTGAAAGCAGTTAAGGTCTAAAAAAAGAGTATGTCGATAGAGCAACAACCGAATGGTAATTCTAGTACAATATATATGGGGTTTCAATGTGCATGAAATAATCACCTCTATATACAAATTCTCCAAACATGGAAAGCATCGCAGCAAGCCAATAATTTTATTCAGATCAACACTAAACATTCCGATGTATAAGATCTTGATAGAATCCAACACCATTGATAGGCTATCGATGGATGAATTCTTCATTGAGCATATACCATAATATTAGTATCCAAAGTGAACTCCAAGATGATATAAAACTTATGCGCACAAATGAAAAATGCAGCTTGTGATTACAAAAGTGTAGATGGTAATATACAGTACCTGAATAAGTGTGGAGCCAAACACCATGTTGTGATGTACAAATGAATCACGAATTACACCCGAGGCATCAAGTTTAGGCTTAGAGATGATAGTTATTTGGGAAGGTTTATAACAATAATCAAGGAGCAACCTTTGAAGTGAAGGGGCATCTTCGATGATGAGCTGTTGTCCTTCACAATAAATTCTAATGCTTTTCAGGTGAGGCGACTTATTTGGAGATAACGAATATGGATTTTTAATCCGAAAACAAGCAGCAAGCGTTCCAGGGCAAGGCAACCGGATTGGATGATGATGTGTAGTGAGGCCTCCGACAGATCAACCACCACAAGCGAAAGTATTTTTAGCACTGGGAGTCAAATCATTAGTACCAGATTATCTGGTAGATGGCACTGGGATATGGTGAGGGTGTGGAGAGAGGAGTGAAACTATGAGATGGACAACAATGGTGTGGGCACAAATAGATGGAGTTGGGATCACGGCATATATTTTTCGTAGTAATGGTAGAACTCAAGTTGCTGGAGTTTTTCGAATTCAGTGGATGTCAACCAGGCGTCCACCATGCAGGATATGGACAGCAGGTAGCATGTCGGGATGCAGAGGCATTGAACGGGGCCCTGTTGTGAGGAGACGATGGCTCTGAGGAGAGAAAATTTAGGAAGGACAGATATCTAAGGATAGTCGAGATTAAGAGGCGCGGTGTGCCAAAGAGTGCGCCACCGAGATGCGAGAACTTGTGTGCAGCAGCCATCCTATGTAGGGAGAAGGGATATGATCTCCCCAAGGATGTCGTCTGGGAGATCGCTGATGCGGTCCACCGGAGATTCTATGGGTTCCTCAGATCTGGGTGGGAGGGGGTCTCGCCGCTTCTCCCCGTGATGCCGGGTGCGGGGTCTACAATTGGCGTCGCCACTAGCGGGAGCCTCATCTTCTTGGCAGTGAGGCTAGCCGACTCCATTTTCCTTGCGGGCATCATGCCAAGCTCATGGGTTTGAGCGGAGTAGTGAGAGATGAACCTAGTGGCAGTGCGAATGGGGAAGAAGGATTTCTGGGGTTTTCTATAAGAGCGAGGAAGAAGAGGAGCATGCGTTTTCTGTATGAGTGAGGAAGAGGGTGAGCGGGGGTTTTATGTACGAGTGAGGAAGATGGGGAGCGGGGGGAATTGGGGGGAGATGGAAGTGGGAGATTCCAGCGAGCTGCAGTAAGTGCAGGCCAGGAGGAAGGAGGGTGTCGGTGTCAAAACAGGCGGATCTCGGGTAGGGGGTCCCGAACTGTGCGTCTAGGCGGATGGTAACAGGAGACAAGGGACAAGATGTTTTTACCCAGGTTCGGGCCCTCTCAATGGAGGTAAAACCCTAATAATGCTTGATTGATATTGATGATATGGGTAGTACAAGAGTGGATCTACCACGAGATCAAGGAGGCTAAACCCTAGAGGCTAGCCTATGGTATGATTGTTGTTCGTCCTATGGACTAAAACCCTCCGGTTTATATAGACACCGGAGAGGGCTAGGGTTACACAGAGTCGGTTACAATGGTAGGAGATCTACATATCCGTATTGCCAAGCTTGCCTTCCACGCAAAGGAAAGTCCCATCCGGACATGGGACGAAGTCTTCAATCTTGTATCTTCATAGTCTTGGAGTCCGGCCAATGATGATAGTTCGGCTATCCGGACACCCACTAGTCCAGGACTCCCTCAGTAGCCCCTGAACTAGGCTTCAATGACGACGAGTCTGGCGCGCATATTGTCTTCGGCATTGCAAGGCGGGTTCCTCCTCCGAATAATTCATAGAAGATTGTGAACACCAGGATAGTGTCCGGCTCTGCAAAATAAATTCCACATACCACCGTAGAGAGAATAATATTTACATAAGTTCAATCTGCTGACGTATTTTGTGGCGTGACGTCACACCAAAACCAAGCCTTTACTCGAATCGTTTTTATTATTCCACCTCAGCGCGTTTAGCGAAGCGGTTTCCTTGGCACGTCTTGTCGAAGCAGAGATCGTGTCCCCTTATTCCGAGATTCTCATCAATACGGACGTGGGTAACCCAACCGCGCCATTGATTGTGGCGCTTGGGAGTTAAGCAAGTTTTACCAGGCTGGTGGGGACGCGTAGTCTCGTCCGCCCATATATAAGGGGATAAGGATCCACCTTTTTACCTACGCCTTCTTCCTCCTTTGCTTATCCATCTCCGTGCACTCGAGCTCCAGCGCCCAAGTCCGCACATCTCACCTCAACCTTCTCGAGCCATGTCCGGAGCGGGAGGCAAGTGGATGGCCTCCTCCGTTACGGAGGGGCACATCAAGAAGCTGCGCAACGCCGGATATTTGTCCAGCGATATCACGCATCGGCTCCCCGACGAGGGGCAGCTCATCCCCACCCCAGGCCCCATGAGAGGGTGGTATTCCTTCCCTATTTCCTTCGCGGACTGGGCTTCCCACTCCACCCCTTTGTCCGGGGGCTCATGTTCTACTATGGCCTAGATTTCCATGATCTGGCCCCGAATTTCATCCTCAACATCTCGGCGTTTATCGTCGTGTGTGAGGCCTTCCTCTGCATCCAACCCCACTTCGGCTTATGGCTAAAGACATTTAATGTCAAGCTGAAGATTGTGAAGGGCAGCCAAGCGGAGTGCAGAGCCGCCATGTGGGCAAGATGCCCAACGTTACTTGGCTCGAGGGCGCCTTCGTGGAAACCATCAAAGGGTGGCAATCAGGGTGGTTCTACATCACCGAGCCGCGTGACCCTGAATGGGCAGCCGCCCCCAAATTCAAATCTGGCATCCCCATGCGGCTCACTTCCTGGAAAGAGAAGGGCCTGCTGTGGAGCTACTCGGAAGGGCTGACCAGACTCCAATCCTGTCTCCAAACCCTGGTGAACAAGAAGCTCAAGCTTGTCAATGTAATCCAGGTCATGCTCATCCGCCGGATTCTCCCCTGCCAACAGCGGTACTTCAACTTGTGGGAGTTCGATCCAGCACAGCACCAGACCTTGAGCGGGCTCTTCGACACTACGTACAAAGAGGCCTGGAGGGTGCTATTCAAGGGCGCCGAGGCTCCTGCATCCGCTACCGAAGATCGCAGATTCAGCTCGCAGCGTTCGGCTGGCGAGGTAAGCCATGTTATCCTTTATGGGACACTTGCTTTTCATAGTTTGACTCTATGCGGGATCTAAACTCCCAATACCTTTAACAGGCCTAGCAGAAGACGTCCAGACAGGTTAACTATCCGGCTCCCCTTCTAGAAGACCCAGCGAATGCCCGTTTGATAGGGCTGCTGGTCCCGGCGCCTTACGTGGTGCCGGAGAAGAAGGCCAAGAAGAAGGCCACGGGAACCCGGAGGAGTTCCTGGCGTCAGGTGTTATCGGATTCATCGTCCGATGACTCCGAGGCGGACTCCTCCTACAAGGACGAGGAGGAGAAGAAAGAGGCCTCTCCCCCAGCGGGGGAGAGAAGAAGAGGAAGGCCTCACTAACGGGGGAGGCCGAAGGGTCCAAGAAGGGAAGGACCCTTCCCCCAGATTGCTCTGCCAACGCCAGCGAGGGCGAGGAGGAGTGGCCCTCAAGGGCCAAGCCCCTGGCGAGATCGTAAGTATCCGGACTCCTGAATAACTCATAATTTTTCTTTTTGTCGCATAGCATCTTTTAACGCTGCATACAACCCTGTAGTCCGCCCAAGGACGATCTTCCCGCTTCGTCGAGCGGGTCCTTGGGTACGTCAGATGTGAATAGCACTTCACTTCCGACCGCCTCCTCCTCCCGTGACGGCGACGACGCCGAGGTGGGATCCCGGAAAGGGACCCACCAGCAGGAGGAGGCCCCGGAGGTGCCGCATGGCAACCTCCCGGACTTTGGAACGGACTCCGCACCGGAACCTTCAGTGGTTCCGGAGTCCGGCGGGCGGCCCCTTCGTAAGAAGTCCAACCGGAGGCGCCGGATAACTTGCTGGAGGCGCTCAACAGCGCTTCCATCAAAGAGGAACACCATGTCGGCGTTCTGGGAACGGGGGTCCCCAGACTTGCCTGCCTGCGGCGTGGATCAAAGGAGGCCCAGCATAGCCCATCTTCATCAACGCAAGCTCAAGACCCTCGCGAGGGGCCAAGCCTTGCAGGGCGGACGACAAGGAGCTTCCTCAGGCACGTCCTCGTCAGGCTGGCTCATGAGGAGGCGGAGAGTTCAAGGCAGGGTACCTCGCGAGGTGCCCATGACGCAAGCCATGACGACCAAGGGTGCCAGTCAGGCGCCAGCCCGCGCAGTGTCCTCCTTTCCTCTTTGGTGTAAAGGGAGCAAGCGCAGGCGAGAGCATCAAGCAAAGGCGTCCATTTCGGTGCAACAAGACCAAGACCAGCCCAACGGCCGGAAGGAAGTCATTGTGGAGCCCAAGCCGGCGTCATCACCAGAGCCTTTGACAGACGAGGACCAACTTTAGTCAGGATAAGTGTACCCGCTGATCCCCTTCAAAATGGCCAATTGTTGGCGCCCTTCCTGCTCAATATTTGGGAAGAGGCCCAGGGCCTTTGCCTATAAATAGGACTAGCCACCCCAAGGATAGGGACACAGAGGAAGGAAGGGGCATAGAGAGAACAAGGATAGGAAGCCACAGAGAGAGAGAGAGAGGCGACTGAACTCCCCCTAGCAGTTCATCGCGCCAGCCAAGAACAGACCCTCGCGAGGCTGTTCTCCCTTTGTATTGTTCCTCATCAGCCCAAGAGGCAATCCACCACACCACACACTGGAGTAGGGTATTACACCACAATGGTGGCCTGAACCAGTATAAATCTTGTGTCCCTTGTGCTGTTCAGTTTGGTAGTTTAGGTCCTAGCGTTTCGGCGAGGAGCAAGCCGGTAGAGGGTTGAATCTCCGCGCGCACCCCAGTGTTCGAACCTCAAGGGTCTGGCGGAACCCGAAATCCGACATTTGGCACGCCAGGTAGGGGTGCGCCAGAATTTGCCTTCCGCCGTCTTGTTCTTCCCCGACCACCGCAACCATGTCTGACGCTCGTCGGGCTCGTGCCGAGCGCCGAGCCGCCCTCGCCTCCCGTCGGCGGGCGCCCTCGTCATTCCCCGTCACCTGCTGTCAACGCTGCCACCGGCCCGGCGGGGAACGAGCAGCAAGCATCATCCCAGCATCCGTCCATGAGGCGGGACGGCCGCACCGCCACGCCCTCGCTCACCCCGCTTGTTCTTCGTCACGCGCGCCTCGTGCGGCCGTGGAGGCCCGAGCTGCGCTCATCGCGGCAAACGAGCTCCTGCGCTACCGCCCCATCGACGACGTCTACGAAGAATGGCTAGACCGAGTCGCCGAGCTCGTCCGTGCCGCAGGAGGCGCCCCCGCACCGTCCTTCTCGCAGCACCGCACCCCGCCCTGCGCGGGCAATGAAGCTCCTGGGGCGCCTCAGCCGCCTCCTCCTCAAGAAGGCGCCCTGGCCCCAAGGCGCACGGCCCCTGGGCAGAACCCGCTCCGTCAGGCGCCAGCGCGGCAAGAGCAGAGCTGCCAAGAAGTCCCTCGCCCTCGAGAAGCTGCCCGAGTGCTCCCTGCTCCGGCACGTCAAGACCCTGCGCTGCCCCCAGCCGCGACGCATGGAGACCCACAGGACCAAGCTCTTCGTCGCCCAAGGCCCCCCGTGGCCACGGCGGGCTGCCGCGCCTTCACCTCCGAGATGCGCAGCGTCGCGTGGTCCGGCAAGTTCAAGCCAGACCTGCCCCCTCGCTACGACGGCATGGCTGACCCTGCAAAGTTCCTCCAACTCTACGAGTTGGGCATCGAGGCTGCCAACGGAGATGAAAAGGTCATGGAGAACTGGTTTCCCATGGCGCTCAAGGACGGAGCCCGCACCTGGCTCCTGAATCTAGCCCCAGGCACGATCTCTTCCTGGGACGAGATGCGCACCAGATTCATCACCAACTTCCAGGGTACTCGCGACCGGCCACCCGCCATGAGCGACATGCGCCATATCAAGCAGCAGCCAGGGGAAACCCTGCAGAAGTACATTCAGCGCTTCAACAACGCGCGCCTCAAGATCCCCAGGGTAACGGAGGAGGCCATCATCTCTGCCTTCTCCGACGGTGTGCGCGACGTCAAGATGAAGGAGGAGCTGGCGATGCATGAAGACCTGTGCACCTCCTTGGAGCTGTTCAACTTGGCGACCAAGTGCACCAGGGCTGAGGAGGGGCGCCTCTCCCTCCTTGAGCTGCCTGCCGCAGACCCCGAAGAGAAGAAGCCCAAGACCAAGGACATGAAGCGCAAGGGGGCTGCCGTGCTCGCGGCCGAGCCAGAAACCAAGCGGGGCAGAGATCAGCCTGAATCCTCCAAGGGCAATCGGTACTGCGTGTACCATGACCTCCACACTCACAACACAAATGAATGCCAAGATCTCCGGGTCGTGCATGAAGGAAGGGTTGGCAGACGTCCCGACCGCAGCGACCGGGACTACGGCTGTAACGCCCCGGATCCGATGCGCCAAGTGTCTGCCAGTTATTCGCCGTTGTTGCCATGTAATTTGCTTGCGTGTTGCATTTCATCATGTCATCATGTGCATTTCATTTTGCATACGTGTTCGTCTCATGCATCCGAGCATTTTCCCCGTTGTCTGTTTTGCAATCCGGCGCTCCTATGCCCTCCGGCGTCCCCTTCTTCTCTCTTTTCGTGAGCGGGTATTAAATTTTCTCGGAATGGACCGAGCCTTGCCAAGTGGCCTTGGTATAACACCGGTAGACCGCCTGTCAAGTTTCGTGCCATTTGGAGGTCGTTTGGTACTCCAACGGTTAACCGGGTAACCGTAAAGCCCCTCTCTCTTTGCAGCCCAACACCCCTTCAAAACTGGCCCAAAACCCATCTAACTCCCCTCCATGCTCTTGGTCATTCAATCACGATCGCGCGGCCGAATACCGCTCCTCATTTGGACTCTCCTAGCTCCCTCTACCTATAAATATGTGGCCTCCCCGAAATTCCCGCAGTCCAAACCCTAGCCCTCTCCCTCCTCGCGCCGCCGGACATGTCCGCCCGGGGACCGGACACGTCCACCCCCAGCCCCCACGTCGCTCGGACCAATCCGGGGACGCCACGTCATTGCGCCGCCACCCCCGCCCAACCAGCGCCTGCCACGCGTCCCCGCTGCGCCTCCCACCGCGCCGGCCCGCCGGGGCCCATCCGGGGCCCTCCCGGCCCGCTCCGCCGCCGCCAGCCTGCGGGTCGCCCGCGCCCTCCTCCCGTGCTCCGCGCCGCGACCCTACGCCGCTGCGCCCCTCCGGCCGGCCCCTCCGCCGCTCGGCCGCGCCTCGTCGGGCCTCTGTCCCGCCGCCGGCCCCGTGGACCGTCCGCCTCGCCGACCGCCCCTCGCCCGTCGCCGGACCTCGCCATGGCGCCGCCGCCGCCGCGGTTGCCGCGTCCTCCGCCGCCCTCAGCCGGTCCCGCGCCGCCTCCGTTCGCCGGAGCCGGCCACCGCGCCCTGCACCGCGCCGGTGCGCGCCTCCTCCGATCCCGTCGCCGCCGCGTTGACCCCGTCCGGCCCTGTGGGCCCCGCCCCGCGTCCGGCCCATCTCCCGTCCGGCCTGCTTCCCCTCTACGTCCTGGGCCGAGCCCAGTGGTGAGCCCCCATTATCCCGCGCCCTGCGTCATTTTGCTATCCGACGCTCACATGTTTTTTTCCTGAAAACGACTAAGTCCCAGGATTTTCAGTAATTTTCATGCATACTTTGACCTGCTGTAACTCTGCATCCGTAGCTCCACTTTGCGCGTGTAATATGTCAAATTGTTCGCCTCGACGAGTACATAATTTCATTCCATTGCATCATATTCATTTGAGGTCATCTAGATGCCCGAATCATCGTTGTAAGATTGCTTCATATAGTTTTCTGCTGTCTGTTAACAGAACGAGCTCTTTTGTCATTTTTGCCATGATTGATGTGTGCATCCTATGAGGTTGATTCCTACATGTGTTTTGAACTATGCTATGCCATCTTTACAAGGGTGTATGCCATGTATTTTTGTGATCAATGTGGTGACTAGCACAAGCATGCAAACTAGACATCGTGTTAACGCTGATTTTAGTCCCTGTTCTGCTGTAATTTTGATGCCATGTAAACATGTTGCTACTAATCATTCTATGCATAATCTGGAGATGTTCTATAAATATGTCTTGAACTACATGTCATCCTCTATCCATCCAAGCCCCTGGTTGCATTTATGGGTTTCTGTAGCTTGTTCATATCTTGCTCCAAAGTTGCTTGAAAATGTTGCTGTCAGCCTGTTTACATTAAGTTCAGTTGTTCCCATGTGTTTTCCTAGTGATCCATGCACCCTATGACCTTGATCTTGCCATGCTTAGCTTCACAAACATGCCTTCTTACTGTTGGGTGCCTTGCCATGCCATGTATTGCTCTGTAGTGAGTTGCACAAGCTCATCTACATGCCTTCATAATTAAGTTCCTGCCATGTTTGAATCTGTTTAATAACTTGCTATGTTTACGTGAGTGCCATCATATTTTCTGATCCTTTTTGGCTTATGGTCAGTAAGGGACTCTTTTTCTATGCATTTAGTAGATTCATGCCATGCCTTTTTTTGTCATGATAAGTTCCTGTAACATGTTGTTTGATAGCTCTAAACATTGCATCGTGTTGTTATTTTCTGCAAAGTCTGAAATTGTTATAACTTGCAATCTTACCATGTGTGTTTGAGTATGTTCTAGTGATTTTTGGAGATAGCTCAGTGTTCATGTTTTGTAATGCTTTACCTGTACATCATGTCCATGCCTTTTGTTATTATGTTGGGGTGCTGTAGCATGTTGTTTTGATGCTTGCAATATGCCTAGTCGCTATTTTGGACAGCTTGTCCTTTAAACTTGTTTCATGTGTGTGTGTTGAACCGTTGCTCCGTTTTGAGTGTGCTCTATATGAAACTTGCTTAGAATTGCATGTAGTTTCATATTATCATGTTGTGTCCTTGTTTTGAGGTGTTTGCTTGATGTTTGGTTGCATTTTGCATCAATGCCATGTTTAACTTGTATTGCTCATATCTTCTAGGCCGTAGCTCCGAACTAAATGAACTTTATATGTAACTTGACTAGAATCTCGTGTAGATCAACGTTGTGCATCTTAACTTGATGTTTAACTACTTGAACATGATGTATATTCAGATCTGGACCAATTTCGAAATATGCATATGAGGACTTACCAGAATTTTTATATGTTGTTCCCGGCCTCATTTAAACTTGCCTTGACGTGTTGCTCTTGTTTGCATCATCTCTTGCCATGAGTAGCTTCATGTAGCTCGGTCATGCATCATGCTTGAGTGTGCATCATGTCATGTATATGTGTGGTGTGTTTACTATGTTGTGTGTTTCTTCTTGTTAGTTCCTGTTTCATTGTGATCGTGAGGATTCGTTCGTCTTCGATTGGTTCGGCTTCATCCGTTCGTCTTCTTCATGGACTCGTTCTTCTTCCTTGCAGGATTTCAGGCAAGATGACTGCTACCCTGGATCTCACTACTATCATTGCTATGGTAGTTGTTTCGTTCTATCGCTATGCTGCGCTACCTATCACCTGTTTATTCAAGCCATCCCAAATTGCCATGAACCTCTAACCTTTGACCCCTTTCCTATGCAAACCATTGTTTGGCTATGTTATCGCTTTTGCTCAGCCCCTCTTATAGCGTTGCTAGTTGCAGGTGAAGTTGAAGATTTCTCCATGGTGGACAGGATTTTGGTTGGGATATCACAATATCTCTTATATTATTAATGCATCTATATACTTGGTAAAGGGTGGAAGACTTGGCCTTTTGCCTGGTGCTTTGTTCCACTCTTGCCGCCCTAGTTTCCGTCATACCGGTGTTATGTTCCCGGATTTTGCGTTCCTTACGCGGTCGGGTGAATTATGGGACCCCCTTGACAGTTCGCTTTGAATAAAACTCCTCCAGCAAGGCCCAACCTTGGTTTTACCATTTGCCTCACCACCACCTATCCCTTACCCTTGGGTCGGCCAACCCGAGGGTCATCTTTATTTTAGCCCCCCCCTGGGCCAGTGCTTGTCTAAGTGTTGGTCCGAACTGAGCGATGTCCGGCGCCCCCTGGGCAACCAGGGTCTATGCCAACCCGACGTCTTGCTCATCCGATGTGCCCTGAGAATGAGATATGTGCAACTCCTATCGGGATTTGTCGGCGCATTGGGCGGCTTTGCTGGTCTTGTTTTACCTTTGTCGAAATGTCTTGTAAACCGGGATTCTGAGTCTGATCGGGTCTTCCTGGGAGAAGGTCTATTCCTTCGTTGATCGCGAGAGCTTGTCATGGGCTAAGTTGGGACTCCCCTGCAGGGTATAATCTTTCGAAAGCCGTGCCTGCGGTTATAGGCAGATGGGAATTTGTTAATGTCCGGTTGTAGATAACTTGACACCAGATCCGAATTAAAATGCATCAACCGCGTGTGTAGCCGTGATGGTCTCTTCTCGGCGGAGTCCGGGAAGTGAACACGGTTTCTGGGTTATGTTTGACGTAAGTAGGAGTTCAGGATCACTTCTTGATCATTACTAGTTGACGACAGTTCCGCTTGTTCTCTTCTCGCTCTTCTTTGCGTATGTTAGCCACCATACTTGCTTAGTCGCTGCTGCAGCCTCACCACTTTACCCCTTCCTTTCCTTTAAGCTTTGCTAGTCTTGATACCCATGGTAATGGGATTGCTGAGTCCTCGTGGCTCACAGATTACTACAACAATAGTTGTAGGTACAGGTTAATCGATGATCATGACGCGAGAGCGAGGCTTGCTTGCGTTGAGTTCTTCTTCTGCTTCTTCGATCAGGGGATAGGTTCCAGGTCGGCAGCCTGGGCTAGCAGGGTGGATGTCGTTTGAGTTTCTGTTTGTGATTCATCCGTAGTCGGATGATGCTCTGATGTATTGTGATGTTGTATTCGTGTGGCATTGTATGCCGTATGTATGTATCCCCATCTATTATGTAATGTTGATGTAATGATATCCACCTTGCAAAAGCATTTCAATATACGGGTCTATCCTTGGTGGGACCTTCGAGTTCCTTTTGGATAGGGTCGCATATTGGGCGTGACAAGTTGGTATCAGAGCCTCAACCGACCCTAGGAGCCCCCATGTTTGTTGGCCGTTGTTGAGTCTAGAAGAAAAATATTTTGAGTCTTAGGATTATATATATCGAAGAGTAGGATTCTTTTTACTCCTCAGTCCCTTCGTCGCTCTGGTGAGGTCTCCTGATGTAGATGTTTTGTCTTTCCGCTCCTCAAATTTCACTAAATTTTTTTAGGATCACGCGGGTATCTTGGAACCGTTCCGACGGTTTTGTGACGAGAACATTGTTCTTGGTGCCTCCTGTCTATTTTTGTGGCTTTGACCCGGGGAGTTGAGCTCCGAGGTGTTGTCGTCACAATTTTATCGTTGCAGTTCTGGAATACCTGAGATTTGCCGACATCGAAAATCTCTTTTATGCACTTGTTGGTGAGATAACCCCGATAACCCAGTACTGGGGCGAGCTCAAGAGTATTGCCATAACTCGTATAATGGATGCTTTTTCGAAGGTTGAGGTACATGATTTCCGGAGGTTTCTTGGTTATGTGTTGACGGATGGATACAGCTTGGATGTAGGTATTGTTAGTTTGGGTGAGATATATTGCTTCCCCTGTATCCCCAACACCAGATTGCATAACCAGAAAGTTTCGGGAGTTTTATAGGTGGGAATTCAAGTAGCTCCTAGAATATCTTTTCGACAGATGCATGATATGAGGAGGTTCGACGTCTAGTGGTCCGCCTTTCCACGGTCGTTTTTACAGTGGTCTCGTTGTGTCTTAAAGAACCCTTGGCTATGGTGGTTCGGGGACACTTCGTATGTCATGTGCACTGCCTTGTACATGATGGTGCTGTACACTCGAGCCCGTGTGGGCCCCACCACGAAAACTTCGGACGAAATCTCTATCATATGTTTGTTCCATCTTATTCTACAAGCCAATCCTTTGTTTTGTTTTATTTGTGGTATTCGAGTTGCTTCGAAGTCAAATGTTGAATCCATACCTTTCCTAAATGGTGTTCTCATATTGATATGTGAATACTAATCCTTTTGATCATCGAGATTGTCATGTCAATTCTTTTCCAACCGGTGCGCTTCTCTTCGAGATGATCCCATCATTCTCCCCATCCGCAAGATCAATTCTAAGTTTTCTCAATGGTGTTTGTTCCATCTTCTCCAAGTTGCCTTTGTTTTCCCGCCCTCCCACCCTTTTTCTTCAAGGACTCATATATCTTAATCAAGTATCCATTTGTTCATGTGAAGTCTCTTCACTCTTTTCAATCATTGTTTTGATCCGGTGATCCCTCGTGAAGATGCTCACGAGCTTCAAGTTCATCAATCTTCATTCTCGTATTCCTCTCCGGTGGATTTAATTCAAGCTTTCAGTGTTGATCATATCCCTTTCCTCGTTTCAAATGTTTTTCCACGTCGGTGCACCTCCTAATTGTTCACCTCTCTCTATTCTTATCCGGAGTGCTCAAGTTATCTCAGAAGACTTGTGTTTCCATTCACAATCCGTTCAAGATATTTCGAGGTTGTTATCTCGTTCAAGTCATTTAATTCAACCGGTGCAATCCCCCCCCTTTAAATCATTTCCAGCGGTGTTTTCTTTTTAGTGGGCCCTAACCCACAGGTCTTTTCCTAGGATCTTACCTGACTCTTCTAATTTTCCCGGAGCTATTCCCAAATTCTTTTCAAAGTTTGACGTAAGAATGAATTATCATCAGTCAAATGTCTTTCTCCAAGATCTTTCAAATTCTTTTCATTGTTGGCTCAACACCCTTCGCCTTCATTCTCCCGGAGTATCTCAGCAATTTTGGTGGCGTTTCTCATCGTCATTTGAAGATCGAAGAAGAGTTTTTCCTCTCAATCTTGTCCGTTCTCCCGGAGTTTCGTGGTTCTAGCTTCATGTTATCAGATTCGAATTATTCCATTCGTCAGATATTCTTTTCTTAACCATCCGGAGTTTGTCAGGAGTTGTTTTTCCATTTCTTTTCACCGGAGGCCATCATTCCAGTTACCGTTTTCTAATTATCCCGGTGCATTGCTCAAGTATTCTCTAATAAGCTTGTGATCTCTTCGTTCTCTTGTATCAAATTCCCTCAAGTATCTTCATTTGTTCTTCTAATTATTCTCGGTGATTAAGTCTCTCTCATCAGTCATTTCCGAATTCTTACGGTGGTTCCTTCAGGATTTCTCTTCCTTCGTTATCATATCAAATATTCGTTGTTTCCAAAGCCTACTAGTGGTTCCTCGAAGACCTTCACAAGTTGCGCCATATCTCTTTTAATCCTTTCTACAAGAATAAGTAGTATGCCAACTCCGTTGCTTGTCATCAATTTAAATTGATGAAGGATAAGCATACAATAAATCTTAATCTTATTTCGTCCAAGTGATTAATCCTTTTCTTCGGAGTTTGTTCTTCATGAATAAATTCTAGTTCCAAGTGTTTTCATCTTTTCTTTTCCGGAGTTCTAATTTCCTCGGCCTTTTCGTCAGAACCTCCATCTAAATCATTGCAAGGCTCATCTTATTATTTCATCCTTCATTCTATCTCTTCATCCTTTTTGTCAACGGAGTTCTTCTTGGTGGTTCTTCATGATTTAATTCATTCTTCAAGAGTTCATCAAGATTCTTGTCGGTGGAGTTCAAGTATCTTTTCTTCTCGCGTTCCGAAGTAAAATTAATTCTTCATTTTCTGTTGAAGTGGAGTTTTGCATTTCCTCATTCTTCTTAGCTATCCAATCATTTCAGTTTGAGGCTGGTTATCACCTCATGATCTTGAGATGTTATCCATAAGTCCACAACAAGCTTATTCTTTCGTTGTTGATTTTCTCAACAACTCCATTCAATCCTTCTAAATTCTTTTCATCCAATCCTCTTTCAATTCTTTCCGGAGGTTTTGTGCCATGCCCCCATCAAGTATCATCCCTTCTTCTCTAGTTCATGTCCTATTCCTTCCATTTTCAGTCAGAGTGCTGCCAAAGTATATCATTCTTATTCATTCTTATCTCGTTTCAACCAGAGTGGTTTCAATTCCTTCTTGTCCATTGTGCTCGTCATTCATAGCTTGCAACCTCCAAGGTTCAGATGTTGTTCCTTGTTTCTATTTTCTACCGCAGTGCTCTCAATTGTGTTCAACTCCGTTGTGTTCTTTCTTTCAACTTTTCAACCTCTTAAGGTTTGTTGGTTTCACTCATTCGTCAAAGAAGCAACTTAGCTTTACCTCTCCTCTTACTCTTCCATTTCTCTCCGGTGCCATCCTAGATCTCGGGACGAGATCCTATCGTAGTGGTGGAGTGTTGTAACGCCCCGGATCCGATGCGCCAGGTGTCTGCCAGTTATTCGCCGTTGTTGCTATGTCATTTGCTTGCGTGTTGCATTTCATCATGTCATCATGTGCATTTCATTTTGCATACGTGTTCGTCTCATGCATCCGAGCAATTTCCCCGTTGTCTGTTTTGCAATCCGACGCTCCTATGCCCTCCGGCGTCCCCCTCTTCTCTCTTTTCGTGAGCGGGTATTAAACTTTCTCGGAATGGACCGAGCCTTGCCAAGTGGCCTTGGTATAACACCGATAGACCGTCTGTCAAGTTTCGTGCCATTTGGAGGTCGTTTGGTACTCCAACGGTTAACCGGGTAACCGTAAAGCCCCTCTCTCTTTGCAGCCCAACACCCCTTCCAAACTGGCCCAAAACCCATCTAACTCCCCTCCATGCTCTCGGTCGTTCGATCACGATCGCGTGGCTGAAAACCGCTCCTCATTTGGACTCTCCTAGCTCCCTCTACCTATAAATGTGTGGCCTCCCCGAAATTTCCGCATTCCAAACCCTAGCCCTCTCCCTCCTTGTGCCGCCGGACATGTCCGCCCGGCGACCGGACACGTCCACCCCCAGCCCCCACGTCGCTCGGACCAATCCGGGGACGCCACGTCATCGCGCCGCCGCCCCCGCCCAACCAGCGCCTGCCACGCGTCCCCGCCGCACCTCCCACCGCGCCGGCCCGCCGGGGCCCATCCGGGGCCCTCCCTGCCCGCTCCGCCGCCGCCGCCAGCCCGCGGGTCGCCCGCGCCCTCCGCCCGTGCGCCGCGCCGCGATCCCGCGCCGCTGCGCCCCTCCGGCCGACCCCTCCGCCGCTCGGCCGCGCCTTGTCAGGCCTCTGTCCCGCCGCCGGCCCCGCGGACCGTCCGCCTCGCCGACCGCCCCTCACCCGTCGCCGGACCTCGCCATGGCGCCGCCACCGCCGCGGTTGCCGCGTCCTCCACCGCCCTCAGCCGGCCCCGCGCCGCCTCCGTTCGCGGGAGCCGGCCACCGCGCCCTGCACCGCGCTGGTGCGCGCCTCCTCCGATCCCGTCGCCACCGCGTTGACCCCGTCCGGCCCCGTGGGCCCCGCCCCGCGTCCGGCCCATCTCCCATCCGGCCTGCTTCCCCTCTGCGTCCTGGGCCGAGCCCAGTGGTGAGCCCCCGTTATCCCGCGCCCGTGCGTCATTTTGCTATCCGACGCTCACATGTTTTTTTCCTGAAAACGACCAAGTCCTAGGATTTTCAGTAATTTTCATGCATACTTTGACCTGCTGTAACTCTGCATCCATAGCTCCGTTTTGTGCGTGTAATATGTAAAATTGTTCGCCTCGACGAGTACATCATTTCGTTCCATTGCATCATATTCATTTGAGGTCATATATATGCCCGAATCATCGTTGTAAGGGTGCTTCATATTGTTTTTTGCTGTCTGTTAACAGAACGAGCTCTTTTGTCATTTTAGCCATGATTGATGTGTGCATCCTATGAGGTTGATTCCTACATGTGTTTTGAACTATGCTATGCCATATTTACAGGGGTGTATGCCATGTACTTTTGTGATCAATGTGGTGACTAGCACAAACATGCAAACTAGGCATCGTGTTAACGCTGATTTTAGTCCCTGTTCTGCTGTAATTTTGATGCCATGTAAACATGTTGCTACTAATCATTCTATGCATAATCTGGAGATGTTCTATAAATATGTATTGAACTACATGTCATCCTCTATCCATCCATGCCCCTGGTTGCATTTATGGGTTGCTGTAGCTTGTTCGTATCTTACTCCAAAGTTGCTTGAAAATGTTGCTGTCAGCCTATTTACATTAAGTTCAGTTGTTCCCATGTGTTTTCCTAGTGATCCATGCACCCTATGACCTTGCTCTTGCCATGCCTAGCTTCAGAAACATGCCTTCTTACTGTTGTGTGCCTTGCCATGCCATGTATTGCTCTTTAGTTAGTTGCACAAGCTCATCTACATGCCTTCATAATTAAGTTCCTGCCATGTTTGAATCTGTTTAATAACTTGCTATGTTTACGTGAGTGCCATCATATTTTCTGATCCTTTTTGGCTTATGGTCAGTAAGGGACTCTTTTTCTATGCATTTAGTAGATTTATGCCATGCCTTTGTTTGTCATGATAAGTTCCTGTAACAGGTTGTTTGATAGCTCTAAACATTGCATCGTGCTGTTATTTTCTGCAAAGTCTGAAATTGTTATAACTTGCAATCTTACCATGTGTGTTTGAGTATGTTCTAGTGATTTCTGGAGATAGCTCAGTGTTCATGTTTTGTAATGCTTTACCTGTACATCATGTCCATGCCTTTTGTTATTATGTTGGAGTGCCGTAGCATGTTGTTTTGATGCTTGCAATATGCCTAGTCGTTGTTTTGGACAGCTTGTCCTTTAAACTTGTTTCATGTGTGTGTGTTGAACCGTTGCTCCGTTTTGAGTGTGCTCTATATGAAACTTGCTTAGAATTGCATGTAGTTTCATATTATCATGTTGCATCCTTGTTTTGAGGTGTTTGCTTGATGTTTGGTTGCATTTTGCATCAATGCCATGTTTAACTTGTATTGCTCATATCTTCTAGGCCGTAGCTCCGAACTAAATGAACTTTATATGTAACTTGACTAGAATCTCGTGTAGATCAACATTGTGCATCTTAACTTGATGTTTAACTACTTGAACATGATGTTTATTCAGATCTGGACCAATTTCGAAATATGCATATGAGGACTTACCGGAATTGTTATATGTTGTTCCCGGCCTCATTTAAACTTGCCTTGATGTGTTGCTCTTGTTTGCATCATCTCTTGCCATGAGTAGCTTCATGTAGCTCGGTCATGCATCATGCTTGAGTGTGCATCATGTCATGTATATGTGTGGTGTGTTTACTATGTTGTGTGTTTCTTCTTGTTAGTTCCTGTTTCGTTGCGATCGTGAGGATTCGTTCGTCTTCGATTGGTTCGGCTTCATCCGTTCGTCTTCTTCATGGACTCGTTCTTCTTGCTTGCGGGATTTCAGGCAAGGTGACCGCTACCCTGGATCTCACTACTATCATTGCTATGCTAGTTGTTTCGTTCTATCGCTATGCTGCGCTACCTATCACCTGTTTATCCAAGCCATCCCAAATTGCCATGAACCTCTAACCTTTGACACCTTTCCTATGCAAACCATTGTTTGGCTATGTTACCGCTTTTGCTCAGCCCCTCTTATAGCGTTGCTAGTTGCAGGTGAAGTTGAAGATTTCTCCATGGTGGACAGGATTTTGGTTGGGATATCACAATATCTCTTATATTATTAATGCATCTATATACTTGGTAAAGGGTGAAAGACTTGGCCTTTTGCCTGGTGCTTTGTTCCACTCTTGCCGCCCTAGTTCTCGTCATACCGGTGTTATGTTCCCGGATTTTGCGTTACTTACGCGGTCGGGTGATTTATGGGACCCCCTTGACAGTTCACTTTGAATAAAACTCCTCCAGCAAGGCCCAACCTTGGTTTTACCATTTGCCTCACCACCACCTATCCCTTTCCCTTGGGTCGGCCAACCCGAGGGTCATCTTTATTTTAGCCCCCCTCGGGCCAGTGCTTGTCTAAGTGTTGGTCCGAACCGAGCGATGTCCGGTGCCCCCTGGGCAACCAGGGTCTATGCCAACCCGACGTCTTGCTCATCCGGTGTGCCCTGAGAACGAGATATGTGCAGCTCCTATCGGGATTTGTCGGTGCATCGGGCGGCTTTGCTGGTCTTGTTTTACCATTGTCGAAATGTCTTGTAAACCGGGATTCCGAGTCTGATCGGGTCTTCCTGGGAGAAGGTCTATTCCTTCGTTGATCGCGAGAGCTTGTCATGGGCTAAGTTGGGACACCCCTGCAGGGTATAATCTTTCGAAAGCCGTGCCTGCGGTTATAGGCAGATGGGAATTTGTTAATGTCCGGTTGTAGATAACTTGACACCAGATCCGAATTAAAATGCATCAACCGCGTGTGTAGCCGTGATGGTCTCTTCTCGGCGGAGTCCGGGAAGTGAACACGGTTTCTGGGTTATGTTTGACGTAAGTAGGAGTTCAGGATCACTTCTTGATCATTACTAGTTGATGACCGTTCCGCTTGTTCTCTTCTCGCTCTTCTTTGCATATGTTAGCCACCATACTTGCTTAGTCGCTGCTGCAGCCTCACCACTTTACCCCTTCCTTTCCTTTAAGCTTTGCTAGTCTTGATACCCATGGTAATGGGATTGCTGAGTCCTCGTGGCTCACAGATTACTACAACAATAGTTGCAGGTACAGGTTAATCGATGATAATGACGCGAGAGCGATGCTTGCTTGCGTTGAGTTCTTCTTCTGCTTCTTCGATCAGGGGATAGGTTCAAGGTTGGCAGCCTGGGCTAGCAGGGTGGATGTCGTTTGAGTTTCTGTTTGTGAGTCATCCGTAGTCGGATGATGCTCTGATGTATTGTGATGTTGTATTTGTGTGGCATTGTATGCCTTATGTATGTATCCCCATCTATTATGTAAGTTGATGTAATGATATCCACCTTGCAAAAGCGTTTCAATATGCGGGCCTATCCTTGGTGGGACCTTCGAGTTCCTTTTGGATAGGGTCGCATATTGGGCGTGACAACGGCCGAGGAGGAGGAAGGAATGCAGGACGCTGGGAAGACCGCGGCCCGGCCAAGGGTGGCGCGACCAACCTCGCGAGGACCGCTGGCAGGACCCGCCTCGCGAGTTAGGCTAGAGGGATCAGCCTCGCGAGGATCGCCCGCAATGGAACGCGTGCCGCCCTCCGCTGCTGCTGCAGCCATGGAGAAATGAAGACCGTCATCAGGACGAGGGGGCTGGGGGCTTCCAGGAACCGCGTGCAATCGCCTGCATCCTGGGTGGAGCTCAAGCCCCAGCCTCTCAGCGCATCTTCAAGCAGTTCGCCCGCGAATTGAATGTAGTCCTCCCCAAGCTCGAGGCCACGCGCCCTCTTAGGTGGTCGGCGTGCGCCATCACGTTCAGCTCAGCGGATCAGCTCAAGTGCGCGGCCACAGCCAGAGTCCTCCCGATGCTTTGTTCCCCAATCATCAGCAACGTGCTAGTCACCAGGACCCTCATCGACGGCGGGGCAGGGCTCAACGTCCTGTCCGTGGAAACATTCAACAATCTTCATGTGCCTTACAGTCAGCTTCAGCCAACCAAGCCCTTCTCCGGAGTCACCGACGGCTCCACGGTCCCGATAGGGCAGGTCCGCCTTCCTGTCACCTTCGAGGCTCGTGACAACTACCGCACCGAGCTCATCGACTTCGACGTCGCCCACATTCGCCTACCGTACAACGCCATCCTCGGGTACCCGGCGCTGGCCAAGTTCATGGCCGTAACCCACCACGGCTATAACATCCTCAAGATGCCAGGAAGCGGCGGGGTCATCACTTTGCCCTGCGAAGAGAGAGACGCGGTGTGCTCCCTGGAGTGAGCCTTTCAGGTCGCATCACTGGAAGACCCAGACCGCAGCAGCAGGAGGCTTCCCGAGGCCACCCCCAAGAAGAAGAAGACATCAACTGGCCCGACCCCTCAGGAGGCAGGCCCCTCAGGGCCTGCGCCTGGCCAGGAGGAGCCTCCTTCCATCGCATAGGGAAGCGCGCCCGGCGCCCTCATCAGGCAGGGATCGGGGGCTCTCCCCTGGAGGGCCGCCGACCTTGCCAAGGCCACGAGGGAGGCGCTTGGGCACCACATGGAGGCGTGCTTCGAAGCACGTTTCCCTCAAGAAGGAGCAAGGCAAGGAGGGCCAAACCCTCAGGAGTTCGTCAGCAAGGCCATTCAAGAGTTACAGGAGTCAAGGGTCATGAGAGGCAGCAGCCGCCTACCCGCTGTGGCCCCCCATCCAGGCGAGGATGGTGGGCTGCGCGTCTGCATCGACATACCAGAGCTCAACCGAGCCGCGTCTCAAGAGCGCCTTTGGCCCTCGAGAGTGGGACGTTGCGAGGGTCCGCCCCAGAGCTACGTGCGCATGCCTTACGGCCTGCCGAACGCGGCTGCTGCGCACCAGCGTCTCATGAGGGCCATCTTGGAGGCTCAAGAGGTCAGGCGTGCCGCAGCCCTGGCGGAGATGGAGATGGCCCGCGAGGAGCCGCCAGTGCCTCCGGAGCCTCCAGAGGACCCTGGGCCTGGGGGCTCATGAGGATCGGCTCCCGCAGCCCACCGAGTCTGCTACACCAACACCCCTTTGTCGCCAACATCATCAGGTGACATTTATTAAGTTTCGTTTCTGACTGGGAGCGCCTTCAGGGCCGCATTATTCCCAGGCCGCGTGGGTCCATCCCTGCGGCATGTACCCCTTTTATTTCATGTCCTTAGCTTATCTTATTGGGGGCGCCCCTTGGGTTGCATCATCCCCAAGCCGCTCAGGCCTGTCCCAGCGGCATGTATCCTTCTTGCGTTTATCTTAGGACTATGCTTTCGATCCACCATGCTTGTTATTTGGTGCCTTTTTCTCCTGGGTGTCGGAATCTTGCATGTTAAAGGGGGGGGGGGGTGCCTGAGCATCGCGACTCAGGGCTCCTACCGGCTCTCCGGCCCTCACCCTCTAGTCTTGTCCATGGCATCCCGACCTGGCATACCAACGACGGCTGAGACCAGCCCAAGAGCCGGGACCCGAGGACGTAGAGTTTCGTCATCTAACCCAGCTTGCACATTAAAAGGGGGTGCCTGAGCATCACGACTCAGGTCTCCTACCGGCTCTCCGACCCTCACCCTCTGGTCTTGTCCATGGCATCGCGACCTGGCATGCCAGCGACGGCTGAGACCAGCCGGAGAGCCAGGACCCGAAGACGTAGAGCACCGGCACCTGGCCAAATTTGCAGGAACACACCCCAAGATAAGGCCCAGAGCCAGGCGCAACCCGCCTTGAGGTAGGGCCCTGCGAGTCTAGCGCTGGCTCACGGGTGCCCAGATACACCTCGTCAAGCCCTACCGTGCCGGCCACGTGTCAGGGTGGGGCTGTATACGCCCCGGGGGCTCCTCCCGGAGGGGGGGCCCTCCCACGTACCAGTGGAAGCACCATGCTCCGTGCTGGCTGACGACACCGCCGAGGAGCGACTATGCCCGTACGCATAAGGAAGCGCTATGCTCCGCGCTGGTGATAAACAACTGAGGGTGGCCTCCGGGCCGCATCAACCTCAGGGAGCCCAGAGCTTAGTGTCTGGCCTTGTCGCAACGCCTCCCCTCGGGAGTGCCGCACGAAGGGCTGTGCACGGGGGCTGCGCCTAGGTCACGCCCAGACGCACGCCACCTGGCCAGGCCCCCCCGGGCCTGGTTCGTCACACGTCCATCCTCGAGCGGAGCCAAGGTACGAAGGCTGTTTGAGCGTCAAGGGGTACTCCTGAGCATCGCGACTCAGGAGCCTAACTGGCCACATAGCCCCTCACTCCTTAGTTCCGAAAGGCTAACGGCGGTTGAGGTATGCGCGGGGCCGGGCCCTGCAGACGTAGAACGGCAGATCCACCCACACCTCGCCTCCCTACTTGCTGTTCGAGCGCCAAGGGGACTCCTGAGCATCACGACTCAGGGGCCTAACTTGTCACGTAGCCCCTCACTCCTTGGTCCCGTCCTGGTTTTGGTCGGGGCCAATGGCGGCTGAGGTATGTGCGGGGCCGGGCTCTGCCGGCGTAGAACACAAGCAAGTAGGAAGGAATAATGCAAATTTCAGGGAATTCAAAAGCAAATATTACAGTCCATGCTGTTACCACAGCATCAAACATAAGTTTTAACACCTCTCCGAGGCATGGTACATGCGCAGGAATTAAAAACAGGTCGGGAGCCACGATAGAGTCACTTGCCGGCGGGGGAGCCGCGTGGAGTAGGTTCGCCTTGTGGAGCAGCAGGGCTAGCAACGCTCCGCTTCGGCCTGGTGCTGAAGGCCCAGAACTTCCCCAACAGAGCCTCCACGCAACCCTTCACGGCCTCAGTAGCGGCAGCGGCACGCTCGCCGCTCACTGGCTCCAGCAGGTTGTCAAGGTCAATGTTGGGGTCACGAAGATAGATGTGGGTGAAGACCCGCGTCAGCGCTGCAGAAGACAAGACGCGTGCCTCGGCCTCAGCCGTAGGGCCAAGGCCAAGGGTGACGTCGTGAAGGGCGCGAACCAGGAAGGGAGGCAGCTTGGCGGGGCCATCCTCCTCGCCGGACAGCGGGCTCTCAAGGCCGCTGTCATAAAGCATCTTCAGCGAAGTGCGAGCCTTCTCTTCCATATCCGCGAAGGCCACGCGATCCTCGGCGAGAACCCGGGCCTTGCCGTCCAGCTCAACCTTCCTCGCCTCCAGCTCTTGCTCCAGCACGCCTAGGCGGCCACGGCGCCTCTTGAGCTTGGCCTCCAGGTCCTTGACGACCGCCTCGTGAACCTTCATGCTTTCCTCCTGCTCTTGGCGGAGGCGGGCCTCCTCGGCAAGCTGGTTCTGCAGGCCCTTCAGCTCGCCCTCCAGCGTCTCACAACAACCTTCGACGTTAGCTGCCTCCCCCAGGGCAGCATCGCGGGCAACCTTCGCCTCATGGACGGCCTGTTTCTCCTCGTCGCAAGCTGTCGAGGCCTGGACCAGCGCCGCCCGTATCGAAGCATCGGAGCGAATCCAGCCAGAAGCCAGCTCCAAGCGCCCGGCCACCAGAGGGGGGTCGGCGCCCAGAAGATCCTGCCGCAGAGGGTCCAGTCCGGCAATGGCGCGATCCAGAACAGTATTCGGAGAAGTAGCAGTCGGTGGAGTAGGAGGAGAAGACGGCTGTGTGACCACTGTGCCTTGAGGCGGAACCATCGGCGCCACGACGATAGTGGAGGCACCGTCAAGCAAGGGCACCTCGGGAGTCGCCTAGGTCAAGGGGGCTGAGCTCGCCCCAGCAGGCTTAGCCTGGCCCCGCGAGGACGCCCGGGCAAGAAAGGCCTACGCGTCGCGATCACCTTCTTTCTCGGGCAGAGGCACTGCCACAGATGGGACCACAGGAGCTCCCTTCGGCTTCTTTGCCGCGGGCGCCAGCCTGGCCGAAGGATATGGGCATCAGGTCTCGTCGACAGAACAATAATCAAGACGGGAAGCGGGCACTTACAGGTCATCGCTGGTGGACTCGAGCAGCCTCCGGCCGTACTTAAAGCCCGAGAGCCGGCTGCAAGGGTCGGCTTCAAGGGGCTCAGGAGCAGGAGGCGCGCCTGCAGATCGCCCCGGGGCCGGGGCAGACCCGCGGGGGACCAGCCCAGTCCGGTCATTCTTCGGGATCGGAGGCAGGCTCCCGCCGCCCTGCTCACCCTCATCCTCGTCATCGTCACTCTGGGGGAGGAGGAGAGTGCGGGACCTGTGCCGAAGGGGAGGAGCTCTTGACTCCGCCTCCGAGTCAACCCTCTCTTCCTGCTCCCCTTCTTCCTTCTCTTCACTGGAGTCGTCGGAGGACACGTCCACCAGGTCCTCTGGGGCCTCCACGGGCATGGGCCCGTCCCCGTTGAAGACAGGCATGGACCCCACTACCTGCTCCCAATCCTCACGAAGGAACAGGGGCATAGGAGCGCCCTCCAGCCTCGCCACGTCGCCGCCAACCAAGGACTGGAGGACCGCAGCCAGATCCTCGTCGGCCAAGACCACGGGGCTCGAGTGAGGCCTCCACATCGGAAGCGAGTACTGACAGAGCGGAGCCAGTTGATGCTCCAGGAACTCCCTCAGCAGCGATGCACCGTTCAGCTTCGCCGCCGCCATGCTGGACGGCCTCAGATCTGCGTCCATCTTCTCCAACACCAGCTTCGCGCAGGGATCCAGAAGCTCCACTCGGGACTAGTCGTCGAAACTCGCGGGGTGCTTCGTGGGTAGGATCAGCCGAGGATGGATACGCCCAGCATCCACCAAGACCCACTTGCTCCTGAAGCCCTCAATCCTCTTCCCAGGGTTCGATATGGCGATGGAGCCGCCATACGCGACGAAGCTTGCGCACGCTGAGGCGGAACCATGGGAGGTCCGGAGGGAGAAGTAGTGGCGTAGCAAGGCCACTGAGGGCTTCATCCCTACGTGAGCCTCACAATAGTAGGCGAAGATCGCCAGAAGAAGGACGGAGTTGGGATGGAGGTGCAGAGGTTGAATATTGTAGTGGCGGAGGACAGAGAAGAAGAACTCAGAAAAGGGATGCACTAGACCGGCGACGATGGCGCTCACGAAGAGCGGATAGAAGGTGCTCCCTCGACCTTCAGTGATGGCAGAGCTGGCCTTGAACGCCTTCGTCCCGTCAATGCCCTGCGCCTCTGCCATCTGGCGCACCAGGGCAAGGATCGCCCCCGACACATTTGGCGGGTCCAAGGCAGGCGAGTACCAAGCTCCGGCCGGGGTTTGGCGAGGCGCCATGACTGGCTAGGGCACGCAGGCGGAGTAGATCTGAAGATTTTGGAAGCAGGGAGGAGATGCGCAAGAAAGGGGATCTGAGCAGCAACTGGAGGAAATAAAGGAGGCAAGGGAGATGCCGCTCTTTTATCAACTCACGCGGTTGTAGAGACGCCACCGTCCAATCAACTGCCACGCGGCGCCCAAGGCCGCGGGCTGTTAGGGCCCGCGACGCTTCGCACGTGTCCTTTCGCCTCTCTGCTCAGCCAAGTTCACGCGCGCCGTGGGCCCGAGGGCTACTGTCGGTGTTCTAGGAACGGGGGTCCCCAGACTTGCCTGCCTGCGGCCTGCGGCGTGGCTCAAAGGAGGCCCAGCACAGCCCATCTTCATCAATGCAAGCTCAAGACCCTCGCGAGGGGCCAAGCCTCGCGGGGCGGACGACAAGGAGCTTCCTCAGGCACGGCCTCGTCAGGCTGGCTCATGAGGAGGCGGAGAGTTCAAGGCAGGGTACCTCGCGAGGTGCCCATGATGCAAGCCATGACGACCAAGGGTGCCAGTCGGACGCCAGCCCGTGCAGTGTCCTCCTTTCCTCTTTGGTGCAAAGGGAGAAAGCGCAGGCGAGAGCATCAAGCAAAGGCGTCCATTTCGGTGCAACAAGACCAAGACCAGCCCAATGGCCGGAAGGAAGTCACTGTGGAGCCCAAGCCGGCGTCATCACCAGAGCCTTTGACAGGCGAGGACCAACTTTAGTCAGGATAAGTGTACCCGCTGTTCCCCTTCAAAATGGCCAATTGTTGGCGCCCTTCCTGCTCAATATTTGGGAAGAGGCCCAGGGCCTTTGCCTATAAATAGGACTAGCCACCCCAAGGATAGGGACACAGAGGAAGGAAGGGGCATAGAGAGAACAAGGATAGGAAGCCACAGAGAGAGAGAGAGAGGCGACTGAACTCCCCCTAGCAGTTAATCGCGCCAGCCAAGAACAGACCCTCGCGAGGCTGTTCTCCCTTTGTATTGTTCCTCATCAGCCCAAGAGGCAATCCACCACACCACACACTGGAGTAGGGTATTACACCACAATGGTGGCCTGAACCAGTATAAATCTTGTGTCCCTTGTGCTGTTCAGTTTGGTAGTTTAGGTCCTAGCGATTCGGCGAGGAGCGAGCCGGTAGTGGGTTGAATCTCCGCGCGCACCCAGTGTTCGAACCTCAAGGGTCTGCCGAAACCCGAAATCCGACACACCGCATTGTGATGAGTGCGGTGATTCAGAAGGTTCAGCTCGCCAAAAGCGGGCTGACCGAAGCCTGCAGCAGCCTTCTAACAGGCTTTGAGGTAAGAATTTTAAGATATGTAAAATAGTACCGCATAGACAGTAGCCCCTGATGCTCGGTTCGGTGTTCGGAAAGAAACGCTGGACTGAGGATCTAAAAAGATATACGCATGAGTCTTAATCAAAATTATGTCAATATGGGAATGCAGGCTGCACTGCTGACCTCTGCCGCACTGACTGCGGAAGTCAATGCCTTGAAGTAGAGCCTAGAGCGGTCCGAGAGCAAGCTCGGCCGTGCCAAGAAGCAGCTCGAGGACAAGGAAGGTGAGTAACACCTTATTAAAGTTGTACCTTACAAAAAAGGATTTGGTTGCAAGAGAAATGACAAGGATAACGTGGGTACTCCAGGGGCTACGAACGAGGTGGCGACCCTGAAGGAGGCGGTGTCCGCGGCCGAACGCAATGCAGCCGCGGAATGGGCCGAGCAAGAGAAGCAGGAGGCGCGGGTGGCGGAGGTACGGCAAGAGCTCTAGGCTCTCGTGGAAAAACATGAGAGTTTGGAGCGTGACTCGAAGACTCGTGAGTCCGGGCTTGCGGCGGCTCTTGAGAGTGCCAAAGCCACTAAGGCCGAAGCCCACAAGGCTCTCCAGGAAATCGAGGCATTGAAGAAAATAGCGGCGGGTAAGGCATTCTTCATGCAAAGTAAGCATGTAAAAGTGAATTACCTGTTACTTACCCGAATTCGGAGCTCTCCAGAAGCGTTCGCAGATCTGCCCCGTAGCGTGTCTAATGCTGCCGCTTTCTATAGAGCCAAGGAGGGGAGCTCGATGGAGAAGGTGTTCTGGTCTCAGTATGCTGAGGCCGGACATCCGGTGCCCCTTAGCGACCAGCTGAAGCAGCTGGTCGAGCTCCACAAGGTGGCCGAACAGGCCATGAAGGGTCTCATAGTTCGGCTGTGGCCCAAAGAGGCCATGCCTGGGAGCTACTTCGGCCTGGTGCGGCGGCTGGTGGATGCTTGTCCATGGGTTGAAGTCATCAAGCACTCCGCCTGCATTGAAGGTGCCCGTCGGGCCCTTGCCCGTGCTAAAGTGCACTGGGGCAGGATGGATGCTGAGAAGCTTGTGACGGACGCGCCAGCGCCGGGCAAGGAGTATCGCACGCCCGAGATGTATTATAAGGGTGTCCTAAAGGGTGCCCGCATTATTGCAGGTGAGTGCTCCAAAGATGTAATATTTGAGTAGACTCGCATTTTGTTATCCTGTGCGCTGAAAACTTTGTTCATATGCGCTAAGGAACGCTTGTTAATTTAAAATATTACCTTCTGTGCAGCCGTTTTTCAAATCTGAGAGATGGCAAGTCGTCGGCTTCAGCCCCCATGCCACGAGTGCTGGGGTGTTCGGGATAAACTTGAGCGCTCTTGTTCCCATTTTTGGGTCCATCTAGGGAGGCGCTCAACACAACAAATGAGGCAACCGGACTTATAATGCTTGAACACTCTCACTTAGCCATATAATTCTATAATTTGAATCTCGGCGAAGCCCCTAGTGTTCGGAAGGCCAAATTCAGGGCGCTATCCACGCCTAGGCCGGACAAAGCCGGTTCCTTGCTCTAAGCGGCATAAGTCTTTAGGGACTCGAAAAAACCTCTTGAACAGCGACCAGCTCTCGCCTCATCATGACGGTCAGTTTTAGCTTTCTCCACTGAGGTGCTCGCCCAGCTCAACTGGGGCACAATCGCAGTGGTTCTCCCCGCGCTACCTTAGCCGATAGAACGGAACGTAAGGTACCAAAACATGGGAGCCGGGCAAACCCAACTATTGACCCAAGACATGATTCGGAGCCGACGCATATAATGCTATAAGTTCGGGGTGCCGCACTTGTGAAAGTGTTCGGGCTTATCACACCATAATGTGGGGAACTTAAGCCCCTGGTGTATTTAGCCGTACCAAAGTGTACGGATGCAACATGTCATAAATGAACATATGTATAAGAAAGGAATGCAATTATAGGCAAAAAGCGATGCATTGTTTATTCAAAAAATACTGCCATGAATGCAGAACAATACAAATAGTGCGATAAGCAATGGATGGAACTACTTAGCATGTCCCCCTCCAGGGGTAGGCTGCGGAATGGTGTATAAAACAGGTATAATGCTCGGAATGGAGACCACCTGGGTACTCGTCGTGGCCTTTCTTCTTCCCTGGCTATTGTATCGTGAGTCCGGCAGGTCTACTGCCGGACAGGGCCTCTGGTAAACGGAGTCCTGAGGAAAGAAAAAAAGAAAAACAAAGATGATGACCTATTTGGGAGCCCTTGGTGTGGTTGAGCCGCACTCTGGGCCTGCCGTGGTCGTGTCCCTCCCCCTATGCCCATGGTATCTCCAGAGCGTAATGATGTACGCGAAGTACTGGTCTTGCAATTTTGCGAGGGCTGGGGTTGGGGCCGCATTGCTACGCGTGCTCGGAACGTGCCAGGTGGTCTTGTTATAGGTTACCCCGGGCGCGCTTAGCAGTGTCCGGTCGCTTAATGGCCGGACTCGAGAATTGCCTTAAGAGGCTGCTCTGCACTTCTGTCGCAAGAGCTGCTGTATGCTCCTCCGTTCGGAGGGAGCGTTCAGTGTTTCCGTTGATCGTGATGACTCCTCGAGGGCCTGGCATCTTGAGCTTGAGGTATGCGTAGTGCGGCACCGCATTGAACTTTGCAAACGCGGTTCGTCCAAGCAGTGCATGATAGCCGCTGCGGAACGGAACTATGTCGAAGATTAACTCCTCGCTTCGGAAGTTATCCGGGGATCCGAAGACCACTTCCAGTGTAAGTGAGCCTGTACAATTGGCCTCTACACCTGGTATGACGCCTTTGAAGGTCGTCTTTGTGGGTTTAATCCTTGAGGGGTCTATGCCCATCTTGCGCACTGTATCCTGGTAAAACAGGTTCAGGCTGCTGCTGCCGTCCGTCAGGACTCTAGTGAGGTGAAACCCATCGACGATTGGGTCTAGAATCAATGCGGCAAACCCGCCATGGCGGATGCTAGTGGGGTGGTCCCTTCGATCAAAAGTGATCGGGCAGGAGGACCATGGATTGAACTTTGGGGCGACTGGCTCCATCGCGTATACGTCCCTGAGTGCATGCTTCCGCTCCCTTTTGGGTATGTGGGTTGCGTATATCATGTTCACCGTCCGCACTTGTGGGGGGGAAACCCTTCTGTCCTCTGTTGTTCGGCGGCCGGGTCTCTTCCTCGTCATTGCTATGCAGCCCCTTGTCATTGTTTTCGGCAATTAACTTGCCTGCCTGCTTGAATACCCAACAATCCATGTTGGTGTGATTAGATGGCTTTTCGGGGGTGCCATGTATCTGGCACGAGCGGTCGAGTATTCGGTCCAAATTGGACGGACCCGGAGTAGTTCTTTTGAATGACTTTTTCCGCTGACCGGGTTTGGAGCCTCTGTATCCGGCGTTGACTGCCGTATCCTCAGTATTATCACCGTTAATGCGGCGTTTGTGCTTGTTGCGACGTGACCTGCCATTGCGGTCCTTGGTATCCGGACTGCCAGGATTTTTGTTGAGGTTGTTACTGCGGGCTAGCCAGCTGTCCTCTCCCGCGCAGAAGCGGGTCATGAGTGATGTGAGGGCTGCCATGGATTTCGGCTTTTCCTGTCCCAGGTGTCGGGCAAGCCACTCGTCGCGGATGTTATGTTTGAAGGTTGCGAGGGCCTCCGCATCCGGACAGTCGACGATTTGATTTTTCTTGGTTAAGAACCGTGTCCAGAATTGTCTGGCCGATTCGTCTGGCTGCTGAATTATGTGGCTTAGGTCATCAGCGTCTAGTGGTCGCACATATGTGCCCTGGAAGTTATCAAGGAATGCGGCTTCCAGGTCCTCCCAACACCCAATTGATTCTGCTGGCAAGCTGTTAAGCCAATGCCGTGCTGGTCCTTTAAGCTTGAGTGGGAGGTATTTGATGGCACGAAGATCATCACCACGGGCCATGTGGATATGAAGGAGATAGTCTTTGATCCAAACCGCGGGGTCTGTTGTGCCATCATAGGATTCAATGTTCACGTGTTTAAACCTTTCGGGGATTTGATGATCCATTACTTCATCTGTGAAGCATAGTGGGTGTGCGGCGCCTCTATATTGGGCTATATCACGACGTAGCTCAAGCGAGCTTTGTCTACTGTGTTCGGCCCGACCGAAATTACTGTATCCCGCGTGAAGGTTGTCATCGTGTATCGTGGGGTGCCCACGCGATCCGTAGATTGATCTTGATTGTCTTGCCTTATCCTCCAATATGTCTCGCAAGTCCGGTGCATTCCACCGTGGCTTTGTACTTTTCGAGCGATGCCGGGGTACGGCTTTAGTGGAGGGCCTAGAGGCCTCTCTGTCGCGGCCACGAGGTGGCCGGTCGGCCGTATTGTGCGCTGGTGATGTAGGTTTATATGCTTCCTCCTCCAATCAGGGCAGCAGCTTGCGTTTGGGGTAGCTTTTAGAGGGGCGTTCGAGCTCGTACTCTTCGGCCGCAAGGACTTCAGTCCATTTGTCGGCTAGCAAATCTTGGTCAGCTCTAAGCTGTTGCTGCTTTTTCTTGAGGCTGCTTGCCGTGGCCATAAGCCTGCGTTTAAAACGCTCTTGTTCGACGGGATCCTCAGGCACGACGAATTCGTCGTCGTCGAGGCTTGCCTCGTCTCCGGAGGGAGGCATGTAATTATCGTCCTCTACCTCTTCGTCTGCCGCTCTCTCGTGAGGGCTGGCTTCTCCATCCTCCTGTGCTGAATCTTGCTGGAGGGGGTTGTCTTCTGCACTGTCCGGGGTGTTATTGTCTTCGGTGCCGGAATCTCCATTCTTGCTATGGCGGGATTCAGAGCGGCGCCGCTGACGCTGCTCTTAGGCTATTTCTTGGAGGGGTCTTCCTCCGCTGTTCCCTCGCCATTCCCATCCTTTGGGATGTCCACCATGTATATGTCGTATGACGAGGTGGCTTTCTAGTGCCCCGTAGGCGTTGGTTCTTGGTCGTCTCTGGCATCGTCGTCCATACCGCCGATGTCTTCGGAGTCGAAGTCTAGCATGTCAGTTAGGTCGTCGACAGTGGCTACAAAGTGGGTGGTGGATGGGCTTTGAATTTCTTCGGTGTCCGCATCCCAACCGTCCTGGCCGCAGTCCGGCCAGGGATCTCCTGACAACGAGAGACACTTTAGCGAATTCAGGATGTCGCCAAAAGGCGAGTGCTGAAAGATGTCCGCAGCGGTGAACTCCATGATCGGCGCCCAATCGGATTCGATTGGTAGGGGCGCGGGAGGTTCGGAGTCCGGCGAGGAATCCGGCACCTTGGAGTCACGAGCTTCACAAGGGACAGGGTTGGTATTCGACTCCATCACCGTAGAGGTAGCAGCCCCCGAGGCGGTGTCTAGACACCCATCCTTGATCGGCGTAGTCGGCTCCGAGTTAGGGGTCGGAGCGGACTCTCGTGCGGCCTCCAAGGCACTGTCCGACCGCAGAGCTAGATCATGCCCATTGTGACAGTGCGGCACGCACGGCTGTGGCTCGAATCCGTCGAAGATCAAGTCTCCGCGGATGTTGGCCGTGAAGTTCAAACTTCCAAATCTGACCTGATGGCCAGGGGCGTAGCTTTCAATCTGCTCCAGATGGCCAAGCGAATTGGCCCGCAGTGCAAAGCCGCCGAATACAAAGATCTGTCCAGGGAGAAAAGTCTCACTCTGGACCACGTCGTTGTTGATGATCGAAGGAGCCATCGAGCCTATAGGTGACGACACAGAGGAACTCTCAATGAAAGCACCAATGTCAGTGTCAAAACCGGCGGATCTCGGGTAGGGGGTCCAGAACTGTGCGTCTAGGCGGATGGTAACAGGAGACAAGGGACATGATGTTTTTACCCAGGTTCGGGCCCTCTCGATGGAGGTAAAACCCTAGTCCTGCTTGATTGATATTGATGATATGGGTAGTACAAGAGTGGATCTACCACGAGATCAAGGAGGCTAAACCCTAGAAGCTAGCCTATGGTATGATTGTTGTTCGTCCTATGGACTAAAACCCTCCGGTTTATATAGACATCGGAGAGGGCTTGGGTTACACAGAGTCGGTTACAATGGTAGGATATCTACATATCCGTATTGCCAAGCTTGCCTTCCACGCTAAGGAAAGTCCCATTCGGACACGGGACGAAGTCTTCAATCTTGTATCTTCATAGTCTTGGAGTCCGGCCAATGATGATAGTTCGGCTATCCGGACACCCCCTAGTCCAGGACTCCCTCAGAGGGGTTTTCTGGGATCACCACTATTCAAGAAATATGGGCTTTTCCTCTCAAAAAACAAAACAAATGGGCTTTAAGATGGATAGGCTTTTGTATCGACCTAGTCGGTTGCCCGTGTTTCGTACTGGACGGCCTTTTACTAGAGGCAGCCCATTAGAGACACTCTCCAGCTCTCCTACTTATTGCCCATTCGAAATTAAAAAAGAGACGCCTCCAGCTTATGGTTACCCATCAGTACACTTTTTCAACTTGGAAAAAGGTTATAGCTCCTTCTCTGGCCGGCTTGGCATCCACCAAATTAGAGGATGCAATACTGCATGCAGACCCTCACACCGGTCGTAGAGCGGCAAAATGAGGTGTCAAATAATAGGCCTACAATATACGTACTAGATTGTAAAGGTTCACAGGCTAGTCAACATGCACATTAAACTAAGCTTCAAAAGATACGGTATGCATATTAACATTCACAAGCAAAAAGTTCAACATGTTTATGCATCTCAATGATCCACCATACTCTAACTAATACAAAGCTGTGAGAAGGTGTAGAAATAAAGAAAAACAATCAATGCTTCTCTGAGCAAAGGGCCTCCCTGCACACACATTAAATTCCTGGGCACACTTGTTTCTTCTCAATGTTGCGAGCACTTTGAGCATGTTGGCAACTACACTGCTAGCTGGCTGCCTCATCTTGCAATTGATGCTGACACATTTGCAGCAAACACAGGAGGCAATAGAGATGACTCAACATCAGACCATAGTGTGCAGTTCCCCTGAAACCATCTTCATTGTCCTGAATCTGAAAAGATAGGAAAACAATAGCTATACTTAAATGGTGTTGCAAAACAGTAGCACATATCAATAGCTCGGCATGACAAAACGCGATCATCTGGACGAAGGGGATACTAACCTGTCTGAGGAAGATTATATATAATTTCATAAGTCATTTGCTTCTCCGCACATGACAGGATCGTTCTGCACTGCAATCAGCAAGTCAAGTATGAATAAGCTTATTTCATCTTGCGGTGGTCATTATACCTGGTTACGAATGTAGGAATACCTGGAGCACCATGAGGTTAGCTGACAACAGGTAGATGCATCCATATAATTTTTTCGGTGCTACCAAACTTGAGGTTTATGTCCCTTCCCCTTCTTATGATAATTCTTCTTGAAGTTGGTAGAATGTGATGTCTTGTTCTTTGCATCAAACTTGCCTTCCCCCTGAGATTTGTTCTTGTTGCTTTGGTGCTTGTTGGGATGGAAGTTCTTCTCGTGTACCATGTGGGCACTAGAAGCTCCCTCAACGAGTCGAGCATGTGTGTCTTTTGCTCTCGCCTTCTCTTCAAAATCAAGAGTACTAATGAGATCCGAAACGAAAAACTCATGTCTCTTGTTTTTCAGAGAAGTAGCAAAATTGTTCCACATAGGTGAAGCTTGGCAATGATGGTCCCAGCAACAAATTTATTCGGCACCACACACTTAAAGCTTAGCAATGATGGTCCCACACATCTTTGCTGCTGTCAAACGACATATATGAATACACAATGGAATCATCAAGAACACCCAGAAGGGCGGCTTCAAAGAGGGTATCCATGTTCTCAAAACCTTCCTGCTGTGCAGGATTAAGATCGCCCTCAGGCTTGCCCCTTGTATCGTCATAGCAGTACATGATCTGAAACCACTATACTGCTCTCATGCGCCACCTTTTATATTGCGCCCCCTTAAAGGTAGGCGGCTTCAAAAACGCAGAAAAAGCACTTGGAGTAAATTGCCTATAATCAGGTTTTTGGATTGGATCGTTGAATATATGAGCAATTTATTATGAATCAATAGTAAATAGATCATGACGACAATTGCAAAGATTAACGTAATGGTGCAGACTAAACCATAGGACATAATCACTTAGTGTGCAGCGGGAGCAGAACCACTGTGGTTGCTGTTGACAATCATGTCATTGATGAAGAGGTTACCGAAGTCGGGGAAGAAGGTTGTCATTGAGGAAGTCATCACTGGCAGCAGTCGCACGATTGTGCTCCCCAAAAACCTGATCGCCCCTCTCCCGTAGGCCTTGTTCGGTTCCACAGGGTTTCAAGGGGTTTGGAGCAGATTGGCAGGGATTAAATCCCCAGTAAGTCAAAATCCACATCAAACCCCTCCAATCCTCTCCAATCCCCTTGTGGTGGGGATTAACCGAACAACGCCGTACAGGATCACACTAGGGGTTTCAGAGGACTGCTGTCCCTTCTCATGGTGCACACCAGAAGGAGGGATGGAGAAGACTTGCGTGGCAGCGCTATGATCTAGAACGGTGTGAAACCATATGATACAGCCGTAGCTAGGGTAGAGCTTGCTAGGTCGGTCGTGCGAGTAAGAGCAAGTATAATAGTAGGTCCTTGGCCCAAACCCCATGTCCAAGTCAATAATAGCCCCACTATCCAAAAGAATCGGAAACGGCTAAGTAACTAAGGCATCCGTTAATTAATAATTAATGACTTAATAAATTTTCTGACCGACAAAAATATGGACCACATGCATATCTCTTGTCCTTGGACAGGCTCATCCCCGAAGAGCGCACGTGTAGGTTTCCTGTTATCATGCTCATGTAAATGCTAGAATAGATCACATTATAAATTGGTGCAACTGACACTCACCTAGCAGTATGGGACTAAACTTTAGTCCCACTCACACCACACCATGTTCTTAGAGAGCATGGTTAATAGTATAGCCAACATCCGGCTAAATGAAGTTGACACATCATCTAGAGCCAACCTAATAGCCTGGTAGTACAATAGTTAGTCCCTTTAGTATACTATATCATTAATACATGGCCCCACCTTTTGTCTCACAAAGTATGTTGGAGCTCATGCTACAATCGGCAACAAGTTTATAGCCCACTTTCTTCTCTCCTCTCTTATCTCTCCTTCAACTAAGCACAAATACTATATTTAAACCCTTATAGCATGCTTATGTCACCTTACTATACTTTCTCTAAAGTTACTCTCCATTGTGAGTAGTCTAAAATGTTGGGCGTGGAGCAGGCGGCGCCCTCGGCCAGCGCGCCGCTTCAAAAACGGACGAAGTGAGAGGTCACCTTGACTTTCCATCAATGTGGAGCAGCGGGCTCAACTGGTGCCGGGCGGGAAGCGCGCGCAGGAGGGGGGAGGGATTTATGGTGGGCCGGGAAGGTGAGAAGTGAGCTTGGTATCGGTTCGAACGGGGAAATATCAGGTGCTCCCATACTCCAATTGCTAGTACAATAAGTGTGGTCTATGTAGAGGGCTTAGTAAGCAAGTTTCTCATCGTTCTGCAAGTTGACAGGACACATCAAAGTAGTAGTTTTCTTAAAACGTACATCAAAGTACTAGTGTAGTAGTCTCCAAAAGGGCCGACCATGTCCATGGCTACCATCCCATCCTCTGCTCCGTCATTGAGCACGTGCATGATTCACGTGTCATTCAAGAAAAAAATTGTGCACGTGCCATTAAAGAAAATAAATAGAAACAAACATGCCACCGCGTGATGTTTGAAATTTGATTCTTTCACACGTGGTTCCTGACCCTCCACTAAGTGAACAACTACTACACGCGTCAAAATATCACATGAGCTACCTCTTCATCCAGAAATGAGCTCCACCGTGTACCCGTGCATGCATGTTAGGGGATGTGGTATAGAGTACGTGCGTCCGTGCGTGCAATTCTGTTGGATTTCGGGTTCCGGCAGACCCTTGAGGTTCGAACACTTGGGTGCGCGCGGAGATTTAACACTCTGCCTGCCTGCTCCTCGCCGAATCGCTAGGATCTAAACTACCAAACAGAACAACACAAGAGACACAAGATTTATACTGGTTCAGGCCACCACTGTGGTGTAATACCCTACTCTAGTGTGTGGTGTGGTGGATTGCCTCTTGGGCTGATGATGAACAATACAAGGAAGAACAGCCTCGCGAGGGTCTGTTCTTGGCTGGTGCGACGAACTTCTAGGAGGAGTTCAACCGCTCTATCTACTGGTTTCTTGGTGAGGATCCAGATTCCCTACCCTGGGGGTGGCTAGTCCTATTTATAGGCAAAGGCCCTAGGCCTCTTCCCAAATATTGAGCGGGAAGGGCACCAACAATTGGCCATTTTGAAGGGGAACAGCGGGTACACTTATCCTGATTAAAGTTGGTCCTCGCCTGTCAAAGGCTCTGCTGGTGACGCCTGCTTGGGCTCCACAATGACTTCCTTCCTGCCGTTGGGATGGTCTTGGTCTTGTTGCACCGAAATGGATGCCTTTGCTTGATGCTCTCGCCCGCGCTTGCTCCCTTTGCACCAAAGAGGAAAGGAGGACACTGCGTGGGCTGGCGCCCCGACTGGCGCCCTTGGTCGTCATGGCTTGCGTCATGGGCACCTCGCGAGGTACCCTGCCTTGAACTCTCCGCCTCCTCGTGAGCCCACCTGATGAGGCCGTGCCTGAGGAAGCTCCTTGTCGTCCGCCCCGCGAGGCTTGGCCCCTCGCGAGGGTCTTGAATTTGTGTTGATGAAGATGGGCTGTGCTGGGCCTCCCTTGAGCCACACCGCAGGCCGCAGGCAGGCAAGTCTTGGGACCCCTATTCCCAAAACGCCGACAGTAGCCCCCGGGCCCACGGCGCGCCCGGACTTGTCCGAGCAGAGAGGCGAAAGGGCAAGTGCGAAGCGTCGCGGGCCCTAATAGCCTGCGGCCTTGGGCGCCACATGGCGGTTGATTGGACGTGGGCGCCTCCGCTTCCCCACGACGCCTTGGTAACCGCACGGATTCGACAAGTCCCTGCATGCAAAGCGGGTCATGATTACCTGCGATCGTGGAGGTCGTCGGTTGGCCTTCGCCGGCTATAAGTACGGAACGGCGCATGTCCTTCCATTCTATCCCATCTTGCTTCTCCTTCTTCTTCATGGCTCCACCAAGGAAGTTCTCGGCCGCTAAGAAAGGAAAGGCTCGCCAGGTCGAGTCTACCTCTCCCCCGCCCAAGCGCGGTCGAGGTTGCCCTCGCAAACATCTTGTGACCTCCACGACGGCCCCCCGCGGTCGCGGAGGTGGCTCTCTGTGCACCGATGAGCGGCTGGCCATGGTCGGGGGGCGTGTTTCGGCCGTGCGAGCCCCGAGGCCGCGCCTCCATACTGCGGAGGTGCCGCCGGAGTTCATTGTTTGGGCGGTGGAGCCAACCGGCGCCCGGCTTCAGCTCCCTCGCTTCCTCCTAGGTGAGCTCCCAGCTGGCACCTTGGGTGGCCTCTGGCTCCATGCAGATGGCTGCTACAGCCGGGCCTCGTGGGCTTCGCTGGAGGTCTCCGCAGCCGGGAGCCTGGCCCTGACCTGCGGCTGGCAGACGTTTGCTCGCGCGCGTGGCCTGCGCCGCAGGTGCTCTCTACACTTCAAGTTTGACGGCGACGCCACCCTCTATGTGAGGGTGTTTGGGGAAGATGGTCGCTGTGCAGGGTGCTGCCCTGAAGATGACGACCACGGCCGGGGACTCAGCCCCGGCGAGGACGGAGAGGACAGTGCGCGCGCGGTTGGCGGCGCCCGTGACTCCTCAAGCTTCACCAGCTCTTCTTTGGGTAGCGACACTTCTAGCAGCGGCCGCGGTCAACCTCCATGCCGTCGCGCCTGCTTGGAGGGCGGCAGCGGGTCTGCCCGCCGTCGCGCCGTGGTGAAGCGCAAGAGGGAGTCCGCCTGAGCTCCGGAGGCGGCTCGAGTCTTCCATGAGGGCCGGCACAGGACGAGCTTCGCCTGCTTTGTTCTTTCCTTTCTTTTCTCCTGCGCAAAAAGACAGCAATGTGTGGCCCCGTGGGGGCGTGTTTGGGTTAACGTCGTCAATCATCGTACTGTTTCTGTTATTCTGGTATTGTTCTTTTCTGTTGCATGCCCATTCGCAAGTAATGTCCAGTCTCAGCCGTGGGGGCGACCGACCCAGGCCCTGTATTCGTGTCGTGGTGCCCGTGAGGCATGGTTTGGAGGGGCACTCCTATAGTGGACCTGGGCCGTGAAAACTTGAGCGATAGGGGTAGGAACACTCGCGAGGGCTCCCGGGGCTTCTACCTTGCGAGCCCCCACGCAAGAGAAATCGAGGCAGGAGAGCGAAAAAGTCGAAGAACCACAGGTCAAAAGGCGGCGATAGTTTCGATAAAACTCCAAATGAGAATGAACTAGCCAACTGCAGAAAGCAAATGAAAAAGCCGTGTCTGGCACCTAGTCTAGTCTTCGACGTCTTCTCACCAGCGCGGAGCTAAGTGCTGCCACTAGGCGTGGGAGGGAGCCCCAGGGCCTGAGGCCGGCACCCCTGAGACTCCGGGGCGTGTACAGCTCCAACTCATTATTACGTGAGAGTGTCACGGGCGGCGAGCTTCATAGGCATTGGCCTTCTTCACAGGCTCCAGGACTTTCTTCGGGGAGGCAAGCTTCACGGGCATTGACCCTCTTCACAGGCTCCGGGCCTTTTCCAAAACGCGACAGCTTCACAGACGTTCGCCTTCTTCACAGGCTCTGGGCCTTTTCCAAAAAGATGGGCTTCACAAGCATTCGCCTTCTTCACAGGCTCTGGGCCTTTTCCAAAAAGATGAGCTTCACAGGCATTCGCCTTCTTCACAGGCTCTGGGCCTTTTCGAAAAAGATGGGCTTCACAGGCATTCGCCTTCTTCACAGGCTCTGGGCCTTTTCCAAAAAGATGAGCTTCACAGGCATTCGCCTTCTTCACAGGCTCTAGGCCTTTCTAGGGGTAAAACCTTCGGAGGTGCTGGATGTTCCACGCGTTCTGTACAGGTACTCCCTCCTGAGTCTCCAAGCGCGCGGAGCCGGGCCTGGAAACATGAACAACCTTGAACGGGCCCTCCCACATAGGAGAGAGCTTATGCAGTCCCTCCCTCGAGAGGACCCGCCGGAGCACGAGGTCCCCTACCTCGAGAGTTCTGGGGCGGATGTTGCGGCAGTGGTATCGCCGTAGTGCCTGCTGGTACCTTGCCGCTCGCAGCACAGCTTCTCGACGACGCTCCTCCCCCAGCACGAGGTCCGTCCCCCGCATGGCGTCCTGCAGCATCTCATCAAACGCTAGGACCCACGCGGAACGATGCCTGACCTCGTGAGGGAGGACCGCTTCGGCTCCGTAGACCAAGAAGAAGGGGGTCTCCCCAGTCGGCTTGGTCGCGGTTGTGCGGATGGACCACAACACGGACTGAAGCTCGTCATACCAACCTCTGCCGCAGGCCTCCAGTTTCTTCCTAAACGTCCTAGTCTTGAGGCCCCTCAGGACTCCTGCGTTGGCCCGCTCAGCCTGGCCGTTGCTTCGGGGGTGCGCCACCGAAGCGTAGCATATCTGCGTTCCAAGGTTAGCACAGTATGTTTTGAAAAGGTTATTGGTGAACTGCGAACCGTTGTCAGTGATGATGCGGTTCGGCACCCTGAACCGGCTCACGATGCCCGTGATGAACTTGACCGCAGAACCAGCAGGGATGGTGCGGACAACCTCGACTTCGGCCCACTTGGTGAACTTGTCCACGACGACGTAGAGGTAGCGATAGCCCCCTGGCGCCTGAGGAAACGGGCCCAGGATATCCAGCCCCCAGACTGCAAATGGCCAGGTGAGGGGTATGGTTTGCAGACCTCCTGCCGGCTGATGGATCTGCTTGGCATGGAATTGGCAAGCCTCACAAGCCTTCACTAGTTCGACAGCGTCATTGAGCGTAGTAGGCCAATAGAAACCGCTGCAGAACGCCTTGCCGACGAGGGTCCGTAATGATGAATGATGCCCATAGTCTCCATCGTGTATATCTGCCAGCAGTTCCTTCCCTTGCTCCCTGGTGATGCAACGCAGGGACACATCATTCGGTCGTTTCCGGTAGAGCTCTCCATCCATGATGCAATACGTTGTGGCTTGCCGCGCCACACACTCTGCTTCCTCCTCCTTCTCCGGCAGGGTCCCTTACGTTAAGTAGCTCCGGAGCTTGTGATCCAGCACCCCTCCTGAGGCTCCATCGTTAGGAGTAGGCGTGCTCCTGAGGCCGGGCCACAGGCTGGGGATCCCGAGGCAGGTGGCTGAGGAAGCTCCACCCGAGGCTGTGCTGTGTTCGATAATGATGGCAGGGCTGAGGGCTTGAAGAGCCATTCCTCGAAGACGCCCGGCTCCTGGGGCAACCGCCTGGAGGCTCGTTTGGCAATGTCGTCAGCCTCTTGATTAGTGCCGCGGGGCACATGCTGTAGCTCCAACCCCCAGAACTGCTTCTCCATCCTGCGGACCTCCGCAAGGTAGGCCTCCATGTGCTCATCTCTTGGCTCGTATACCTTGTTGGAGAAATTGACAAGGAGCTGTGAATCGCCCTTTATAGTAAGGCGCTTCACCCCCAGGGCAGCGGCGGCCTTCAAGCCCGCTATCAGTCCCTCGTACTCCGCTATATTGTTGGAGACCTTTTCACCCTGCTGGAAGCAGATCTGCATGGCGTAGTACAACTTGTCCTGAGTGGGAGATATGAGCACCGCCCCAGCCCCAGCGCCATGCCTGGAGAATGCTCCGTCGAAGTACATGACCTAGCCTTCTGGTGCCTCACTTCCTGGGGAGAGTGATCGGTCCTTGTCGGCCTTGAGGTCCGGTGCTTCCGTCCATTCAGCCACGAAATCAGCTAGCACGGCACCCTTGATGACCCTGGTCGTACTGAATTCGAGCTGAAACGCTTGCAGTTCAATGTTCCACTTAGCGACCCTTCCGGCCGAGTTAGGGCTCCTGAGCACCCTTTCCAAGGGGTATGTCGAGACAACCTTGATCAGGTGACCCTGGAAGTAGTGCCGCAGCTTGCGCGAGGCCACCAGCAGCGCGAGGAGCAGCTTCTGTGGCATGGGGTACCGTGCCCTCGCATCCTGCAACACCATGCTGACGAAGTACACCGGGTGCTCGACGAGGCTTGGAGCGTCGGCGCTGGTGGTGCCCTTCGGAGGCCGTGGCGCTTGCTGAGGCGAGGGGGCCTCCAGAAGCTGGTTGCTTGGGGGAAGAGCTTCCTCCGTTCCTGACGCGCTTCCCTGCGGCGGCTGATCCTCCTTAGCCGTGGTAGCGACCTCTGCGAGTCCTTTTTGGTCCTGCTTTGCCTTGACATGGGCAGCAGCCGTGGCTTTGGTCCGATGCTCCTCCCTAACTGCCACCAGAGCCGCGCTGGCGGAGTAAGGAGTGGCGGCGAGATAGAGTAAGAAGGTCTCTTGAGGGCGTGGGGCCACCATCACCGGAGGGCTGGTTAAGTATCTCTTGAGATCTTGGAACGCTTTGTCGGCTTCTTCAGTCCATTCAAAGGGCCCCTTCTTCTTCATCAGCTGAAAGAAAGGCAGCGCTCGCTCCCCTAACCTGGAGATGAAGCGCCCCAGCACAGTCACGCGCCCCGTGAGCTTCTGCATTTCTCTGAGGGTCCTTGGTGGGCTCATGTCCTCGACTGCCTTGACCTTTTCTAGGTTGGCCTCGATGCCTCGGTGGGACACGAGGAAGCCCAAGAGCTTGCCCGAGGGGACTCCAAACACACACTTCTCCGGGTTGAGCCGCAGGCTCACTGCATTGAGGCTCGCGAAGGTTTCCTCCAGGTCTTGTATCAGAGTCTTGGCCTCGCGAGACTTCACTACGATGTCGTCGACGTAAGCCTCCACATTCTTCTCGAGTTGCAGGCCCAAGGTGATGTGCATGAGCCGCTGAAAGGTTGCCCCCGCGTTGCGCAGTCCGAACGGCATGCATGTATAGCAGTACACCCCACACGGGGTCAGGAAGGCCGTCTTCTCCACGTCTTCCACCGCCATCTTGATCTGGTGATACCCGGAGAAGGCATCCAAGAAGCATAACAGGTCACATTCAGCGGTGGAATCGATGATCTGATCGATGCGAGGGAGCAGGAATGGATCTTGCGGGCATGCTTTGTTGAGGTTGGTGAAGTCGACACACATGCGCTCCTTCCCTCCCTTCTTTGGCACAACCACGGGCTTGTCCAACCAATCTGGATATTGGACCTCGCGAATAACCCCCGCAGCTTCTAGCTTGCGGGTCTCCTGGATGATGAAGGCCTGCTTTTCCGTGGACTGCCTCCTCGCCTTCTGCTTCACGGGGCACGCGTTGGGACACACGTTGAGGTGGTGCTCGATCACTCCTCGTGGGATCCCTGCCAACTGATCGGGCTCCCAGGCGAACACCTTCTTGTTTGCACGCAGGAACTTGACCAGGGCTTCCTCCTGCTCGGGCCCGAGGTTGGCGCCTATGGTGAAAGTGGCATTAGTGGACCCGTCCTCGTCGACAGGTACCTGCTTGGTCTCTGCCTTGTCTTGGGTGAACAACTGCTTCTTCTTGGTTGGCGCCGCCCCCTTGGGCTTTGGGGTTTCTGCGTCGGCGGGCCGTGCCGCCGCCGCCGTCTTGAGGGCGAGCTTGAGTACTCGCAGCGCACCTCCGGTGTCCCCGGGCACGGTGGGGACGCCGTTGCTCCCAGGCATCTTCATGAGCTTGTACGCCGGGTGAGTCGCGGCCATGAATTTGGCCAATGCTATATAGCCGAGGATGGAATTGTAGGGGAGGCCGATGGGGGCGATGTCGAAATCGACCAGCTCTGTGCGGAAATTGTCGTAGGTGCCAAAAGTTACCGGGAGTCGGATCTGCCCCAAGGAGCAGGACAACCCGCCTCCGACGCCCGAGAAAGGCCGGCTGGGTTGCAGCCGCTCCTGGGGTATGCAGAGGAGGTTGAAGGCCTCAACTGAGAGCACGCTAAGGCCCGCGCCACCGTCGACGAGAGTCTGGTGACAGCCACCCGGCAGATGGTGGGCGTGCAGAGCATGGGGAGCGCGCCCGAGCAGGCCGAGTTGGAGGGGTGGTCCTCAGAGCTGAAGGTCAGCCTGGACGATGGCTCCGACCGGCCCGGGGGAGCCCCCTGCCGCGTGGAGGCGGCGCCAACCCTGCGGACAAATGGCTTGACGTGGTGGCTGGAGGGCGGCGCCTGCGAGCCGCCCAGGAGGGCCGCGACGACCGAGGGAGCCGGCGCGACGGGGTGGGTGAGGAAGAGGCGGCGTGGCTCTTCCCGAGAGGCCACGGGGGGATGCTGGGATGATGCTTGCTGCTCGTTTCCTGCCGGGCCGGTGGCGGCGTTGACGGCAGGTGATGGGGAACGATGGGGGCGCCCGCCGACGAGTGCCGTCCGGGAGACACAGGAAGCAAGGGCGGCTCGGCGCTCGGTGCGAGCCCGACGAGCGTCAGACATGGATGTGATGGTCGGAGAAGAACAGGACGACGTAAGGCAAATTCCGGCGCACCCCTACCTAGCGCGCCAAATGTCGGATTTCGGGTTCCGACAGACCCTTCAGGTTTGAACACTGGGGTGCGCGCAGAGATTTAACCCTCTGCCTGCCTGCTCCTCGCGGAATCGCTAGGATCTAATCTACCAAACAGAACAACACAAGAGACACAAGATTTATACTGGTTCAGGCCACCATTGTGGTGTAATACCCTACTCCAGTGTGTGGTGTGGTGGATTGCCTCTTGGGCTGATGATGAACAATACAAGGAAGAACAGCCTCACGAGGGTCTGTTCTTGGCTGGTGTGACGAACTGCTAGGAGGAGTTCAGTCGCTCTATCTACTGGTTTCTTGGTGAGGATCCAGATTCCCTACCCTGGGGGTGGCTAGTCCTATTTATAGGCAAAGGCCCTGGGCCTCTTCCCAAATATTGAGCGGGAAGGGCGCCAACAATTGGCCATTTTGAAGGGGAACAGCGGGTACACTTATCCTGATTAAAGTTGGTCCTCGCCTGTCAAAGGCGCTGGTGGTGACGCCTGCTTGGGCTCCACAATGACGTCCTTCCTGCCGTTGGGCTGGTCTTGGTCTTGTTGCACCAAAATGGATGCCTTTGCTTGATGCTCTCGCCAGCACTTGCTCCCTTTGCACCAAAGAGGAAAGGAGGACACTGCGTGGGCTGGCGCCCGACTGGCGCCCTTGGTCGTCATGGCTTGCGTCATGGGCACCTCGCGAGGTACCCTGCCTTGAACTCTCCGCCTCCTCGCGAGCCCACCTGATGAGGCCGTGCCTGAGGAAGCTCCTTGTCATCCGCCCCGCGAGGCTTCGCCCCTCGCGAGGGTCTTGAATTTTTGTTGATGAAGATGGGCTGTGCTGGGCCTCCCTTGAGCCACGCCGCAGGCCGCAGGCAGGCAAGTCTGGGGACCCCTGTTCCTAGAACGCCAACAAATTCTTCTCTTCGTGCACGCACTCCTTTTTTTGCGGGTGATTCGTGCATGTACTCGGCCTGCATTGGTGATCGTTGGTGAGCCACACTTGTCTCTACATATCTACATGTACATCTACATCTACATCTATGTCTACACTACATCCACATCTACATCTACATCTACCTCTACTATAGTACAACAAGTTTTAAACATGAGACCAGCCATTGTCTTGCATGACACGACCAGCCCGTATCGCTTCTTGCTCCTCGTCTCTCTCAAAGTGCGTCCGATAGGTGATTTTGCCATCGATTGAGGTCGGTTCGCTCACACTTGGTCCCACATGTTATAAATCCAAAAAGAATAGTGATATGACAATAGGAAGCACTCTGACCGGGGGACCAATTAACGCGACAGGCATGCCGTGAGTCGGTCCAGTTCATCGTAAGGTGACTTATCCACCTTCACGGAGGAAGCACCTAGCTCAAATTTGGTACTTTTCCATGCATTCTCCAGACATTTATTAGCCCAAATACTCCCTCCATTTTTATTTACTCTACATATTAGATTATAGAAAAAAATATGAGCATTTATAATAGCATATCTATATGATGGGAAAGTGTATTCAATAATGAATCTAATGGTATTCATTTGTTATTGTGTATGTTATTTTTTTCTATTAAAACTTTGTAAAAATTACAAAGTTTGACTTTGAACAACTAATATGTAGAGTAAATAAATATGGAGGGAGTACATCAAAAACCCAGCTATAGCTACATGGGTGTGATGAGAAGGACGTGGATTGTCGTTCAATCGCGGTGCATCCTACGGTGCACACGCGCAATCCGCATGCCTGGGGTTCCGGCCAATCACAATGCCACACTAGTCGGGTGAGCGCACACAGTTTCCAGAGGCGACGGAAATGAAGCGTGTGCGATAGTAAATGACCAAGATTGTAGGGGAATCCGAATTTCCTGCGTCGTTTGTCCTTGAGCTCTAAAAAACCACCACACTAATGGTTGTCCTTCCTCTCTCACAAAATTTTGCCCGCTTCTCTTCTCCACCCCTTTCCGGTTTACAATCGTACGAATCAAATACCGCACATAGGAAAAATTCCTAAGGATTAGAATCCTCCCAAATTCCTTTGAGAATCCTTTGAATCAAAAAAGCCCTTATATAGGGCTCAATTAACAAATCTCACCATCCATTGGCACCGTGTACTTATGGTTTCTTCGTCCGAGCAACTTACTCTTGGAATATTGGAGTACGAGTGCATTCAACAAAGAGTGGAATGATGGTTGCTTCGCCCAAGCAACTTTGACTAGTACTGCGGGAAAGGTGGGGCTCTGTGATTTGACCGCTCATTAGTCATTATTACTGCAACACAACGAGCGAGGTGAATCTCACCAGCAGTTGTGCACTCAATGTTGGTGCATGGCACGTGGACATGGATTTTGGTTGTCCCACATGTGGGCGAAAGGAAGTTTGAATGATTTGTGGCATTGCTATCAAGCTTCCGGGATATGTTTATTTGTACACATAATTTTCCAGCATAATGAAATTGTGCTGTAATGATGTGAAGCTTCAACTTTGGTTCCATGTGTGCTCTTTCCTCCAAAGTTGTCTCGTTACAACATTCCATCAAAGACAAAGGAAACAAACATGCATGATAATGCATCTCAATGATTCGCAGATCAGCATCAATATTTACATCACAACTGAATACGAAGTTGTGAGACTGTGTACAAATAAAGAAAAATGAAAAATTGAAGGATGGTGTCCGCATGCATGTTTCCATTTCTTGGCGTTCATTTTTTGAAGCTAGTTTCGTGCAACTCTGTGGAACTGAACAAGATATGTTAGCCCTGAAAGGATGCTATGGTGGACATGGATCATCCAATCATTTTGTGCAGGTCCACTAAATTGAGTTGAGCAACTCTATTTGCAAAGATATTGAACAAGTGTGATTACATTAATAGTGACACTAGTAGTAGTTGATGAAACATACACACACAAGTAGAAGCCAGTCACCATTGCAATCTCTCATAAAACTAACCACTTGTTGGAGAATATTAGGTTCGGAGTTGGATGAGGAGGATAGGAAAACCAATCTTCCTTTGTGCAGTCGCACTGAAATGTAGAGACATTGTTTGTGTGACATTTTAGAACTGTACAAGACACTCTTAAGAAAAAAGTGATTTGTGTAGTTCACCAAAAGGTCGCAATATGAACGAGGTGAAATGGATAGCCCTGTTTGGAAAAAAAGAGGTCGAAAGGAAACAATTACTGGCCAATAACAGGAGTTGAAGATACATACGCGGACAAAAAAGAAGCATATTCCATGTCATAAGGGAAAGATAGCAGCATGGTGGTTTATGTAAAATGGTGTGAGGACGAAATTGCAACATGGAAATTATGTCGGCCAAGATACATTTTAAGCAAATAACTAAAGAAAATCCACATGCAGGATTTTCCACATGCGGCAACATGAGAAGATGGGCAATGGAGCAAGGCCGTAGGAAGCTGTACCTGAGGGTCATCGGGATGTATCTAGGAGGGCACCGGCAGCCGGGATCTTCCTGTACTGCGGCAACAAGCAAGCGGCAAAGGCCCTACCGCGCCGGAGCTTCGTCAGAGAGAACATTGGGTACCGCAGATTGGGACGTGCTACCTCGATGCTGTCCAATGGAGAAACAATGCACATCCTCCCTTTTCGCTGGTGGACGGGATGCGGCCAGATTAGTGACCAACGGTGAGAGAGAGGCCACCACCGCCTTGTGTGAGATAGTGTGACAAGAGACAAACCTCGGCTTGCAGGCTCCATTGTATATAGTGGACCGGATTTCTTTTTTCCCGATGCCAATCGTTTTATATTCTGTACGTGCCATTGAGGATTATAAATTTATTTAATGCTAACGCGTCAAGTCGACCTTTGTTTTGTGTACGCGTGGTACGCGACCCTCCTTCGAGTAAAAAACCGCTACACGCGTCAAATTACCATGTGGGTTGCCTTTTCGTACAGAAATGAACTCCATCGTGTACCCGTGCTTGTATGGCCAGGAACAAGACGTGAGTACGTGCATCATGCGTGCACCTCTTCTTTACATGCAGGTACGTACATGGGTCAGTGTGAGAGAGATGGTTTGTGCGAAACAGAGGCAATGTGTCGATGATATCTCAAACAAAAAAGTAACATATGCAATGTGTGTGAAACAGAGTCATGGATATATCATATATAGAGGGAGCGATCCACGTGAAGAGAGTGGAGGGATCATCGGCATGAGATATCGATAGAATCAAAAATAGGGATGAAGTGTGTGGGTGAGCGATTGAATGCACAAGTGCTCCCTATGTGATTTTGGTAACTAATGTCTACATATCTCTTGTTGGACTAATATTTCTACCTAGTATATTTCAGATGACTTCAACATTGGAGTGGTAGGACAAGAGGATGTGGAACCCCTTCAAGGTGCTAAGGACAAACATTGGCAAAACCTCAAGACTCTACATTTTCATTTCAGTGATACAAGATCACATTGAGTCTATAGGAAAGCCAATACTATTAAAAGGGGATGAGGTGTTGCTTAATGGCTTTCTTGCTCAAAGTGCTTAGTGATATGCTCCAAAGCCCTCAACCACTTTCTCATTTCCACATATGTCCTAAACCTAAAGTCAAACTCGGCCCCACCGATTTGATTTATCCCGCGCCACCGAGTTCACCTGACATAGCCACTGCCAGAAACCCTAATTAGTTCGGTCTCACTGATGGGATCTCGGTCTCACCGAGATGGCCTTGTAAACTCTTTGTTACCTATTGCAGTTATTTCGGTCTCACCGAGATATGTAGCTGGTCCCACCGAGTTTGCCTGACCAAGTTTTTGTTTGCTCATTGCAGAAACTGGTCTCACCGAGTTCACGCACTCGGTCTCACCGAGATGAGGTTTTTCCCTAACCTTAGCACATCGGTCTTACCGAGTTGACCTTGTCAGTCCCACCAAAATCTCTAACGTTCATATTTTCAACCATATCGGTCTGACCGAGTTTCACTATTCTGTCCCACCGAGTTGGGAAGATTGTGTGTAACGGCTAGATTTTGTGTGCTATATATACCCCTCCCCCCTTCTCTATTTGTGAGAGAGCCATCATATCATGCCTAAACTTCCACTACTCATTTTCTGAGAGAGAACCACCTACTCATGTGTTGAGACCAAGACATTCCAATCCAACCACAAGAATCTTGATCTCTGGCCTTCCCCAAGTTGTTGTCCACTCAAATCATCTTTCCACCATAGCCAAATCTGTGAGAGAGAGTTGAGTGTTGGGGAGACTATCATTTGAAGCACAAGAGCAAGGAGTTCAGCATCAACACACTATCTATTACCTTTTGGAGTGTGGTGTCTCCTAGATTGGTTAGGTGTCACTTGGGAGCCTCCGTCAAGATTGTGGAGTTGATCTAAGGAGTTTGTAAGGATAAGGAGATAGCCTACTTTGTGAAGATCTATCCAAGTGAGGCAAGTCCTTCAAGGTCAATGGCCATGGTGGGATAGACAAGGTTGCTTCTTCGTGGGACCTTCATGAGTGGAGCCCTCCATGGACTCGCGCAACCTCTACCCTTCGTGGGTTGAAGTCTCCACCAACGTGGATGTACGATAGCACCACCTATCGGAACCACGCCAAAAATCTCCACGTCTCCAATTGCATTTGCACACTCCAATCCCATCCCTTTACTTTCTTGCAAGTTGCATGCTTTACTTTCTGTTTCTCATATACTCTTGTCGTGATTGCTTGAATTTTATTGTGAATGCTTGAAATTGTGGTAATCTCCATCCTTAACTTGAAAAACTTAAAAACTACTACCTTTACTTGTTGAGGGTCTAATCACACACACCCCCTCTAGACACCTCTTATCGATCCTTTCAATTGGTATTAGAGCTTTGGTCTCCATTGCTTTGGTTTAAACACCATTGGAGGAAGATGTATGAGTTTATGATTGGGAGTATTAGACGTAGTGTGCCTATGCTTGATGGAGAGTTCTTTGTTGCTTGGAAAAATGAGATGCTTGAGATTTTCAATGAATATCACTTGAACAAGTACATTACTACTCCTTGTGCTCCCCTTGTTGACCCATTGCACCCTAACCCTGATGAGTCTCTTGATATGATTCACAATTTAGAACTGTCAATCTTATCACTAGAGGATTGCCTAGAAATTTGATTACTCACTTACCCACTCTTGAATGTGCTCACACTATATGGAGATTTCTTGAGGAACGATTTCCAGACTATTCCTTGAAAAACTTAGATGAGATTCTTCACAAGTCTATTGCTTTCAATAAGATGAGTCCCAATCATCCTATGTTTGGTGATTGTCTATTTGAGCTTCCTGACCTTATGCGTGCCAAAGGACATGTTGGAATCATTAGCAACATCATTTCCGAAGTCATTAGAATTCATACAGATGCACATTGTCATGATCACAAAACTAATGAAACTCTCTCTCTAGGGAATGATCAATCACAAGATGATGTTGTACATGGATGCTATGATGAGGATGATGATAGTGACTATGATCTCGATGAGTCTATGTGACACTTTGGTCTTATGGCTAACCTTCACAGCTACATGGTTGGAGGAAAGGAATGGGTTCTTGATAGTGGATGTACCGATCACATGACCGGAGACAAGGATATGTTTCGTGAGCTTGCTGTAAATGACGACCCTTGAAGGTATGTCACTTTTGGTGATAACTCAAAGGGTAAGGTGGTTGGCCTCGTTAAGGTGGCCATCTCACATGACAGATCGATACAAAATGTTATGCTCGTTGAATCTCTTGGCTACAATTTACTTTTTGTATCTAGACTAGCCGATTTCAATTTCAATGTCCTGTTTACTGAAGTAGATTGCCAAGTGTTTCAAAGAGATAATCATAATATGGTATTAACTGGCATACGTAGAGGTGATCTATACATTGTTGATATCACTAAAAAGGCTCAACCTAGAACTTGCTTAATTGCTAAATCTTCTAAAGGCTGGTTGTGGCATAGATGGCTAGGTCATGTGGGCATGCGAAATCTTGACAAGCTTATTAAAGGTGATCATATCCTTGGTGTTAAAGATGTTATATTTGACAATGATAGACTTTGTAGTGCTTGCCAAGCAGGAAAACAAGTTGGAGGAAGTCATCCCGTGAAGAGCATCATGACCATGAGAAGACCACTCAAGCTACTTCACATGGATCTCTTCAGTCCCAACACCTACAAGAGTCCCAGTGGTAGAAACTGGAGGAGAGTGCAGTTTAACAGGGTATGCTGGCTTCTGATTGTGGGGGTACCTTTTGATCACTGTAACACTGAAGATATTTGCCACTGCAATAGCCAAATTTGGAAGAATCATAAACTGGGAGAAGGAAGATGCGCTAAAGGGCAAGATTCTGGTCAAGGCCAGAGTCATTGACCTGATTGAAATTCGAAAGAGCATTCGTTGGTCTAAAGGAGAGAATTTTGAGGAAGGATCTCTAACTATTTTAGTTGAGGTGTTGTTGGAGGAAATGCAGGGTGGTGGGCCTACAGATGAGGATCCATTCCCTCCTCCTGGAGTTGACCCACATCCTATTCCTCAGAATGCTAATGATTTTCTAGGATTTCATAACTTGCAGCTCAACAATGCCCCTGCAGACAATGCTGAGTGGGAAGAGTAGGATGAGCAGGGCGATTGGGCATTTCCTCAGCCATTAGCATAGCCTATGGACATAATACAGCAGCAACATCAAGAAGAAGTTCAGATTGATGGTAATGAAGTTATGCCCAACAGCAGCATTACCACAACAGTTTCTTTGTCTGAAGGTTTATCCTCAAATGATGGAGGACATAATATCTAGAACCAGGAGGTCAATCAAGTTGCTTTGGTAAATATTGAGGCCCCTCTAGGTGTGGGTCTTCACAATTTGTTGCAAGCTTATTCCTCTGATGCTAAAAATAATGTGGAAGATGGTGAATTCATTGCACCTGTGGATCAACAAGTGGGTGCTGCTGGTCAAATGGTACAGCAAGATGCTGCAGCTCCTGGTCTGAACAATGTAAATGAGATTCTCAATGACATTGGCCTCATCCCTCAACAGGAGGCTCTGCAACTTCAGGTCCCAGAAGCTTTTGAAACCACTGTTGCAGTTTTAGTGCAGGAACCTTCAGATGACTTTCAGCTTGCTGTAGATCAAAGCATTCTCAAAGAAGGGTCAGTAGTTAATGAGGGTCCATTGAGATCTATTAGGGAAAATGCTGGACCTTCTGCAAGTATAACTAATATTAATTTGGATAATTCTTCTAATTCTTTGATTAGTCCACGAGAAATTTCAGTTGGCCTCACAGCATGCTTTTTCTGTTATTGATGGTGCTCATCTTATGTCTGAGGAAGGCATTGAGCTCTGGGGGAAACACTTTGCACCTTCTCCCACACAGGTGGAAAGTTCCTTTTCTTCAGATATTCCAGTAAGTTGGTTTAATTTCATCCTGCACTTGCTCCTGACACCAAACAAATTTGATTGGACTTTGCACTTACTGAAATCCCCCTTATGGCAAATTTTGATTGACAACTATAAAGAGGAAGATTCTATGAATTTTTGTATTCCTGATAAGTGCTCTGTCTCTCAGGCTCCAGTTTGTATGTTACAGTCACCTGCTGGATTTAATAAAGAGAATGCTGGATGTAGCCCAGCAGCTCACTCTTCTTCTGGAGCAGGAAGTCCTCTAAAAATGGTTTCTCCAACTAATGTTATTCTCTTGCCTGCTGGTGAGGCAATCTCCAGAAAGAGGAGGGGAAAAGGACCTCTAGTTGAAATCCAGGTAAGGAGAAGTGGATGAATTAGAGAGGAAAACAAAGGTTTCAAAAGAAATTCTTGCACATGCAAATCATGTCTTCCTTGGAATGATGCTCCTCCAGTTTTGCAAAGTAAAGTAGTTAAAAATATCACAACATCTTTTTGCAAGGTGGCTGGAGAGGATCTGCAAGAGAACCTGGCCAAGAGGGCTAAAAGCAAGGAGTCTGATGGGGAGGCCAAGAATTCCAATGCCAAGGAGAACAACAACTCCAACCCTAGTGCAGAATGATTAGTAAATCATAAATATATTGTGGCTAGAAAGCCAGGGTCTATGGGGACAATGTTTCTAAGTTAGTTTTTCAGATTTTGGGCTCTATGTACTGTCTGAGGCATTTGTTATGTGTATGCTTGGCACCTTTCCAGGCAGACTGTCTAGCTTTTGCTGTAATGATTTGCACTTCTGGGAGACTTGTAAGATGCTAAATTGGACACCTGGATTTATGCAAGTTCTATGTTGCACTCAATATATATTCAGGTTCTATGTTTGTTGTATTGTGGTCTGTCAAGGGCTGGTCTTTGATAGCAGTATAATATCTACCATGTTACATAATTAATAATAAGAGATCTTGGAACATATTAAACTGGAACATTGGAGGCATAAATGCAGAAGCCAAGTGGTTAGCTTTAAAGCAAAAAATTGAGGAAAGTGCAGCTGGCATCATATGTTTACAGCAGACCAAAAGAGAGGGGTTTGACCTGGCTTATGTTCATAACTTGTCACGCCCAATATGCGACCCTATCCAAAAGGAACTCGAAGGTCCCACCAAGGATAGACCCGCATATTGAAACGCTTTTGCATGGTGGATATCATTACATCAACATTACATAATAGATGTGGATACATACAAGAGGCAATGCCACACGAATACATCAATACAACATACATAAGATCAACATCTGACTACGGATGAAACGCAAATAGAAGCTCAAACGACAACCACCCTGCTAGCCTAGGCTGCCGACCTAGAACCTATCCCCTGATCGAAGAAGCAGAAGAACTCCAAAACAGGCAACTTGCAAGCATCAAAACAATATGCTACAACATCTCAACGTAATAACAAAAGGCATGGGCATGAAGTACAGGTAAAGCATGACAAAACATGAACACTGAGCTATCTCCAAAAACTACTAGAACATGCTCAAAAAGACATGGCAAGATTGCAAATAATAACAGTTTCAGGCTTAGCAGAAATAACATCAGGTTGCAATGTTTAGAGCTATCAAACAACATGTTACAGGAACTTATCATGGCAAACAAAGGCATGACATGAATCTACTAATCCCATATAACAAAATCCCTTACTGACCATGAGCCAAAAAGGAACAGAAGATATGATGGCACCCATGTAAACATGGCAAAAGATATGACAGATTCATACATGGCAGGAACAACAATAAGTAGGCATGTTGGTGAGCTTGAACCACTCACTATAGAGCAATACATGACATGGAAAGGCGACCAACAGTAAGAAGACATGTTTATGAAGCTAAGCATGGCAAGTACAAGTTCATAGGGTGCATGGATCACTAACAACAAACATGGCAACATTGAACTTAATTTTAACAAGCTGACAACCACATTATTTAGCAACTTTGTAGCAAGATAACAACAAGCTACAACAAGCTATAAATGCAACCAGGGGCATGGTTGGATAAAACATGACATGTACAACAAAACATCCTTAGTGAACATCTCCAGATTATGCATAGAATGACTTGTAGAAGCAGGTTTACATAGCATCATAATATAACAGAAACAGTCCACCAAAATAGCAATAGCAAGTACCCCACTTCACGAGATCGATGCACTCACTACAAGAATCACAAAAATACATGGATGGCACCACTATGAAGATGGCATGATGTAGTACAAAACACATGTAGAGCTCATGCTCATAGGATGCACACACAAAATGCAATGAAAATGACAAATCACCAAGTTATAACAGTTTTAGCAGATTAACATCACATAGCACTCTTGCAATGATGATAATGGCATCAAGATGGACTCAAACAAACATGGCACAATGGAATGAAATGTAGAGCATCTCATGGCGAACATTTTGATATATTATGCATGCAAAACGGAGCTACTATCAGAGTGTTATGGCATGTTGAACAGGGCACCAGAATGCAATTATTTTAGGGACTTGGCGATTTCAGAAAAAAAACATGTGAGTGCCAGATAACAAAATGACGCACGGGCGCGGGATAGTGGGGGCTCACCACTGGGCTCGACCCAGGCGGAGGGGAAGCAGGCCGGGCAGATGGGCTGGCGGAGCTGGGCCCTGGGAGGCGCGCTGGGCCGGAGGGAAGGGCGTCGGCCCATGCGGGGAGGGGCTCGACCCCGACCTCGATCCCTCCTTGATCGGGCAGGGGGCGGCAGCGCTACTCCAGCAGGGCGCGGTGGTGCTCCGGCGGAGGCGGGCACGGGCTGCGGGGCCAGGGACGGCGGCGCTCGGGCGCGGGTTGGCGCGCACAAGCGAGAGGGCGGCGACGGACGGGATCCGCGGCGGGGCGAGGTTGCGGCGGCGGCGGCCGAGGTCGCTAGTGCCGGGAGGCGGGGTGGCGGCGGCGGAACCGGGGCAGGCTCGGGCGTCACGGACGAGGAGGAGATGGTGGCGCGGGATCCAGCCGGCGCGGTCGGGCGCGCGGGCCGGGAGGGCCTGATCCGGGCCCCGGCGGGCCTCGGTGGCTGGCGCGGTGGAGGAGGAGAGAGAAAGGCGGCGACGCTGACGTGTCGGGCGGCGATTGGGCAAGGGGGCGATGGCGGACATGTCCGGTGGCGGAGGATGAAACGTCCGGCGGCGCGAAGGGGAAATGATCTAGGGTTTGCCCGAAATTTCGGGGGAGGGGACTAATTTATAGATAGAGGGAGCTAGGAGAGTTCAAATGAGGCACGGTTTTCGCCCACACGATCGTGATCGAACGTCCGAGAGAATGGAGCGGGATTGCATGGGTTATTGGGCCACTTTGAAGGGGTGTTGGGCTGCATACAAAAGAGGCCTTTACGGTTCCCCGGTTAACCGTTGGAGTATCAAACGGTCTCCAAATGGCACAAAACTTGACAGGCGGTCTACCGGTGGTGTACCAAGGCCGCTTGGCAAACCTCGGTCCATTCCGAGAACATTTAGCACCCGCACTCGAAAAGGGACAAGAAGGGGACGCCGGATAACATAGGAGTGTCGGATTGCAAAACGGACAACGGGGAAAATGCTCGGATGCATGAGACGGACACGTATGCAAAATGAGATACACATGATGACATGATAAAGTGCAACATGCAAGCAAATGACATGGCAACAACGGCAAATAACTGGCAGACACCTGATGCATCGAATCCGGGGCGTTACACAACTTTTGCCCCAACATTGTAATAAATTTGAGTACCTTCCTTCTGTTGGGGCTTCTGGAAGTATTATTATCATCTGGGTTGGTTCTCTTTTCCATGGAGAAGTTCTATTCCAGAACAGGTTTTCTCTCTCAATGAAATTCACTTGTAACATCTCCAACTAGTCTTGGGTTTTAACAAACATCTATGGTCCTAGTAACCAGGAAGACAAAGCTGAATTTCTGCAGTGGTTTAGTAACATCCAAATGCCCCCTAATGTGGATTGGATAGTGATGGGTGACTTTAATTTTATCAGATCCCCAAGTGACAGGAACAAACCAGGGGGAGATGTCAATCAAATTCTCCTCTTTAATGAAGCTATTATTACTTTAGGTTTGCTTGAACTACCCTTAAAAGGTAGACAATTTAGCTGGAGTAACATGCAGGAAAACCCACTATTAGAAAAGCTTGACTGGTTCTTGACCTCTGCTTCCTGGATGATTTCATACCCAGATTCTATAGCTCTTACACTTGCAACACCTATTTCTGACCATCTGCCATGTTTGATCAAAGTGGGAACCTCTATTCCGAAAGCAGAAGTGTTTAGATTTGAGAATTTCTGGTTGAAACACAACTCTTTTAAGGATATAGTCAAAGCAGCTTGGGACATTCCTGTGGGTTACACAAATCCTGCCAAGATGATCAATGCTAAGTTTAAGAACCTAAGGAGGGCTTTAAAATTATGGTCAAAGAATTTGACATCCTTAAGAAACAGATTGCAGACATCAATGTGTGTATTTTCCTCCTGGACTTCTTTGAGAAATTTAGAAGATTGGACACCATAGAGTGGAATTGTAGAGCTTTGCTAAAAGAACACTTGCTGACTACTTTGAAGAACCATAAGATATACTAGAAACAGAGAGGAAAAGTTAAAGGAGTAAAATTTGGAGATGAAAATATAAAGTTTTTCCACACAAGAGCATCCATTAATTACATGCATAATAAAACTGCTATGCTCCTTAATGAGGATCAGATTGAAATAACTGATCATGATGGCAAGGTTGGCTTACTTTGGGAATCCTTCAAACAGAGATTAGGAAAATCTGAGGGACATAATGTGCATTTTGATTTGCAAAACCTTCTTGCCAACCAGATCAACCCAGATATCTTCAAGGACACTGAGCAGCCATCTTCAGATGAGGAAATAAATAATGTGGTTAAGGACTTGCCTACTGATAAATCCCCTAGGCCAGATGGCTTCAATAATGAGTTTTTAAAAGCATGCTGGGGCATTATTGGAGCTGATGTAAGAAACTTGGTGCATGCCTTCCATGAAGGTAATATTTCTCTTGAGAGCATCAATACCTCATATATCACACTCATCCCCAAGAACACTGCTCCTCTCACCCCTAGTGATTTTAGACCAATTTCTTTGCTTAATGGGGTGCTCAAGATCATCACTAAACTATTGGCAAATAGATTGTAAAAGGTTATTTTGCAAATGATTCACATTAACCAATATGGATTTCTTAAAGACAGGGTTATTCAAGATTGTTTGGGGTGGTCTTATGAATACATTCACCAATGTTTGAAATCTAGAGAAGAATTGCTTGTGCTCAAATTAGACTGTTGAAAAAGCATTTGATACCATTGAACATCAAGCAATTTTAGACATTCTCAGAGCTAAAGGTTTTGGCAATAAGTGGATCTCATGGATAGAAATGATCTTTAACTCCGCCTCAACTGTTGTAATGCTGAATGGAGTACCACAAGGAGACCCTCTATCACCTCTGTTGTTTGTCATAGCTGCTGACCTTCTCCAATCAGTAATCAATAAAGCAATGGGAATAGGCCTCCTTCATGCACCTCTGCAAATTAATTCCTGCACTGACTTTCCAATTGTCCAGTATGCAGATGACACCTTGTTAATAATGCAAGTTGATTCTAGACAACTCATCTGTCTTAAAGCCCTACTGAACACTTTTGCATCTGCAACTAGTCTAAAAGTAAATTACCAGAGGTCCATCATGGTACCTATTAATAATCAAGAGGAGAGGGCACAAATCTATGCTCGAACCCTTAATTGTCAGATGGGACACTTTCCTTTCACATATCTTGGGCTTCCTTTAGGACTTCACAAACCAAAAGTGGAGCAATGTTTACCATTGGTAAAGAGGATTGCAAAAACATTGGCTGTCATTGCCACATTTGTGACCTATGCAGGCAGATTGTTAATGGTTAAATCAGTTCTGGCATCTCCCACAATATTCTTCATGAGCTGTTTGGATGTACTAGTGACTATTAAGCAACAAATCTTGAAATATTTCAGGCACTACTTGTGGAGAGGACCAGATATGGAAGATCATAGACCAGCTCTAGTAAAATGGACCACTGTTTGTAGGCCAAAGAATCAGGGAGGGCTAGGAGTCATGGATATTTTCACAAAGAACAAGGCATTGCTTATGAAAAACTTACACAAATTCTACAAAAGACATGACATTCCATGGGTGAAATTGATTTGAAAGACTCATTACTCTAAGGACAAGTTGCCAGGAGATGAGTTAGTAGGATCTTTCTGGTGGAAGGCAAACTTGCAATTAGTTCAACAGTTTAAAGGCTTAGCAAGGTGCAACTTGGGAGATGGCAGAAGTGCTTATTTCTGGTCTGATTTATGGTCTGAGCAACTCTTGCAGCATAAGTTCCCTCATCTTTTCTCTTTTGTGATTGATCATAGACTTACAGTGCAGCAGGTTCTTGCCACTAAGTACCCAGAAGATCTTTTTCACCTTCCATTATCAATGGAGGCCCATGAGAAATTCTTACAGCTTGAAGAAATGTGTTACTCTATGAGGCAATCATAGTACCAGAATTTCACAGACACATGGATCTATATCTGGGGTAATGAACACTTCTCCTCTGCCAAGGCTTACAATGTCATGAGTGGCTTCAAACAAACTCCACCACACTTCAACTAGATTTGGGATTCATCATGCCAATCTAGACACAAAATGTTCTTCTGGATGCTATTACATGATAGACTCAATACAAGAAATCTTTTGAGAAGGAAAATATTTGTTCTAGAAGACTATAACTATGCTCTCAGGGGGTGCCAACAGGAGGAAACACTTTATCATTTGTTTTGGTGATGCTCATTTGCTAAGAGATGTTGGGATCACATCTGTCCCACTAGATCACCAAATTTATCTGTACTAGAGTCCTTCCAGGACATCAAGGAAAAGCTAAGACTCCCCTTCTTTATCGATATAATAATTCTTAACTCATGGGCTATCTGGATTTCCAGAAACAACAAGATCTTTGAACATATTCACCCCACATTTCAAGGATGGAAGAACATTTATTTGATGGAGCTGAAGTTACTCAAGCACAGGACGAGACCAAAACATGCCAATCAATTCAATTCATGGCTGGATCTTCAAGGATAGCTTTTTTTCTTTCTCTTTGGCAGCTCTTTTCTGCCTAGGTCTTTAGCTTTAGCTTTGGCCTTAGTCTTAGTCTTCTTTTTGGTTGTTCTAGTTTATTTGTTTTCTTTCTTCTCTTTCTTCTTCTTCTGTTTTTTAGGGAGCTTTTCTCAAGCCCTTGCTGTTTTCTTCTTTCTTTGTAGCTATGAACCTTTGCTCTTGCTTATTTATAAAAACTGCAGTGGGGTGTTTTACCCTACTATTTATATTCAAAAAAAGAGTCTCAGTGGTAACTCATTCGGATTGGTCATTGTTGATAATTTTTCAAGATTTACGTGGATGTTCTTTCCTGATGATAAATCGCAGGTCCAAAAGATCTTCAAGAACTTCGCTAGGAAGGCCCAAAATCAATTTGAAGTGAAGATCAAGAAGATTCGCAGCGACAATGGAACGGAGTTCAAGAACGCAAATGTGGACACCTTTCTTGACGAAGAAGGGATTTCACGTGAGTTCTCGGGTACGTACATGCCTCAAAAAATGGAGTTGTCAAGAGGAAGAACCAGACGCTCATCGAAATGGCGAGAATGATGCTTGATGAGTACAAGACGCCAAAACACTTTTGCACGGAAGTGCTTGAAACAGCTTGCCATGCAATGAATCGTCTATATCTTCACAAGATACTCAGCGAGACGGCATACGAGCTTCTCACCGGTAACAAACCCCAAGTTGGATACTTTCTGGTATTCAGCTCAAAGTGCTACATTCTTGATAAGCATCGTCATTCGAAATTTTCTCCTAAATCTCATGAAGGTTTCCTACTCGGTTATGGCTCAAACTCTCACACTTACCGTGTCTACAACAATTTCCCTCAAAAGGTTGAAGAGACGGTAGATGTGAAGTTTGATGAATCTAACGGCTCACAAGTAGAGAAATTGGCAATTGATGTAGGTGACAAAGATCCTTTGGAAGCTATACAAGACTTGTCTATTGGCAAGATTTGTCGAACGGAGGTGAAGAAGAGTATCTCATCTGTTCATGTGGAAGCCTAAACTTCACGCCAAGATGAACCTCAAGTTGACTTGGAGGCATCCACAAGTGGAATGCATCAAGATGATGGAAACGAGGATGTGCAACAAGATGAACTTCATCGACCTCCTTCTCCACCTCCACGAGAGAACAACAACGCCAACAACAACGAAGAAAGACAAGAGGAAGAACAGGACAATGAAGAGGATGTCCCACCCCGACCCAAACAAAAGCTCTCATGAGTTCGAGCAAGAGTCTCAAGAGATCATCCCGTCGAACAAATTTTTGATGATATTCAAACCAGGAGGATTGCTCGCTCTAAAACTCGTTTGCATAACTTTTGTTAACATTACTCATTCATTTCTAGCATTGAACCTATGAAGGTTGAAGATGCTCTTGATGATCCGGATTGGGTGAATGCTATGCATGAAGAGCTACACAATTTCGAGAGGAACCAAGTGTGGACGTTGGTTGAAAAGCCCAATGAGAAGCACAATGTCATCGGAACCAAATGGGTGTTTCGGAACAAGCAAGATGAAGATGGACAAGTTATGCACAACAAGGCTCGTCTTGTTGCTCAAGGCTACACTCAAGTCGAAGGTATGGACTCTGGTGAGACATATGCCCCTGTTGCTAGAATTGAGTCCATTTGCATCTTACTTGCTTGTGCCAATCATCATGATATCACCCTATATCAAATGGACATTAAAAGTGCTTTTTCTTAATGGTGAAATTAAGGAGGAATTTTGTGTTAAACAACCTCCCGGCTTTGTTAATCCCAAGAAACCAATCATGTTTACAAACTTCATAAAGCTCTTTATGGTCTTAAACAAGCTCCTAGAGCATGGTATAAATGCTTGACTAAGTTCCTTATTGAAAAAGGCTTTGAGATTGGAAAGAATGAGTCTATACTTTTTACTAAAAGGGTTAATGGTGAACTATTTGTGTGCCAAATTTATGTGGATGATATCATATTTGGTTTCGACTAACCCTCATTTTAGTGAAAACTTCGGAAGGCTAATGTCAGAGAAGTTTGAGATGTCTATGATGAGTGAATTCAAGTTATTTCTTGGTTTCCAAATCAAGCAAACTAAGGAGGGTACCTTTGTTTCTCAAACAAAATACACCAAAGACTTATTCAAGAAGTTCAACATGTAAGAATGCAAAGGTATGAGTACCCCATGCCTGCTAGTGGACATCTTGACTTGACAAAGGATGGAGAACCAGTTGACCAAAAGGTTTACTGCTTTATGATTGGTTCATTGTTATATCTATGTGCCTCCTGTCCCGATATTATGCCAAGTGTGTGCATGTGTGCACGATATCAAGCGGCCCCCAAAGAATGTCATCTTAAGGTTGTGAAAAGGATAGTGAGATACTTAGTTTACACACCAAACTTTGGCATTTGGTATCCCAAGAGGTCTTCTTTTGATTTTGTTGGCTACTCCAATTCGGACTATGCCGAAGACAAGGTTGATAGAAAGTCCAGTTCTAGTACTTATCAATTTCTTGGTAGATCTCTTGTGTCTTGGTCCTCCAAGAAACAAAACTCGGTATCCTTATCCACCGCCGAAGCGGAATACATTCCCGCCGGTTCATGTTGTGCTCATTTACTTTGGATGACCCAAACTCTTAAAGATTATGGGATATATGTGAAACATGTTCCATTGCTTTGCGGCAATGAGAGTGCTATTAAGATTGGTCATAATCCCGTGCAACATTCTCGAACTAAGCATATTGAAGTTCAACATCATTTCATTCAAGATCATGTTCCTAAGGGGGATAACAATCTTAAGCATGTTTGTACCGATAAGCAATTGGCGGATATATTCACCAAACCATTTGATGAGAACGTGTTTTGCCGTTTGAGAGGTGAATTGAACATCATTGATGCCTCAAACTTGGAGTAAAACTCCATTTGGATGCATGCAAGGAATGAGCCTTTATATGACTAATCCTTGAGATTTCTCTTATGAAGATGATCATATGTCTTGGATATATTTGCACCCTTGCACACTATCTAACCCTTGTAGGTACTTGGATAAGCCTCAATTCCATGATATTGCAACTCACTCACATTCTAAGAAATCTCTACACCTCCAAGTCTCTACAAAATGGTGGTTGAAGACAAGGAAGCATGAATCCTTTCTATATATCCTTTGACAAATTCCATATATCAAATTTCATTTGCTATCAAATTCCATGATTGTCATTTTGGATACACAAGTGCTCTTCCTTGCAAAGCTAACCCATGTAGGAAGATGAAGTCCAACTACAACCGGCGCTCCCAACTCTTGATGAACTACATCAACTTTGAGCACCCTACACAAGTTCACCTACATGGTCAAGGTCAACACCACCACCAAGGTATATCATTCCATCTTAGAGAAGCTTTACCCCAAGACATGGGTCAAAGAAACTCAACAAGATGTGAATACATCAAAATGCTTAGACGAAAAATGGCAACCCCATTTGAGCTTAAACGGTGAGTATGACCTATGATCAAGTGCCTTCACTTGACTCCTAAGTCAATATACTCTAACATAGGTGACTTTGTCGCCGACCATTTCTAGATGAAGTTCTCTAGTGTTTCTCTCTGTTCTTGCATTTGTCTCTTGCTTGTTTGTTTCCCCTTTCAAAAAACAACTTCATCTAGATTTCATTTCTTTTCTCTGTATTTTTCTACATTCCTTGCATTTAATTCATTACAAATCCTTTACTTAATTCCCTGCAAATCTTTGTGAGAACCTATTTGACTAGTGAGCTGAGATGCCAAAAATTTTCTCTGTGTTGAACTCGGCCTCACTGATCATTTCTTTTCGGTTAGACCGAAACAACTCGGTGTTACCGAAGAACAAGACTCGGTGTTACCGATTTCACCAATATGGAAACATTTTGCCATTTGCATCCTACATTTCAAATCCAGATCCACTCAATGATTCTTTTCCTCTACCTGCAACACATTTTGCATACTGCTTTGCCATGTGACTCAAGGACGAAACCTAATTGACTCATACTCCAGAAGATCCCTTCTTGGAAATTGATGTCAAAGGGGGAGAGAGAGATCACATCAAAGCTTATCTTATGGGCCAAAGAGAGCCTGTGGGAGAGAGAGAGAGAGAGACATCATAGCTTTGTGAGATGCCTAGTACTCAAAGAGGAGAGAAGCCACATGTCTTCATGAGGGGAAAGACATGTTAGTAGAAGATGTTTCTTTGTGTCATTTGCTCTATTTTTCATTTGCTTTTCATTTGCTCTGATTTTCTATTACCCTATCTTCTCCCATTGTCCAATGTCAGATTCAGGGGGAAAAAGACATCTAAGGGAAGAAAATCTTTGTAATTCATCGCATATCTTTATCCTTGGGGACATGTCAACATCCAACTAGAGTACTAAGTACTCACTCTCTACATGTCATCCCAGTCTTGGTACTCTTGTGGTCTCTTGTTCTTGCTCTGCTAGATCTTCTTGTGGTCTAACCCTGTTTTCTCAGGTTCATCTCTTCCAAAGTTAGCTCAAGACCACAAGGTAAGTATATGCATCACACTCATATGCATGAGGATCTCTTGCTGATGTACATATTGTTTGCAAGAAGAACTCATGAACATGTAGGTATACTTTCTGCATTTCACATCATTTGCTCTGATGCATATAGCCAAGATACATGTAACTCATTGTTTGCTCTGACATGTTTATGCTTTCACATACTCTTATGATCTATCTTCACATGATTGCATACATATAGGTGGAGCTAATGCATGTTGCATGTCATTCCAAAGCTTTACTTGTTATACTTCATATCTTTATCTAAAGCTTTGATGTATGTTGTCATCAATTACCAAAAAGGGGGAGATCGGAACCACAAGTGCTCCCTGGGTGAGGTAATTAATGTCAACATATTTCTTGTTGGACTAATATTCCTACCTAGTATATTTTAGATGATTTCAACATTGGAGTGACAGGACAAGAGGATGTGGAACCCCTTCAAGATGCTAAGGACAAACACTGGCAAGAGCTCAAGAATCTACATTTTCATTTTAGTGATACAAGATCACATTGAGTCTATAGGAAAGCCAATACTATTAAAAGGGGATGAGGTGTTGCTTAACGGCTTGCTTGCTCAACGTGCTTAGTGATATGCTCCAAAGCCCTCAACCACTTTCTCATTTCCACATATGTCCTAAACCTAAAGTCAAACTCGGCCTCACCGATTTTACTTATCCGGCGCCACCGAGTTCACCTGACATAGCCACTGCCAGAAAACCTAATCAGTTCGGTCTCACTGATGGGATCTCGGTCTCACTGAGATGGCCTTGCAAACTCTTTTTTACCTATTGCTGTTATTTCAGTCTCACCGAGATACGCAGTCTGTCCCACCGAGTTTGCCGGACCAAGTCTCTGTTTGCTCATTGCTGAAACTGGTCTCAGTGACATGAGGTTTTGCCCTAACCCTAGCACATCGGTCTTACCGAGTTGATCTTGTCGGTCCCACTGAAAACTCTAACGTTCATATTTTCAACCATATTGGTCTGACCGAGTTTCACTATTCGCCCCCACCGAGTTTGGAAGATTGTGTGTAACGGCTAGGTTTTGTGTGGAGGCTATATATACCCCTCCACCCCCTTTTCCATTTGTGAGAGAGTCATCAGAACGTGCCTAAACTTCCACTACTTATTTTCTAAGAGAGAACCACCTACTCATGTGTTGAGACCAAGACATTCCAATCCAACCACAAGAATCTTTCTCTCTAGCCTTCCCCAAGTTGCTTTCTACTCAAATCATCTTTCCACCATAGCCAAATCTGTGAGAGAGAGTTGAGTGTTGGGGAGACTATCATTTTAAGCACAAGAGCAAGGAGTTCAGCATCAACACACGATCTATTACCTTTTGGAGAGTGGTGTCTCATAGATTGGTTAGGTGTCAGTTGGGAGCCTCCATCAAGATTGTGGGTTTGAACCAAGGAGTTTGTAAGGGCAAGGATATCACCTACTTCGTGAAGATCTACCCAAGTGAGGCAAGTTCTTCGTGGGCAATGGCCATGGTGGGATAGACAAGGTTGCTTCTTCGTGGACCCTTCGTGGGTGGAGCCCTCCGTGGAGTCGCGCAACCGTTACCCTTCGTGGGTTGAAGTCTCCACCAACGTGGATGTACGATAGCACCACCCATCGGAACCACGCCAAAAATCTCCATGTATCCAATTGCGTTTGCACACTCCAATCCCATCCCTTTACTTTCTTGCAAGTTGCGTGCTTTACTTTCCGCTGCTCGTATACTCTTGCCATGATTGCTTGAATTGTATTGTGAATGCTTGAAATTGTGGTAATCCCCAACCTTAACTTGAAAAACTTAAAAGTTGTTACCTTTAAATGTTGAGGGTCTAATCACCCCCCTCTAGACACCTCTTCTCGATCCTTTCAGCAATCGATAAAGAGTGCCATCGAATTTGTGTTTGCCCATGTCAAAGATACAGGGCGGCTGGCCTACTAGAATGTGAGGGCAAAGCTGCAGTTTCTCTCTGTGGCATGGATACCTACCTACAACGTTCGACTATCGGTGTGTGTGTGGGGGGGGGAGGGGGCAGAGACCTAACTATAGAGAGGTAGGTCGACTGGTATATGTGTGGAGAAGTAGGGAGACCTAGCTATGTATTGAGGGAGATCGATCGACATCCATGCATATGTGTAGCCGAGAAATAAGGTTGGGAGAGAGACAAAGGTAGAGTGTCGGAGGGTTGGTGGTGGAGCTGCTTCTCACAAATGGTGGGAGAGGCCTGCTAGACAAACAGAGGGTACGAGTGCAATATCAATAAGAGATGGGATGTCTGCATGTCTATGCACGTGCATGTGAGAGACGAGTTGGGAGGTATGCAAGGATGATGAGGGGGCGATATGGTTGTGGTAAGTAGACGTAACTAAATTGGAAGATCAATCGTCCTGTGTCGGAGAAAGGGAGAGACATAACTAGTGAGGTACATCGATCGGTGCGTGGGGAAAAAGACTTATAGTCGACCTAGCTATATGTAGGGAGATCGGTAGGTATACATGCATGCATGTGTAGAAGCAAATAAGGTCCGGAGAAACGGACAAGGGGAGAGGGATGCGGCTAGGTGGTGGTGCGAGAGGCCTGCTATATCGAGGGGGGAGGAGTGTGTACCTGCGTGGAACCGTATTAGAAATAGGGGGGCATGGATGGCGAAAGAGAAGACGAAAAATGTGTGTTTGTGGTAGGCACACTTGGCTAGAGAGGTATATCAACCGGTGTGTGCCGGAAAGAAGGAACCGGGGGGCCTACACACACCATGGGTGAACGACCTAAAGAGAAATAACGAATGTGCGTGATGGAGACGTTGAGGGAGGGTAAGGGGGGCGGGCGTGTGCATGCATGAGAGAAAGTTAGCGCTAGCTACTAAGAGAAGAGGATTGTGTGGGTGTAAAAGGTGAACAGAAATCATAATCATTATAAAAGAAAGTGGATTCGGATATTTGAAGAACATATCATAGTGTTTTATACCGATGCATGCATGAATATATATAATGGTGATACACATGGTGTGGTTATGAACATGTTATACTACATATAATATATAGAACATTTATTTGAATTTGTGATAATGTGTGGCTTTTGCAGCTCAGGGCTAAATACTTGTCATAATGTAGGGGGCGGGGCACTATAGTTTGTGTGATAAACACCGTGTACGTATGAAACATGGTTAGATTATGAAGATCTAGTTAGTACATCAAATGTACTATTATTTGGAATCAACATCAAGTGTATTCAAAATTTTGAATTCGAGTTCATATAGTACACATAGTTCATATCTATCTCTACAGTAATCATGTGGTATGTTGTTAAGATAATATACGAAATGATGGTTTAAGTTGGCAACAATCATGATTGTAGATTCTTATTCAAATAGAGAAATGAATTCGAATTTAGTTCTAATTGCAGCGGTAGTATAGACTTTTGGAATGCACTAAAATGTTCGTATGAGTAGGTTACATACATTATACAGCCAGCAAAAAATTTAATTGGACATAACATGGACTCATAGCTTTGAATATCATTTATACAGTAAAACAGGACAAGACTCTCTCTTTGTATGGTGTGGATAGTTTTATTTTTTTATTTTTTTTGTTGGGGGAAGTGTGAATTGATTTGGTACGTACAAAATTACACTTTAGGCTTGTCCCTAAAATTCAACCTGCTCCTTGTTATCCCGAAAATTCAGATATCATGCTCCCAAAACTCGTGGCTTCACAACCCATGCCTTGTTACAACACACGCGAAAACTCCCTCCAGCTGCCATATCCCGACACGCGAAATCCCCCTTCTAACCCTGAGCCGAAAGCACCGCTAGTTCAAATCGGTGGGGGTACTTTTGTCACACACCCTACATTTTGGACAAGCGCATCCCTAAGTCATGGTTCCCCCCTCCCATCACCTCCTTTTTGTCATTCAAAATCACAGGCTGCCATAACCTCTCTCCTCCAACCGCGAAACCCCACCTTCCCCTGTCCGCCACCCCACCGCTGCCCAGCCGGAGCCTCTTCCCTAACAACGCCGTCCATCGCAACAACTCGATGTCCCTCATCCACCTCCCCGGATGAGGATTCGTCGCTGATCTCGTCGTCCCGCCGGTTCAGCCGCCCCGTCCTCCACCTCCAAGGAGCTGATCCGATGATTGCCTTGTCTATTGCGGCTGATCCATCCCCACACCGCTGACTTAACTTGCTCCACCGGAACCATAACATCCTCACCGACTGCTCGGATGAAGCCGAGGCCTACTCGGCACCACCAAAGAGGTTGTACACTCATTGATACGTCCATTTTTCATCATGCTTTTATATCAATATTTATCGCATTATGGGATGTTATTACACATTATATATCAATACTTATGGCTATTCTCTCCTATTTTACAAGGTTTACCATGAAGAGGGGGAATGCCGGCAGCTGGAATTCTGGCTGGAAAAGGAGCAAACATTGGAAACCTATTCTGCACTGCTTCGAAAATCCTGAAACTCCACGAAACTTATTTTTGGAATTAACAAGAATTATTGAGTGGAAGAAACACCTCAGGGGGCCCACACCGTGGCCAGGAGGGTGGGGGGCGCGCCCACCCCGACTGGGCGCGCCCCCTGTCTCCTGGGCCCCCTGGTGGCCCTCCGGTGTCCATCTTCTGCTATATGAAGGCTTTTACCCTGGAAAAAATCATGGGCAAGCTTACGGAATGAAACTCCACCGCCACGAGGCGGAACCTTGGCGGAACCAATCTAGGGCTCCAGCGAAGCTGTTCTGCCGGGGACACTTCCCTCTGGGAGGGGGAAATCATCGCCATCGTCATCACCAATGATCCTCTCATCGGGAGGGGGTCAATCTCCATCAACATCTTCACCAGCACCATCTCCTCTCAAAACCCTATTCATCTCTTGTATCCAATCTTGTATCCAAACCACAAATTGGTACGTGTGGGTTGCTAGTAGTGTTGATTACTCCTTGTTGTTGATGCTAATTGGTTTACTTGGTGGAAGATCATATGTTCATATCCTTAATGCATATTATTACCCCTCTGATTTTGAACATGAATATGCTTTGTGAGTAGTTACGTTTGTTCCTGACGACATGGGTGAAGTCTTACTATTAGTAGTCATGTGAATTTGGTATTCGTTCGATATTTTGATGAGATGTATGTTGTCTTTTCCTCTAGTGGTGTTATGTGAACGTCGAATACATGACACTTCACCATTATTTGGGCCTATAGGAAGGCATTGGGAAGTAATAAGTAGATGATGGGTTGCTAGAGTGACAGATGCTTAAACCCTAGTTTACGCATTGCTTCGTAAGGGGCTGATTTGGATCCATATGTTTAATGATGTGGTTAGGTTTACCTTAATACTTCTTTTGTAGTTGTGGATGCTTGCAATAGGGTTAATCATAAGTGGGATGCTTGTCCAAGTAAGGGCAGTACCAAAGCACCGGTCTGCCCACATATCAAATTATCAAAGTACCGAACGCGAATCATATGAGCGTGATGAAAGCTAGCTTGACGGTAATTCCCATGTGTCCTCAGGAGCTCTTTTCTCATTATAAGAAATTGTCCAGGCTTATCCTTTGCTACAAAAAGGATTGGGCCACCTTGCTGCACTTTATTTACTTTCATTGCTTGTTACTCGTTACAATTTATCTTATCACAAAACTATCTATTACCTACAATTTCAGTGCTTGCAGAGAAAACCTTACTGAAAACCGCTTATCATTTCCTTACTGAAAACCTTACTACAAAAAGGATTGGGCCACCTTGCTGCACTTTAGTTGATGATTGCTTGAGCAACCTTGATCGAGTTTTGCAGAGATGCGAAGACACTAGTCTCGTCCTGAATTGGGAAAAGTGCCACTTTATGGTTAATGAAGCCATTGTCTTGGGGCATAAGATTTCTGAGAGAGGTATTGAAGTTGATAAAGCCAAAGTTGATGCTATTGAACAGATGCCATGTCCTAAGGACATAAAAGGTATAAGAAGTTTCCTTGGCCATGCCGGTTTTTATAGGAGGTTCATTAAGGACTTTCCTAAAATCTCTAGGCCTCTGACTAATTTTTTGCAAAAAGATATTTCTTTTGTCATTGATGATGATTGTGTAGAAGAATTTGAAATACTTAAGAAAGCTTTGATCACTGCACCTATTGTTCAGCCACCTGATAGGAATTTACCCTTTGACATTATGTGTAATGCTAGTGATTATGTTGAAGGTGTTGTTCTAGGGCAAAGAGTTGATAAGAAATTGAATGTTATCCAGTATGCTAGTAAGACTCTTGATACTGCCCAGAGAAATTATGCTACTACTGAAAAAGAATTCTTAGCAGTTGTGTTTGCATGTGATAAGTTTAGACCTTCTATTGTTGATTCCAAAGTTACTATTCACAATGATCATGCTGCTATTAAATATCTTATGGAAAAGAAAGATGCTAAGCCTAGACTCATTAGATGGGTTCTCTTGCTCCAAGAATTTGATTTGCAGACAACTTGTCTAGGTTAGAGAATGTTCTTGATGACCCACTGCCTATTGATGATAGCTTTCCTGATGAACAATTAGCGGTCGTTAATACTTCTTGTACTGCTCCTTGGTATGCTGATTATGCTAATTACATTGTTGCTAAATTTATACCACCTAGTTTCACATACCAGCAAAAGAAAAAGTTCTTTTATGATTTAAGACATTACTTCTGGGATGACCCACACCTTTATAAAGGAGTATATGGTGTTATTAGACGTTGTGTACCTGAGCGTGAACAGGAACAGATCCTACGCAAGTGTCACTCTGAATCCTATGGAGGACACCACGCTGGAGATAGAACTACACATAAGGTACTGCAATCTGGTTTTTATTGGCCTACTCTCTTCAAAGATGCTCGTAAGTTTGTCTTATCTTGTGATGAATGTCAAAGAATTGGTAATATTAGTAGACGTTAAGAAATGCATATGAATTATTCTCTTGTTATTGAACCGTTTGATGTTTGGGGCTTTGATTATATGGGACCCTTTCCTGCCTCTAATGGTTACACACATATTTTAGTTGTTGTTGATTACGTTACTAAGTGGTTAGAAGCTATTCCAACTGGTAGTGTTGATCATAACACTTCTATTAAAATGCTTAAAGAAGTTATTTTTCCGAGGTTTGGAGTCCCTAGATATCTTATGACTGATGGTGGTTCACATTTTATTCATGGTGCTTTCCGTAAGATGCTTGCTAAGTATGATGTTAATCATAGAATCGCATCTCCTTATCATCCGCAGTCTAGTGGTCAAGTAGAGTTGAGAAACAGAGAGCTCAAATTAATTTTGCAAAAGACTGTCAATAGATCTAGAAAGAATTGGTCCAAAAAACTTGATGATGCATTATGGGCCTATGGAACTGCTTACAAAAATCCTATGGGTATGTCTCCGTATAAGATGGTTTATGGAAAAGCTTGTCATTTACCTCTAGAACTTGAACATAAAGCATATTGGGCTATTAAAGAGCTCAACTATGACTTCACACTTGCCGGTGAGAAGAGGTTGTTTGATATTAGCTCACTTGATGAATGGAGAACCCAAGCCTATGAGAATGCCAAGCTATTCAAAGAAAAAGTTTAGCTAGCTAGCTTAGCTTGCTGTATAGTTTGATTTATTTCTCTTTGTACAGTACTACTCTTTTTAAGTTTTAATAAAAATCGTAGTGGGGTTTTACCCTACTGTTCATAGTCAAAAATTCAAAGAAAAAGTCAAACGCTAGCATGATAAAAGGGTACAAAAACGTGAGTTTAATGTAGGTGATTATGTGCTATTATTCAACTCTCGTTTAAGATTTTTTGTAGGAAAACTTCTCTCTAAATGGGAAGGTCCTTACGTTATCGAGGAGGTCAATCATTCAGGTGCCATAAAAATCAACAACCTTGAAGGCACAAGTCCGAGGGTGGTCAACGGTCAAAGAATTAAACATTATATTTCAGGTAATCCTATCAATGTTGAAACTAATATTATTGAAACCGTAACCCCGGAGAAATACATAAGGGACACTTTCCAGAATGTTCCAGACTCTAAAAAGGAATAGGTATGTGGTACGGTAAGTAAACCGACTCCAAAACAATTCTAATGGCAATTTTATCAGTTTTGGAATATTTAAGAATTTTAGAAAGAAAGAAGTGGTCCGGGAAGGACATGAGTCCTCCACGAGGGTGGAGGGCGCGCCCACCCTTCCTGGGCGCGCCCCCCTGTCTCGTGGCCATCTCATGTGCCTCTCGGACTCCGTTTTCTTCCATGTTACGTATTTTGGTCGGTAAAAATTCCTTATATAAACTCCCGAAGGTTTTGACCACCGTATCACGCAAATATCCTCTGTTTTCGTTTCGAGTTGTTTCTGCTTCAGATCTAGAGCATCATGACGTCTCCAAGTGCTCCCAAGGTCAAGTTTTTCGAGAGGGTTATCAACCCCTGTCTCGCAGAGGTGCTGCAACACCCTCAAACCATTGAGATGCGTGAGGGGGTGCTGCACATCCGCGATGTGGAGGGACCAAGGCGTACCGAAAGCGTGGAGACAAAGCTCGAAGCCATGGAGCAGCAAGTCTTCAAGTGCCAAGGGATGGTGGAGCCTGGACTCAACGCCAACCAGATGATGATCATGGAGTTCACCAGCAACCACAAGCTAGATGCCAAAGTCATTGGGGAGGCCATCTTCAAGCTTCAAGAGAAAATCAAGCACCTCCAAGCCCATATCTATGACCTGCAAAACAAGAACTGTGAGTATGAATATAGATTCAAGAGGATGAGTTTGGCTGCAGATTTAAGGATCCCAGAGACTCGATCATCCTTCTATGATGGTGAACCTATGCCTTGGAAGATGGACGACAAGCCTACATCATCAACAACTCCTACTTCACCACCTCCGAGGACATAATCACATGGGTATGGGCACTCCCCTTGGCAACTACCAAGCTTTGGGGAGGTGCCCCGGTATCGTATCACCATCACACTCCTATCTTTACCATTTTATTTAGTTCGATCCTTTCAGTTGTTTCCTGATCTAGTAGATTGAAGTTTTAGTATCAAGTAGTTTTGAGTTTTGCTTTGTGATCTCTTTATGTAATCGAGTCCGTGAGCTATCTATAATAAAAATTAGTGTTGAGTCAAGGGCTTTGCTATCTTGCTATGATCTTGAGAAAGTAGAAAGAATAAAAGAGTTCATATTGATCTTATGGATAGTAGTGACTTCACACATAGAAAGTATGAGGCATAGAAGTTGTTGAGAGTTGATAAACGTAGTTTTGGTCAACATTGCAATTAATAGGAAGTAATAAGGAAATAGGGGTTCACATACAAATATATTATCTTGGACATCTTTTATGATTGGGAGCACTCATTAAGTATGACATGCTAAAAGAGTTCACGTTGGACAAGGAAGACAACGTAATGGTTTATATTTTCTCACATCTCAGTTAAAGTATATTGTCATTGATCTTCCAAACATGTTGAGCTTGCCTTTCCCCCTCGTGCTAGCCAAATTCCTTGCACCAAGTAGAGATACTACTTGTGCTTCCAAATATCCTTAAACCCAGTTTTGCCATGAGAGTCCACCATACCTACCTATGGATTGAGTAAGATCCTTCAAGTAAGTTTTCATGTTGCAAGCAATAAAAATTGCTATCTAAATATGTATGATTCATTAGTACTGAGAAAATAAGCTTTATACGATCTTGTTGTGGAAGCAATAAAAGCGACAGACTGCATAATAAAGGTCCACATACAAGGGGCAATATAAAGTGACATTCTTTTGCATTAAGATTTTATGCAGCCAACCCTAAACGCACATGACAACCTCTGCTTCCCACTGTGAAGGGCCTATCTTTTACTTTATATTTTTACTTTATGCTTGAGTCAAGGTGATCCTCACCTTTCCCTTTTTCATTTTATCCTTTGGCAAGCTCCTCGTGTTTGAAGATCATGGTATATATATCCAATTGGATGTAAGTTAGCATGGGCTATTATTGTTGACATCACCTAAAGGTGAATACGTTGGGAGGCAACACAATAAGCCCCTATCTTTCTCAGTGTCTAGTTGAAACTCCATAACCACAAGTATTGCATGAGTGTTAGCAACTGTAGAAGACTACATGATAGTTGAGTGTGTGGACTTGCTGAAAAGCTCTATTCTTGACTCTTTCTGATGTTATGATAATTGCAATTGCTTCAATGACTGACGTTATAGTTTGTTAGCTTCCAATGAAGTTTCTGAACCATACTTGACATTGTGAATTGATTGTTACTTGAGCATAAGAAGTCATATGACAAATCTATTTATGTTGCTGTTATAAGAATGATCATGATGCCCTCATGTCCATATTTTATTTTTATCAACACCTCTATCTCTAAACATGTGGACATATTTTCCGATATCGCCTTCCGCTTGAGGACAAGCGAGGTCTAAGCTTGGGGGAGTTGATACGTCCATTTTGCATCATGCTTTTATATCAATATTTATCGCATTATGAGCCGTTATTACACATTATATCTCAATACTTATGGCTATTCTCTCTTATTTTACAAGGTTTACCATGAAGAGGGGGAATGCCGGCAGCTGGAATTCTGGCTGGAAAAGGAGCAAACATTGGAAACCTATTCTGCACTACTCCAAAAATCCTGAAACTCCACGAAACTTATTTTTGGAATTAATAAGAATTATTGAGTGGAAGAAACACCTCAGGGGGCCCACACCCTGGCCAGGAGGGTGGGGGGCGCGCCCACCCCTACTAGGCGCGCCCCCTATCTCCTGGGCCCCCTGGTGGCCCTCTAGTGTCCATCTTCTGCTATATGAAGGCTTTTACCCTGGAAAAAATCATGGGCAAGCTTACAGGACGAAACCCCGCCGCCACGAGGAGGAACCTTGGCGGAACCAATCTAGGGCTCCAGCAGAGCTGTTCTGCCGGGGACACTTCCCTCCGGGAGGGGGAAATCATCACCATCGTCATCACCAATGATCCTCTCATCGGGAGGGGGTCAATCTCCATCAACATCTTCACCAGCACCGTCTCCTCTCAAAACCCTAGTTCGTCTCTTGTATCCAATCTTGTATCCAAACCACAAATTGGTACCTATCGGTTGCTAGTAGTGTTGATTACTCCTTGTAGTTGATGCTAATTGGTTTACTTGGTGGAAGATCATATGTTTAGATCCTTAATGCATATTATTACCCCTATGATTATGAACATGAATATGCTTTGTGAGTAGTTACGTTTGTTCCTGAGGACATGGGTGAAGTCTTGCTATTAGTAGTGATGTGAATTTGGTATTCGTTCGATATTTTGATGAGATGTATGTTGTCTTTTCCTCTAGTGGTGTTATGTGAACGTCGACTACATGACACTTCACCATTATTTGGGCCTAGAGGAAGGCATTGGGAAGTAATAAGTAGATGATGGGTTGCTAGAGTGACAGAAGCTTATACCATAGTTTATGCGTTGCTTCATAAGGGGCTGATTTGGATCCATATGTTTAATGTTGTGGTTAGGTTTACCTTAATACTTCTTTTGTAGTTGCGGATGCTTGTAATAGGGGTTAATCATAAGTGGGATGCTTGTCCAAGTAAGGGCAATACCCAAGCACTGGTCCACCCACATATCAAATTATCAAAGTACCGAATGCGAATCATATGAGCGTGATGAAAACTAGCTTAATGATAATTCCCATGTGTCCTCTGGAGCTCTTTTCTCATTATAAGAAATTGTCCAGGCTTATCCTTTGCTACAAAAAGGATTGGGCCACCTTTCTGCACTTTATTTACTTTCATTGCTTGTTACTCGTTACAATTTATCTTATCACAAAACTATCTATTACCTACCATTTCAGTGCTTGCAGAGAAAACCTTACTGAAAACCGCTTATCATTTCCTTCTACTCCTCGTTGGGTTCGACACTCTTACTTATCAAGAGGACTATGATAGATCCCCTACACTTGTGGGTCATCACTCATCGCATCACACCTTTTCCTTAACTTGACCTCTCAGCTTTGATGGTGCTCGATCCCGCACCCCCATGGTGAGGCTACCTCGAAGCCGGCGCTACGGCGACATCTCCACGACGGCTCTCCCCCAGTGTGAGGCCCCTTCAACGGCGGCATCAATACCAGCTGGATCTGCTACTACCGCTCTGGCTCTCGCTCGCTCGCGCCGCTGCTCTGCTCTCCCCCTCACTTGTGTTGCTGCTCTGCTCTCCCCCTCACTCGCACTGCTGATGCTGGTACACATGCTGCTGCAGCTACATGAGTTGATGCTCTGGATCTGGTTAGTGTTGCACCTCCAGGCGCTACTGCCCCAGCTGCTATCTACTATAGTGTTCCCCGTCGATTGCCTGCTGATTTAGATCACTGTTTCTCTACTACTAGTGCTCAAGCAGCCTAAACTACATGTGGAGTGCCTCTCTGCTACCAGTGCGTTCAGTTTCGACAGTAACATTTAGATTCCACAGTAAATTTTAGTTTCAACAATTAAGTTCAAAGTCAACAGTTTTTACCTCATCTGTTGTAGTCAGGTGTTTTTTGGTGATGTAAATGTTACATCTATCAATTTTTGGTAATGTATTTTACAACGTCTATTGGAGATGCTATTAGAATCCCCACTTGAGATTAACAATGTCTGTCTTGTACTGTTTCAGCCTCGACGTCTTACGGCTCGCCGGAACTGCTCCAACAATGGATGCCATCTACAGACGCCTTAGATCTTCCTCCACACCTTTGATAGCCACCTATGCTGCAACTTTCTTCAGCGACCAACCCGATGATGCTGAGGTCGACATGGTTACAACAAAGAGGTTGTACACTTGTCGCATCACCTATTATTCTACATTCATGTCGATCCATTAGGGCTATTTTGTCTCAAAGGAGAAAGTGAAGGAAAAACATAGAAATAGGAAATTTTCCTATGGTACTCTACTCTTCAATTATTCATGCATTTCATTGAAAGGAATGTAGGAAAACATCCACCTGGACTTACTTTTCAAAATCCTATGCATGAAAACAAGACCAAATGCATTAGTGGTAGAATAACATTCTAACTATACACGCTTTCATATGGTTTCACTTTAATTTGGCCATTTTTCTTTGCATTCCTCTGCTCTTCCAATTCCTGTGAACCAAACACCCAAGTTGACAAAAATCTAGTGTTTACAAATGATTTGTTTCCCACGTGCAATCCTATCCTATTCTGGTGTTTTTCCCTATCCCTACATTTTTAGAATCCTACAAGCCAAAGGAGCCCTTACAGAATTACTTCAGTTACAGATAGGTGTCAAAGGAAACTTTGTGTGGTTTGTCCTGCTCCTGCCGTGATGTCGTCCACCTCACCTAAGATGCTCCATTGACATAAGCATTCACCAAACCAGACATCGCAACTCATGACTATCTTTCGCCACCTCAGATCTCCTTCCCTGATGCCAGCACCCACCGCAATTGCATCACCATCATCGACTCAACAGATGAACCAGAGGAGTAGACGGGTCCACAAGAGAGGTCGCACTCTTTTGTTTCTGCTTATGTTATGCATTGCTTAATATTACCTACTACTTTATCGTCCTGTTCACCTCTTAGACTCCATGTCAGGTCCAAATTAATGTTCAAACTTGAGTTTTAAAATTACTTGTTGGGCACATATCAAGGCAACAATGAATAGTATCTCTGTCTATTATCTGGTTCACCTAGGGTATGTCAATTTTGTTCATCTTGGGTGGGCAACAAATAGTAAAGCAATCATCATCCGTCTTTTTATTAAATTAAAGCTATCATCATCCTGCTATCCTTATTTTTGGATCCATCCACGGGGTGTTACCATCACTCTAGATTTCTGCATGCTCTCCTTACATAATCTCACTATATTTTTTCGTATGCATGTCATATATTGTACACAATCATGCTGAACATGTAGGGAAAAAGAGAAGAGTTTTGCACAGCAATACAATGTCATGCAGACATTGCTCCATGGTGGGTTCAATGGAAAACCCTCCCCCTCTCCAGATTGCAATCCAGAGGAAGATATCTATTCTGAGGCGGATTTAGACGCAGTTGGCCACTCCTATTTACCCCAAGGTGTTTGCTCTAACTTGGCATGATGATGTTGGTCATATCATGCACATGTTGCCTTGCAATGCCTACTTTAGACATCATATATGTCATCTTCTTAGTTTAGACATGTTCTATAATGCCACCTGTTTTGTTTCTATATCATTTATGAGAATTATGCAGACTCGTCTCTTTTAGCAAGCCATAGTATATGTGAAATATGCAATGCCATCCTGTTTAACCAGGCAACATATATTTGAATGGTATCTTGCCAATCCTTTTCTTCATTACATTTCTATTGGTCGACAAAGTTTGTACATTAAACTACTCTTCCTATGAATCAGCCATTTGAGTGGGTGATGGAAAAATCTGGAGTGAAAACAAGGTCTTTAGAGCAGACATTGCTACATGTCGAAGCTGATCTCTTGCTGGTTCCCGATAGCTCCTCAGAGATGGAATCACAGATAGATGACCAGTCCTATTCCCCCACCAAGGTGTATGCTCTTACTTGGCATGGTTATACTGCTCATATCATGCATATGGTGTCTTTCATTGCATAGTTTAGATATCATATACACAATATTCAACACCATGTTCTCAGTTCAGACATCATATATGCGAATGCCCTCTTCTTAGTATATAAATCACATATGTTAATTAAATAATGCGATCCTGATTACTTAGATAACATGTATGTGAATTATGTCTTGCGAACCTATTTACTAAAGACATCATATAATTATCTCATGCCATCCTATTTAGTTAGTGACCATATCTTTAAATTATGGCATGCTATGCTATCCAGTTTAGATAGACATCATATATGTGAAATTATGTCATTGTATCCTTTTTAGTTAAACAATATACATGTCAACTATTTCATGCCCTATTTTTTCCATACTATCTATTGCATCTTGTCTCTCATACAAGGTCTGTACATTCAAATAAAACTATCTATTGCTTCCTGTTTATCAGCCATTTTAATTGGAGTGGACGATGGTAATATCTAGCGGAGTAAAAACATGGTCTTCAAATAAAACAATGCTACATCTTGGTGGAGATAGCACCCCAGTTGTACATGCACGAGAACCAACCCTACCACACATAACCCAAACTCTCATAGATTGTACCCCTACTGCGATGGACAGAGAACCAGCTTCACCCAATCTAACCCCAACCCCATCAAATAGTAACCCATTTCCTGTTGACACAGCACCATCTCCACCATAGAGCTCCCAAACAAGGGCAGTTAGTCAGGCAGCTCCAGTGCCCAAAGCGCCAGTACTACCATGGCGAACCCCAACTCCACCAGTTAGTACACCTATTCCTGTGGAGGAAGCACAACCAGCCATTTTTAGTTTAGCATCTATCGCATATGATGTTGTTAAATCCTATGTTCGTGTCTTCCCATCATGGAATTATTATACTAAAGATGAAGGAAAATGCCAGTTGCAGGTGTTCCTCCAGGAGTTATGTGTAAGTAATGTTCTTCATGGCAATTACTTTGCTTTGTCCCATACATTCTACCTCCATGATGTTTATAATACAACATATTTTCCCATTTTTCTCTATAGAGAAGGACCGATTTGGAAACTCAGGATGAGGTAACCTGTGCTAATACTTCTACTATCTTCAAGAATGCTTGGTGGAAGTATCGGAATTGCCTGAAGAAAACATACTTCACTGGCAAAGGAAGTCATCAAATTCCCTTATGTTCTCCTGAGACACATTTACAGGACGATGACTGGGAATGCTTGTTCTGTACTGGTCCTAAACCAAGAATGTGGTAAGTCTATGAGCTCATTTTTTTATTTTTAAGTACTATATGCATGCGTCTTACTGTACTCTTTTCGTGCAGAACAAGTGCTTAAACATGAAGAACAACTGTTCTCATTTAAGATTCCATTGCTATCATGCATACTGCTTTGCTCTTGTATCACTGTATTTACTCATACAAACTTATTTTTAAATTGAAGGATCCAATCAAAACTCCAATGGAACAATAGGTATGTTTATGCATGTTTCTTTAACAGGTTTGCTCTTATAAATAGTTCTGTTGATTTAGATTTCAATTGTGTATATAGTTGACTTCTCATATCATGCACATTACTAGCCTCACAACAGAGCCAATACTGTTGTTGTACATGTACACCTGTGGTACCCATCTGAAATCTTGTTGTGCTATGTAGTTTCCCACACTTTTTATTCTTTCAATGCTGCTTTGTCTTGAACTGATATGATTTGAACCGTGTCTCTATTTTGATTTGGCAAGACAATGCAGTGACCATAGGACATAGATATATGTTTTTTGATGCTTTTATTATGTACTACTTGGCAATACAAGACTTGGTAGTTTAATCATGTCCACCTTACTAATGAACTGGTTCATCGAAATGAGTTTCATATACTACATGCTAAACCTGTTATGTGTCCGCTTGTTTCTTCTTTTAGAATGCTGACAGAATATTGGGGAAGAGTGCCTCATTAAGCAATGGTAAAGTAAGTAATGCAGACAAGGTCAAGGATAGTGAGACATCATTGTTGGTCTCCAACAAAGCTGATAAAACAGCTAAGGTAAACTATCTTGAAGATAGTGAGACAACCCCAAAGTCATGTGTTGGTGTAGTGTTCGAACTACTGGCCACTACCGCTGGCACAAGCTATTCGAACTCACTGTCTGAATCAGTTCGGTTTCTTGAGTCTCAACTACAAGCTGAAAGACATCAATCAGCTATGCTGCGACAAGAAGCCGAAGGACTGTGGAAGTCCCCAAATGCATACTTTCTGGTGCAACAGCAAGCGTTGGAGGATTTTAGCGTGAAACAAGAGAAATCTAATAAGTTTGCTAAGCTTATTGCCAGCATGGTGGATACCCGGGATAACGTTTCTTGAGCTCTTCTGAAGTTGTTTCAGTTATGGACCTGTTTTGTTGCCGCGTTTATTTGCACTGGTGGTCAATTTAAACGGCCAATGTATGTAATATGCTGCTTTGTTCCCTATATTTGCACTGGTGGCGAACTTTGATGCCCAGTGGATGTAATATGTGTAATAGCGTAATAGCCTGCCATTAGTTGCTTCCTTATTTATTTCCTTACTTTAGTCACTGCAGTTCTTTTTTCCACATTTTTCTAGTGGCCCTAATAACCCATTTTTATAACTAGGCCACAATAATCATGGCAACACACGGGCCATTGTAACAATGGTCCTGCTACCTGCTGTAGTGACCATGGGCCTCCTACGGGCCGTAGGATCCATGGGCCTTCTACAGGCCGTAGGATCCATGGACCTTCTACGGGCGGTGTAATCAATGGGCCTTCTACAGGCCGTATAATCATATTGCCAAACATGGGCCATACTATCCATGGACCAATAACGGTTCGCAAAATGGGTCGTAAACGAGCTAGAGTGGAAATCGTTTGTATATGGCCCGGCCATAACGGGCTGTTAATAGGTCGTATTTGATGACGCTATGAAAACAGCCCAACAGGTTAACGGGCCACAAATGGGCTGACTGTAACCATGGGCTTAATTTGGCCCACAAGCGGAACCGGCCAGAGATGGATCATAAGTAACCGAATTCTGGAAATGAGCCCAAGAATAAACGAGCCCTTATAACACCGAAAGTTAACACGGGCTGGAAACGGCCAATAGAATAATGGGCCGTTAATGGGTATAAAGCGATACATTGTTCATTATGGGCCAGTTTCACCTCAGGCCTTTAATGGGCCCAGAGTCACAAAGGGCCTCGTATGGGCCGAAAGACGTCATGGGCCATACATGGGCCAGAAGTTACAAGGGACTGGAATCATATTAGATGGCCCAGATGAAGCTACTTGGCCTAATTTGGATAAGCCATAACGGGTCATGAGTTAGCGGGCTGTAAATAGGCTATATACGAACATGTCGTTAACGGGCTTTCCGTGGGCCAGCCTGCTACCTTTTGACCAAGTTAAACGGGTTGGCCTTTTCACCAGAATGGGCCTCTGTTGGTCATGCCATGTGTCAACGTATCATAGGCGCCTCCGGTTCAATGAGTGGATGACATCTATCCCAATGGTGAGCGGACATGTGGTTCCTCTGGCCATTGCGAATTTTACACGTGGAAAATCCCCATTGGTCCGGGCTGTAAATGGGTCATCAGATTCAAACCGGAACCTGATAACTTAAAGGCGACCCGTTATGGTGGATGCCACGTGTCGGTTACCCTTGATGAAAGCACTTCCTTGATGTGCCATTAATCGTCATGGAAGTGTACACTTCCATGATGATAATCTTGGTATTGTCATGGAACACTTCTAAGACAGCACAGGTATGACTATCTTGATTCTGTCATAAAATCGTCATGTATGTACATGCATGATAGAAAGTGTGACCTACTGTGACAAACACGTATCATCACGGAAGTGTATTTTTTTGTAGTGATTAATCGCAAAAGGTGATGTAAAAAAACCGTCAAAAATATGCAAAACTTTGCGATGGCGGATACATTAATCTTGGTTCAGATTTTACTTGCGTTTGCGATGCTTGTCATACGGTTCAATTCAATGAACTGTTTGCGATGAGGTAGAACAACAGAAACGGTCAGCCAGATCAAGGTGTGTGCGATATACGACATACGGTTCACTCGGATGAACTGTTTTCGATTAGGCAAAGCAATAGAAATGGTTTAGCCAGATCAAGGTGTGTGCAATGGAGGGCATACAGTTCATTCAGATAAACTATTTGTGTTGAGCTAAGAGAATAGAAACGCTTCATGTAAACAAGATGTGTGTGATACGCGGCAAACATCCAATTACATAGGTGGCTAGTACACACATGACATTTCCACACACCAGAGTAAACTATTACATGCATAATTAACTAGGATAAACGATCATCTACTTATTGTGATGCTTGCCGCCACTGCTCTACTAGGATAAACGAAACAATATTCTTTATTGTGAATAGTGTGCTTTGTTGGGCACACAAGTATATGGATCATAGCCTTGGGTGAGCAATGTGCCCGCACGCGTCGTGCTAGCTCGATGTTCCTTCTATGCTAAGTTGATGTTAATTGATGGCATCTTATGAACACGCCACCATTTCCTGCCATTTCCTCACGGGTTTCCCACCACCACCTAGCGATATTGCGCATAAACCTAGGCGGCGCACGATGCACCAAGGCAACAAGCACAACCTGTAGCACATCCACCTTTTCCAAGCATGCCAACCTACCAAAGCGCCGCCTCTGCCATCAACCTCCTCAACAAGGAAAACAAGAAGGCGCCACGGCTTGTCGAGGCCAAGGCGCTCACCGGCAACGTGATGGACGACGCCGTGATGCGCGTCATCGCCAGGATTGAGCAGACCCTTGGCGCATGGTGCTTCAGCACCGCAGATCAAGATAGGCATGTCATTGCCGAGAGGTTGCAGCTCGCGGCACAACATGATCGATGGTGCGCCGCAGAGCAAGCTAAGCGCGTCCGCGCTGATAGGCTGGGGCTCGCCGCACAATGAGACCATTGGAGTGCCATAGAGCTTGAGGCGTTGCGCACCACACAGCAAGAGTAGATCCATCGGTGCTTGCGTGCTGTCGACAAGGCGTCGCAGCTGGGTACACGTCCGTCAGTACCCTCATTCCTCACCAGGAGTGGGTAGAGTCCGTCTACACCGTTCTTACACTAGAGGTCGGCCGCGCCGTACTTGCACCGGACGCCCCACCGCCCCGTTCGCATGGGTCGTACCGTTTGCCTTGTCTGCGGCCCACACGATGCTAACGCGCTGGTCGCTAGGATCGACCTCCTCCTTGGACTAGGTGTCCACCTATGCGCAGTAGAGGAACATGGCCATCACATCCTCGAGCTGGTGATTTCTGATGAAATAGCCAACTTGGAGCTCGAGATCGCGCTCCAGATGTACAACGAGCATGTCGCCCGCCAGGACGAACACCTGCACGAGTTCAGGCAGAGCCAAGAGCTACCGTAGACAAGGGCTGATGGTCATGGAAGCATTTATTTTGTTGACTCATTTCGACATGGAGCGCTATGTATTCAGAACAATCATAATATTGCTTTGTTTGTTGCTCTGTCTCAAAGTGTGTACTCTGTCTTCCATACTTATGTGTTATGTTTCAATGTGTGTATATATGCTTTCCGTTTTGTATATGTGGATGATAACAGCGACATACAAATTAGTATACGAAAACAGATAGAAAAATGGAATTCATAATATATATTTATTGTTCATTAGTTCATCATAGAATATATATAATATCATCACTTATACGTGATGATACTTAACTACCATGTACAATGCATAAAATTGAAAACGAACAATACTAAAACTAATAATCCCTCCTAGGGGCAGTATTTTGGCAGCCCCTCGCCTGTAGTTCCCTAGTGCGCGGCATCTTCCTAGCGCGGAGGCAGTACTCCGCCTCCTCCGCCTCATAGCGCTGGACGTATCGATCTGCCTCTTGCTGGCGGACGAGCGCTACCGATTTGCCATTTCATTGGGCACCCACTGGAGTTCCTCGTCGGTGGAACGCTAGAGCTTATCGGCCCACCTCCATGTAGCGATGAGGTGCCGAGCGCCTTGGATCTTCCTTGCGATGTACTCGTCTTGGTACACCTCCTCCGCGCAATGACGCACCCACCCCTAAATCTCCACCGCCTCCTATTTCCAAGCGGACTCATGGGCTTCAAAGGACGCCTGGTACCTGGCTTCCTCCTCCACCATCTCCTTCTTGAATGCCACTTGCCTAGTTTTCTCAGCCGGTGGCAACGATTTCCACAGACAAAGATTATACTGGCACCAAAACCACTCCAAACTTGGGGAGACCGGTGCAACCTCGTCTAGTGGCCCGTAGGGTCCTCCTCATCGCTGCTCTTCGACTGAAGGTCCTCGGGGGACGGTGCCTCCTTGTCGGTGCGTGGGCAAGTCGGCGGCGCCATGGCAGATATTTGTGAGAAGAGAGAGAGAGAGAGAGGGTGAGCGAGGGGAGGATGTAAATGAGAATGCAGGCAGGACAACGTGAGCAAGGTAGTATTTATTAGTGGTCGGAATCTAGATCGACGGGAACAGTACACATGCCGCGCCGAAATTTACGAGTATTGTAGTTTGAATTGCACACGATTCCCATAGAAAAAGTTGTATGTGAACTTAATAGCTGATGGTTTCCAATACAGAACCGCATCTGATTAATAACCCGTGCCACTCACCTTCAAAACCTCGCGGCATGGAATAGAGTACCAATAGTGTGGGGCCCGATTGTCTTGCCAGATATTTACATTTTATTTCCTCATATAAGGGACAAATGCTTATTTTGTGTTACCATGGCACTCCATGCATGTGTCCAAGCCGTGACACCAATATGCTTGATAATTCCTTCCAATTTACTGCACATGGAATTAACTCGCACACAACAAGTACACAAATATGATTTTTCAAACCGTTATGCTTAGCTGTTGCATGTACATATAGTTCAAATTTGAATTATGATCATTAAATGGCAAGAAAATCACTTAAATGTCTTAAAAAGGTCAAATGACTCCTGGAATTTTCCAAATTTTGACTTGACAGTTGTATTAGTGCATGTTAACTATAGAAAAATTTGAAGGCCATAAGAGGAAGCTATCGCGGGTTCGTCATCAAACATGCATTGTGCCCTCTCGGAATGACGCCCCTTCTAGTGAGTTTTTCCGGTTTGTGAGGGGTGTGTATCCAAACTTTTGTGAAACAATCCAATTTTTTTACCACGCCATCATGGTGCCGTGCTATTCTGTCAAGCAAGGTTTCATGTGTTTATGATAATTTTTTTATTTTTTTTGGAATTTAAATGCCATGGCATGCACTCGATGCTTTGTGTCCAAGCCGTGACACCAATATGTTTGAGAATTCCTTCCTATTTACTGCACATGGAATTAAATCACACACAAGTACACAAATATGATTTTTCAAACCATTATGGTTAGCTGTTGCATGTACAAGTTCAAATTTGATTTATGGTCATTAAATGTCTAGAAAATCACATAAACGTCTTAAAAAGGTCAAATAACCTGTGAAAGTTTCCAATTTTGGACATGACAGCTATATTAGTGCACGTTAACTGTAGAATTTTTTTGAAGGCCATAAGAGGAAGCTCTCGCCGGTTCGTCATCAAAGATGCATTATTGTGTCCTCTCGGAACCACGAGCCTTCTATTGAGTAGCTCCGGTTTGTGGGGTGTGTGTGTCCAAAGTTTCATTGAACATGCCAATTTTTTACAACATCATCCTGGTGGCATGCCATTACGTCAAGCAAGGTTTCATGTATTTCTGGTCATTTCTTAATTTTTTGGAATTTAAATGCCATGGCACTCCATGCTTGTGTCCAAGCCGTGACACCAATATGTTTGAAAATTCCTTCCAATTTACTGCACATGGAATTAACTCCCACATAAGTACACAAATATGAATTTTCAAACCGTTATGGTTAGCTATTGCATGTACATGTAGTTCAAATTTGATTTATGGTCATTAAATGCCTAGAAAATCACTTAAATGTCTTAGAAAGACCAAATGACCCCTGAAAGTTCCCAAATTTTGACATGACAGTTGTATTAATGCACGCTAACTGTAGAAAAAAAATTTGAAGCCCGTAAGAGGAAGCTATCGCAGGTTCGTCCTCAAACATGCATTATTGTGTCGTCTCGGAACCACGAGCCTTCTATTGAGTAGCTCCGGTTTGTGAGGGGTGTGTGTCCAAAGTTCTGTCGAACATGCCAATTATTTTCCCACAACATCCTGGTGGCATGCCATTATGTCAAGCAAGATTTGATGTATTTCTTGTCATTTTTTAACTTTTAGGAATCTAAATGCCATGGCACTCCATGCTTGTGTCCAAGCCGTGACACCAATATGTTTGAAAATTCCTTCCAATTTACTGCACATGGAATTAACTCGCACACAAGTGCACAAATATGATTTTTCAAACTGTTGTTAGCTGTTGCATGTACATGTAGTTCAAATTTGAATTACGGTCATTAAATGGCTTGAAAATCACTTAAATGTCTTAAAAAGGTTAAATGACCCCTGAAAGTTTCCAAAATTTGACATGACAGTTGTATTAGTACTCCAAATTTTCTAGTACATTTAAAAAACCATCCATTGCCATTGTGCCCCAAATTCGTCTTTCATAGCTAATACAAAATATCAACAACATCACACACAGTTTGTTGTAGGGACCGTTTGCGATGAAAACTCGTGGGTCTACTTAAGTCTTCCTCCATAATCTTCGCGGGCTTCGTCTGCTCTTGTGCCGGTCACCCCTGAATCCATGAATCTCGGATCCCCATTCCCGCAACCCCTTTCTTTCTAAGAATAACGTCGTGGAAACGCTTTGTGAGGGCTTGTACGATGACCGTGTCCTCCCCAAGCCCCGAGAGCGCAGTCTCCTGCACAAAGAGTGCGGCCGAATACGCTGAGAGCATGGAAGAATATGCCGAGTGTGTGGCCACATCCGCATTGAGCGCGTCCGCATCCGCCGAGAGGGCATCTGCGACAGCCGACAGGGCAGCTACAGGAGCCGAGATGGCTGCAGTGGCTGCTACGATGGCGGCTGCAAACACCCAGAATGCTCGAGCTCCCCTCCGTGCCGCCGATGTCGCTCTGGCCCGGGTCGAGACCATCTATGCCAAGGTCGAGGACGCACACACCAAGATATTCCAGGCCACCTCAGAATCCAGCATGCAACCAACGTCCAAAAAGGCGGCGGTGGCCATGGAGCACCTACGTCCTCATGAGATCGCCGAGCGGGAGCTGGAGATGAAGGAGGCGGAGGAGATCGAGGAGCACCGAGAGGAGGAGTTGTACGTGGCCGAGGTCAAGGTAGAGAATAGTCTGTCCGTTGAGGAATTAGCGGTGGAGTACCAATGCGAGCTCTGGCGCAGCCACTACTACGCGTACTATAACCTTGAGGGTGGTGCCGAGGACGAGGACGCGGTCGACATCACCAGGGGAACGCGGAGTCCACCAATGGTGGCATGTTGCCAGGACAAGTCATCGACGTCTCATCTCACACTGGCGATGCATAGGCCGGTGCGGCAGCGGTGGCTTTGTTAAAATTATGCATACTTAGGCTTTGTTTATAATGTTGGTCTTTTGGTAGAGAAATTCTTAGGTCAGCTGGCTCTGTTTAATTACTAAAATTGCTCAATTCAGTAAGTCTGGTTTGTGTGTTGTATGCTCTTTTGTGTGTCCAAATTAGAAAGCGATGTTAAATTATGCAATGACGTGGATGAGGATAGTACCAAGGGAAATTTGTGCCAAAATTTGAATTATCAAACTCATCCCATGCGTGTAAAGCAGAAGAAATTGTTTGTGATGCACACAACCGTTCAAAGTGAATGGTGTTCGGCAGCACCGCGCGCAAAACTTGCCTCCACATTTCAAATTTTTTGGCCTGCTGCCGAAATATCTACCCCCTTCCCCACCCCCTTTTCTCCCCAACCACTAGTCACATTTCCCTTGTTTCCTCCTTCCTTCCGAAGCTATAGCCGCTTCCTCACTTGCTACCTCGCTCTCACCGTCTCACATCCTGCTGCCAAGGTTGGCATTCCTTCTTCAATAACCTCTCTAGCGGTTCCTCCTCCAACGAGGACTCTTTCACCACCCGGGTATGCCTCTCTTCTCTCTCTCTCTCAAGTTATGACTTGGAATGAAGGATTTTAACCCGACGGTTGATTTGAGTCATTTCTTCCTCTTGTAGCTCCCTAGGACCATCAGTTGCAATGAATGGAGCGGGGTGACTGAAGATCTGCCTGCTCATTGTCATGTCAATCTCTATCGGATTAAGGGCTCCGTAGACCCAAGAAGGTTTGAACTCTGGGGCATGTGCGAAGATCTCAACCTCTCAATTCTCGAGCTCGCCACCCTATAGCCTAGCCTCGTCGAGTTCGCCTGAGCGGGGAAGAAGATGAACACAACAGTTTACCCAGGTTTGGGCCACCTTGCGGTGTAAAACCGTACTCCTGATTTGTGGTGGATTGGCCTCACGAGGAGGCTGAGGATAAACAAGTATAGCGGACGAACAACCTTGCGAGTGCTCTAGTGGTGAGGGTGGAATGGATTCGATCCATCTCTACGGTGGTGGCTAACTTATATTTATAGTGGCCTCGGTCCACTTCCCTCAAAACTTAGGCAGGAAGGGATCCCACAGTCGCCGATTTGAAAGGGTACAAGAAGTACATCTAATCCTGACAAAATGTGGTGTTCGCCTGCAAAGCCTCTGGTCGTGATGCAGCAGTGGGCTCGGTGATGACATATGCCCTGCTGAGCTCATGGTCTTGGTCTTGTTGCACCGAAATGGAAAGCTTTGGGAGACTCCTCGAGAACCTGCGTTCGTCCTTGCTCCCTTAGCACTGAAAGGGAAACTGTCCCCTCTGCGCCTGCCTAGCCATGGTCATCATGGCTCACGTCATCGCAGCCTCCTGAGGCTGGTTACCTGCATACAAATCTCCGCTCCTCAGGAGGCAACCTGGGGAAGCCGTTCCTTTGGAGGTCTTGGTGTCATCCTCCTCGCGAGGCCGGGGCCCTTGAAAGGGTCTTGGCTTTGGAGGCTTTGCCGCTGGGTCGTACAAGGCCGTCGAAGGAGCCATGTCGTGGGCTGCAGGCAGGCAGATCTGGGTACCCCCGATCCTAGAACGCCGACAGCAGCCCCAGGCCCAAGGCGCGCTCAGGGTGGCTTCGAGCCGAAGCCAAAGAGGGAAGGTAGAAGTGTCGTGGACCCCAATCACCTGCGCACCAGGCTTGACGCGTGGTGCTTGACGGGACGCGGATGCCTTCTCTCCCCCACGTCCCCTCGGCAACGGCCTAGGATGACAAAAATACTGGCACACGCCATAGAGCCATCATTGCTCGAATGTTAAGGGATGTCGATTGGCCTTCGACCTCCTATAAGAAGGCAGGCGAGACAGAGCCCGTAGCCCATCTTCATCTTCTTGCCCTCCCACACCACACTCTTGCAGCAACATCCATGGCACTGATGAGAAGGTTCTCCACTGCCGAGAAGGGGAAGGCTCTCCCAGAGGAGCCAGAATTGCCCCTGCCGAAGAGAGGGTGTGACCGCCCCTGCAAGATCACCGCAACACCGATGGCGGCCCTTTCCCGATGCGAGCACTCCCTGTCGGGAGTCCATGCTGGCTCAAGTGTTCGTGTATAGGGCCCTTCCCATGGGGGCGGCTGCGGAACTATGGGGGCCGCGGGGGACGAGGCCGAGGAGGGAGGCAGGTGACGGTCGCTCGACCACCTGACCCGCAGGCCCATACCAACGGCACAACCCGCTAGTTTGTCGTTTGGGTGGCAATGCCACCGCGCACCTGGATCCGACTCCCGCCATCCCTAGCGGAGGAGCTGCCAGCGGGGGGAGGGGGGTCGAACTATGGCTACAGTACGAAGGCTACTGCTGCCAGTCCTCGTAGGCGGAGGTTGAGGCTACCCTCTTTGGTGATGTCTTCATGACCCGGGGATGGTGAGAGATTACCTGCGCCTGCGTCTCGAAGGGGATGCACGCCCTCTGCTTCAAATATTACGGGAGCAGCGACACTCTTCTTCAAGGTCTTCAGAGAAGATGGCGGGCGTCTGGAGTGCTGCACGTTGGGCGGCAACAGCAGCAAGGCAAGGCCCTGGGCGGTGAACTTGCCCTTGGCCACGCCCGCAACGCCTCCAGCAGCGGCGACACCTCCTCTGGGAAAAGCTTGAGCGACAATGACTATGCTGAGCCGCCGTGCTCGGGTCAAGGAGGAGGACACCAACTAGGCACCATGAAGCCAGAGCTGGCACCTCCTGAGCCGCGGCCCTCGGGAGGCATTTCCTTTGGTTTTATTTCCTGCACAAAAATCCTGAAGGGCCCTGCGGGGCATGTAAGAATCGTGGCGCTTGCACCTTTATATTAATGTCTCCAACTCATGTCGTGTTCGCATTTCCCTCTTGGGCACGAGTCCCCTTTTCACTCTCGTGGTGGCTTAGTGCTCTACATTGACACGACCAAGTCCCCAAGCAAGCTTCAGCCATCGCTAGTATGCCAGGTAGCGATGCCGTGCGCGACACTTCCTCCGGGAAAAGCCCGAGCGATGACGACTACGACGATCCACCGTGTTGTCGTGCCGGAGTCAAGGAGAAGGGACACAAGCTAGGCGGCATGGCGCCAAAGTTGGCGCTGTCGGATTTCAGGTTCCACAAACCCTTGAGAGGTTCAAAATCTGGGGTGTGTTGTAGCGACCCGACCTCAGATGGTCAAGTCTCTGTGCTTCCGTGTCATCCCTGGATCGGTAATGTTGACACACATAGTACTCGAAGGATTTATAACAGAGTAGCAATCACACACTTATTACATCGAATGTCTCAAAAGAGAACTTATTACAATAATATGGCTTAAGGACATATAATGCGATAACAGCGGAAGGCTTGGAAGATAAAGTGAGTCCATCAATTCCAACGGCATAGCTGAGCTGCACGGCAACGACCTATCGAACCTTACTCCTCGTCTGAAAAGTCTGCAACATAATACGTTGCAGCCCGAGAACGGGTTAGCACATGGAATATACTGGCAATGTAACACAAAAGAGCAATAACAGAGTAATGCTACCACTACATGCATACTTGGCTGGTGGAAAGCTCTATGGTTACAGTTTTTGCGAAAAGCCAATTTTTTCCGACAACAAAGGAATATATTTTTAATTTAACTATCATGGTGGTTGAAACATCATTGAGAAGGTAACCCCAACTCAATGATCCCAATTAAGATAATTAACATCCCAGCAATATTAATTTAGAGTGATGACATACCTGTGAATACTCAAGTACTAGATACTCAGAATTGTCCATAACCGGGTACACGGCTAACCATGATTAGATTGTACACTCTGCAGAGGTTTGTGCACTTTTCCCCACAAGACTCGATCGCCTCCGTTGATTTCTCGCACTACATGGTGTTTGAGAAACGGATGACCGAGACACAGCCTTTCAAAAACATTAACTCTCTACTCCGAGTAGACCATACCAAACCTACAAAACCCACTACCTGCTGATCTACCTCTTCAAGAGCTTCACGTAACTTACTCAACTATGCGAGAGCCCATAATAGCTTCTGGCTGCACACGGAAGTTTCTATCATTAATAAACTCAGTTCCCCTTGAGCCTGGGTGGCGGTCCATAGGAAGATCACACGGTAACGCCGGGATTTCCAAAAAAACAGGGAATCACTGGATACCCCAGGTGCCTCAAACCACCCAGATGTGTATTAAAGTTGCCACCTTAAGTAAACCATTAATTAAAATTTGACATCTGTCATGGAAACACTCAAACCCAATCCACGTCTACGAGCATAGCATGGCAATATAAGCAACGTGTAGAAGTAACTCCCAAGGGTTTGATAATAAACAGGGCAATAGGTTCTACCTCAGCAACTACTTCCCAACCCACAAGTTAAAGACATCCTAGTCATGCAATGTTTGAGGATTGAAACTAATGCATAAACACTGGGTATGGAAAGAGTATGATCAATGTGTTACTTGCCTTGCTGACGATCCGTGAATCCTAGAGACTCGTAGTAACACGCTTCGCACTCCGGGAACTCTATCGCAAACAAACAATAACCTACATAAGCAACAAGCAAAGATGCACAAGTAAAACTCCAAATAAAAGAGTTTGACCGGAGAGTTCAACTTAAGAACTCCGGTTCGCAAAAAGAATCAAATCAAACGGAGCAACGAAACTCAAACGGCGAAAGAAATAAGATCCGTTTACTAATCTGAACTAGGGTCAAATTTTACAGAAACAAAAACTTGTTTAGGTTGATTATTCGGAAAGAGGGTTTCGAGATGAAACTCCAGGCGCTTGAATCGCCTGATTCCGATAAACGAGCGAAAAGATAAACAGGTTTGAACTTCGGATCAGAAATCGCGATCGGAATAATCGCGGAATAAATCCGATAAAAAGAAAAACGACAAACGGCTAAATGAACGAACGTTCGTTAGCAGAAACTAAACGATGAACACGTTCGTTAAAACAAACGAATGAGCGAACGCTCACTAAGTAAATAAACCGAAGAATAAAACCGATCTATATAAAAAACGAACTAGGGTTTTCTAAAAAAACGAAGGGGTTTTATTCGGAAAAAAACCGGCGGCGGGGTGGCTACCTCCGACGAGGTCATCCGGCAGGGCGGGCAGCTCCGGCGGGGCTCTGCGAGGGGCGGCGGGGCTCGGCGAGAGGCGGGGCACA